>NC_137107.1:37962540-38381193 GCF_949357685.1 Gobio gobio | reverse complement strand
ATGTCCGGTTCGCGAACGATCTTTCTTTTGAACCAGTTCTTTTTAGTGAACCGAATCAGTTCACCAAATCGGACTGAATCGTTCTTAACGGCTCGCGTCTCCAGTCAGCGCTGATCCATAATTTACTAAAGTTACTAACTTTCTGACATGAGTGACAGCCCCTCCGACTAGAAATTGACTAATAACCGGAAGTATATGCTGTAACTAAAACAGTTCACTGAACTGAGACTGACAGAACCGATGTGAAGTGAACTCCGGTCCATCCATCTCTTTGGCAGCAGCACGTGCCTGCTCGTGCCTCGTAGACCTCTTTAAACCACGCCCCCTCCGCTCATATCAAATGCAAAGATGTCAGCCAATCACCGTCAGCCACTTCAGCCGTTTTTACTGAAGTCTCACAGCAGACGCCTCTTGAAACAGGGCATTCAGCCACAAGGCAAACAGCAGTATAGAAAAAAATGCCTTTTATTTCTAAATTATGACATTTTATGATGTAAAAATCATACTAACAATATAAGTACACCTCAGGAAACATTATAAAATAATAGAAAAACGCCATGCCATGGGACCTTTAAACAGGTTGTAAGTGTGGCTCGAAAAGTTTATTTTAATTTGCTGTTTTTCATAAACTAGAACTGGTTACCAGGTTAGGGGTTTTAATTGTGAGAATATATATATATATATATATATATATAATGAAATTCTATTTTCATACAAACGTGAATTTATAAATAAATGGTTTTATTATATTTTATACAATGACAAAATGGTGATTGCAATCTCAATCATATCAAATTATGGAAAATAATAAACAGCATTCTACGAAAGTCCCTGTTAAACTTTCCCAGTGAAGTTCCAGGTCAAATTGACTCTAGCATCTAGATTTGTTTAGTGTATTTATTCAATTTGTGAATTAAATTTGAACTGGATTTCAGTCCAAGTTTAATGTAAACAGAAATGCTCAATCTAAACTGAACAGATTGTGTGTTCATAAATCAGTATTTGACTAACCCAACAACATTAGCCAGTAGCCTGATCCGTTTTTACTTGCGTTCCCCTCTGCTCTGATTTTTTTTTTGTGTGATATAAGTCAGTTTTATATATATACACACACACACAAAATTACATTTTGTGAATTTATATGAAATTATTAGCATTTGTTTACAGTAGCTATAAATTATACTGGACAGTGTTAACATACTTTTTTTATACTAGGCTACTTTGAATTTAATAATTATAAATTAAATATAATATTTCACAAGGACTGTTGTATTAAAGTATATTATATTCAATTAATTCAATTATATAATGAAGGTATGTGAATTTTTATTTCAAATATATAAAAAATATATTTTTTATAGTATTAACATATTTCAAACAATATCTAATAATTATATTAATTATTACTAATATTAATTATAATTATTTGAATATATGTAAATAAATATTATTAACATAAGTTTTCTTTTAATTTAAATGTAATATATATATATATATGTATATATATGTAACATATAGATCCACTGGAGGCAAGTGTTTTGAACCCATGTGCAGCATTTATTACCAAAATACCAAAACATAAAACAAACACTTGGCAAAATAACAAACAAAACTTGGCTTGACAATAAACTTGACTAAACAAAACAGACTGGACCTGAAACACTCACCACCAACGGGTTACCACGTCAATAACAGACAAAGACACATGGCAAACATGAGGGCTTAAATACACACACTAATGACAAGACAAGTGACACCTGTGAACAGTGATTAAACAATGAACCAATGACAGGACAAGACACAAGATCACATGAGGGCATGGGAGTCACATGACAATGAAACACATGACAAAACCAGGAAACTGAAAGGACAAGACAAACTAGAAACATGACAGTAAACTTGATGAACTAAACACATGAAACATGAACCAACACCAAAACACCATGTGACAAAATATATATATATATATATATATATATATATATATATATATATATATATATATATATATATATATATATATATATATATATATATATATATATATATATATAATATATAGAGAGAGAGATATATAGAGATATATAGAGGTGCTGGTCATATAATTAGAATATCATCAAAAAGTTTATTTATTTCTAGCCTGGCGTGGCCATACTCAATTCTAGTCAGAATTTGAGTCTGGTACCGCTCCATTGAGCTTTTATTATGGGGCGTGTTTCAACCGAGCCAGGAAAGACCTCAATTGGATAGACCCACAACCAATCTGAGCAACGGAGCGACGCGTAACGTTAGTTGTCAAATGTCAACAGAACTCAACTGCACTGTGTTGCCAAGTCCGTGTTTTTCTCCATGTCCGCGGGTTGAAGCGACCCCAATTATGTGATTATATAAACCCAGGAATGCGAATTTTAGCAGGCAACCTTGCCAAAATGACATATTTTGCCAACCAAATGGCATTTTTTTCCGGAGAACCCCTGGAAAGTTATTGTTTTGGGATAAAGTTTTGAGTAGCAATTGTGCGCGACATTGCAAAAACACTTGGAAACCCTGTCTGCACGCACGCTGGATTAAGTAACGTTACAAGAAAAAGATGAGTGTAAACGATCTTTGCCAGTAATAAAATAATTTAAGGATACACAGAGTACTTACCAACACGATCATCATTTCTGAGAGAAATAGTGAAGGTGAATGCATATACGAACAAGTTCTCCGTTTAGGATAAGAGCAAATTCAACCCAAGAGCCTTCGATGACGTGGATGATTACGTTACTGTTGATCATCTGTCCATCATCGTCTAAAGCCCGCCCTGACAATTTCATTGGTCCGAACAGTTTCTGTTCGGGCATAATTACTCCTCTATGGAGCGAGTCCAGACCGAATTGCCCGAGCAAAACATTTTGTGGGCGGGGCTAAATTCGGCTGGCATCCAGGCTAATTTATTTCACTAATTCCATTCAAAAAGTGAAACTTGTATATTATATTAATTCATTACACACAGACTGACATATTTCAAATGTTTATTTCTTTTAATTTTGATTATTATAACTGACAACTAAGGAAAATCTCAGTATTCTCAGAAAAATAGAATATTACTTGACCAATACAAAGAAAGGATTTTTAGAAATCTTGGCCAACTGAAAAGTATGAACATGAAAAGTATGAGCATGTACAGCACTCAATACTTAGTTGGGGCTCCTTTTGCCTGAATTACTGCAGTAATGCGGCGTGGCATGGAGTCGATCAGTCTGTGGCACTGCTCAGGTGTTATGAGAGCCCAGGTTGCTCTGATAGTGGCCTTCAGCTCTTCTGCATTGTTGGGTCTGGCATATTGCATCTTCCTCTTCACAATACCCCATAGATGGGGTTAACCTTAATTACTATACTAATTGAAATATAAATAAGAAAAATTTAGAAGAAAAATATTTTAAGTGGTCATTAATGGACCATAATTATTGCACAAATAGTATTTAGTACCAAAATATCTCAAAATATTCAATAAATATTATTGAACTAAAATATAGAACATTTATTCAATTGAAAAATAGTTAAGGTGTATGGTCACATTTGACCATCAGTGAGTATGAGTGTGACCAATTAGTAAGGAATACCTGAGGGCTAAATACAATAAAAAACATTAACATTAATGTTAACATTGTTGCATCTCCATCACTCTCCATTATAATACGATCCTGTATGGTTGACGTAATAATCAATGCACACTGTTGTGCTGTACTGTTTACCAAAACTTGCTGCAAACACCTGTAAAGTGGAGCTGTTGTGTATCAAGCCATTCAAATGTATTGACCATAGACTGTAAAAATAGTTGTGAATTATTACCTATATTTTTCAGAAAAAAATAATTAATGTACAGTGTTTAATAAATAAATGAAATAAGACAGTATTGCTTTTCACTGTGGAATGATACCATTTAAAAGGTATATTTATTACATCATTTAGAGAGTAAGACAGATGGTAGAAGTTAAAATGGATTCAGGTCTTCGGCGAGTGACAGTCTCAGAGACAGTGGATGTCTGAGAAGCAGTAGCTGTGTCATATCCAGTGGCAGCTGCGAGGCAATGACAGTCTCCAATTCAGTGGCGGTCTCCAGTGGCAGTCTCTGATTCAGTGGCAGTCTCTGATTCAGTGGCAGTCTCTAATGCAGTGAAAGTCTCCGATGCAGTCTGATAGAAAGTGGAAGTTGAGAGGCACTGCAGTGTCGGTCTCAGAGGCAGTCTCATTTACATTTACATTTACATTTATGCATTTGGCAGACGCTTTTATCCAAAGCGACTTACATTGCATTCAAGGTACACATTTTACATTTTGTCAATTCTTGCTTTCCCTGGGAATCGAACCCATGACCTTGGCGTTGCTAGCGCCATGCTCTACTGTTTGAGCTATAGGAAAGCTAGTCTCAGTCTAAGACCAACCAGAGAGGCGGCGCCGTCAACCTGAGAGGCAGCATCATCGTCAATCAGAGTGGCAGCGTCATCAACCTGAGAGGCAGCATCATCGTCAACCAGAGTGGCAGCGTCATCAACCTGAGAGGCAGCATCATCGTCAACCAGAGAGGCGGCGCCGTCAACCGGAGAGGCAGCATCATCGTCAACCAGAGAGGCGGCGCCGTCAACCTGAGAGGCAGCATCATCGTCAACCAGAGTGGCAGCGTCATCAACCTGAGAGGCAGCATCATCGTCAACCAGAGAGGCGGCGCCGTCAACCTGAGAGGCAGCATCATCGTCAACCAGAGTGGCAGCGTCATCAACCTGAGAGGCAGCATCATCGTCAACCAGAGTGGCAGCGTCATCAACCTGAGAGGCAGCATCATCGTCAACCAGAGTGGCAGCGTCATCAACCTGAGAGGCAGCATCATTGTCAACCAGAGTGGCAGCGTCATCAACCTGAGAGGCAGCATCGTCAACCAGAGAGGCAGCGTCGTCAACCTGAGAGGCAGCGTCATCAACCAGAGTGGCAGCATTGTCAACCTGAGAGGCAGCGTCGTCAACCTGAGAGGCGGCAGTATCAACCAGAGAGGCAGCAGTCTCAACCAGAGAGGCGGCAGTATCAACCTGAGAGGCAGCGTCGTCAACTTGAGAGGCAGGGTCGTCAACCAGAGAGGCAGCGTTGTCAACCTGTGAGGCAGCATCAACCAGAGAGGCGGCATCGTCAACCTGAGAGGCAGCGTTGTCAACCAGAGTGGCAGCATCATCAACCAGAGAGGCAGCGTCGTCAACCAGAGAGGCAGCGTCGTCAATCATATAGGTGGCAGCGTCAACCAGTGAGGTGCCAGTTTTAACCAGAGAGGTGGCAGTTTCAACCAGAGGGGTGGCAGCTTCATACTGAGAGGCGGCAGCGTCACCCTGAGAGGCAGTGTCAACCAGAGAGCGGGCATCTTCAACCAGAGAGGCAGCATCGTCAACCCAAGAGGCAGCGCCATCAACCAGAGAGGCAGCATTGTCAACCATAGAGGCAGCAGCGTCAAATAGGGAGGCAGTGTCACCCTGAGAGGCAGCGTCAACCAGAGAGAAGGCAGCATCAACCAGAGAGAAGGTAGCTTCAACCAGAGAGAAGGCAGCTTCAACCAGAGAGGCAGCGTCGTCACTCAGAGAGCAGGCAGCGTAAAATAGAGAGGCAGCGTCACCCTGAGCGGCAGCTTCAACCAGAGAGTGGGCAGCTTCAGCCAGAGAGGCGGCAGCTTTAATAAGAGATGTGGCGTTGTCAAGCAGAGAGACGGCTTTGTCAACCAGAGAAGCGGCTTTGTCTACCGGAGAGGTGGTGTCGTCAACCTGAGAGGGGGCGTCGCCAACCTGAGAGGCAGCGTCGTCAACCAGAGAGGCAGCGGCGTCAACCTTAGGGGCATCGTCGTCAACCTGAGAGGCAGCGTCAACCTGAGAGGCGGCGTCGTCAACCTGAGAGGCAGCGTCAATCTGAGAGGCAGCGTCGTCAACCTGAGAGGCAGCGTCGTCAACCTGAGAGGCAGCGTCGTCAATCTGAGAGGCATCGTCGTCAACCAGAGAGGCAGCGTCGTCAACCAGAGAGGCAGCGTCGTCAACCAGAGAGGCAGCGTCGTCAACCTGAGAGGCAGCGTCGTCAACCTGAGAGGCATCGTCGTCAACCTGAGAGGCATTGTCGTCAACCAGAGAGGCATCGTCGTCAACCAGAGAGGCAGCGTCGTCAACCAGAGAGGCAGCGTCGTCAACCTGAGAGGCATCGTCATCAACCTGAGAGGCAGCGTCGTCAACCAGAGAGGCAGCGTCGTCAACCAGAGAGGCAGCGTCGTCAACCAGAGAGGCAGCGTCGTCAACCAGAGAGGCAGCGTCGTCAACCAGAGAGGCAGCGTCGTCAACCTGAGAGGCATCGTCGTCAACCTGAGAGGCATCGTCGTCAACCAGAGAGGCAGCGTCGTCAACCAGAGAGGCAGCGTCGTCAACCTGAGAGGCATCGTCAATCTGAGAGGCAGCGTCGTCAACCTGAGAGGCAGCGTCGTCAACCTGAGAGGCAGCGTCGTCAATCTGAGAGGCATCGTCGTCAACCAGAGAGGCAGCGTCGTCAACCAGAGAGGCAGCGTCGTCAACCAGAGAGGCAGCGTCGTCAACCAGAGAGGCAGCGTCGTCAACCTGAGAGGCAGCGTCGTCAACCAGAGAGGCAGCGTCGTCAACCAGAGAGGCAGCGTCGTCAACCTGAACATTCTATGAAGCTGTGCTGCAGCCGGCATTCTGTACACTCAGAGTTAAAGTAAAGACTCCTCTGACATACAAGTGCAAAAATGAGCTCCTTTTTCCATTTTATTAATGGTCAAATACACTCAAAAATGTCTCAATGCCCATCATGGTGAGTTTTAACGTAAACACAGTCGTAACCAGCTCACAGGAACAGTTTTTGGGATCCATGTGTGCGTCAGGTCTTAAAGGGACAGAAGTTATTTATTATTCAAACTACAAAAAGACAAACGACCACTTACGAGCACACATAATTCTGAATGCCTTCGGCAGAAATCAAATGAGCCATTTTAATCTAGATTAATCTTGAAAAAATTAATCTATGCCCATATATATATATATATATATATATATATATATGGGCATAGATTAATTTTTAAATATATATAAATAAATGTATAAATATATGTCATAAATATATATATAAAATGAAATTCTATTTTCATACAAACGTGAATTTATAAATAAATGGGTTTTATTATATTTTATACAATGACAAAATGGTGATTGCAATCTCAATCATATCAAATTATGGAAACTAATAAACAGTATTCTACGAAAGTCCCTGTTGAACTTTCCCAGTGAAGTTCCAGGTCAAATTGACTCTAGCATCTAGATTTGTTTAGTGTATTTATTCAATTTGTGAATTAAATTTGAACTGGATTTCAGTCCAAGTTTAATGTAAACAGAAATGCTCAATCTAAACTGAACAGATTGTGTGTTCATAAATCAGTATTTGACTAACCCAACAACATTAGCCAGTAGCCTGATCCGTTTTTACTTGCGTTCCTCTCTGCTCTGATTTTTTTTGTGTGTGATATAAGTCAGTTTTGTTCATGAGTTCCATTGGAGGAACATGGTAAAGATTGTTTTATTTGGGTTTCCTGAATCTCTGATGTGATACTTTTAGACTAATTAATTCCCAAAGCCATAGCGTGCCTGAATTTCCCAGTGGAGCAAGTGGAGAAAGTTTTAGATCACTAAAAATATTTGCTACGTTAAGAGGAACAACATAAGAGCTTTAATCCTCTGATATTAGGAGAAGAAACCTTATTTTAATCTTTTAGAAAACTTTTTATAATAAATGAATATTGAATAACATTTTTTTTTTGCCACCTTCAGAGTTTCCTCTGCCATACGCTGCACGAGTCTGACCTCGGCAAACACCAGCATCAGGCAACGATCACACAGCTGTGTTTAAAGGTGCAGTCACAGACTTTATTTCCAGCGCTAGTTCAATTTGCATGTCTTTGACCCACAGCGTTATTTTCTGTTTGAGTGTGGAAAAGAATGGGCTGAGGTAGGAACCACTGAATTGAGTGAGGAAAGGTCAGTGAATTACAATGATGTGTGTGTGTGTGTGTGTGAGAGAGTGAGCGTGTAGTTTGAGGCCGTGTCTGTTATCTGGGGTTGTTATTGGCATATAGGTGTGCAGCTCATGCATTGAGGCCGCAAGCCTTGCTGTTTTAAAGGTGAACTTGATTTCTCTCCCGCTGGGTCCAAATAAAAGAGGGGAAGAGAGCTAAAGAGTGTGTGTGAGAGAGAGAGAGACATAAAAAGAGGGAAAGAGAGGAATCTCCTCTTCACAGTTCGGTCACCTTAAATCTGATACACATTGCAGCCTAATCTGGGCAAACACCTCCTACATACAGTACAAAGCAAAAGACTGTCGACATTGTAACATGACCAAGTAGGTCATGGTACATGTGTGTATATCTGTGTGTGTGTGAATATAATTACAATTATAGATCATTTTACATTTATATACATGTTATATAATTTTTTCATTCATATATACTCAACTCTTATAACTATCAGTAATAATTTGAGATTTTATATATATATATATATATATATATATATATATATATATATATATATATATATACATACATACACACACACATAAAATTATATATTTATATGTATATATATATATATATATATATATACACACACACATAAAATTATATATTTATATGTATATATTTATTATTTTTGCTTTATTATATTTATTTTTCCCTCACAGGATATGAACTAGGCTATATTTATTTCAGATTAACATATTAAAATATGCATGTATTTAATATATACATTTATATTGTAGAATTTACAGTATAAATATTGTAAAATCAAGTTTTTTTTAAGTAGCTCTTTTTAAGATTTGATATGAATTGTTAATAACATGGCTGAGGCGAAAACTAATCATCAATTTTGGCAAAGTTAAAGTGTTTGTTGCATCAATCTAGTAGCCAACCCTAAATATGCAAATGTGACTTAGTTTCCAGACAGACTTATGAAATCTCTGTGTGTATCTTGCATAATGCCAGCCGTTGAGAAGTGAGCTGAGTTATGTGTGCAGTATATGTCAGACGGTCAGTGAATACACTGTATGTATCGGTCTGTGTGGTTGTTGCCAAATGAGCTTGAAACAACCCTAAATCTGCCCTGCAGTGGTTCTGGAGTTTGATTCTGTCCTAAAGTTCCATCCATCATTATATGGCACAGTCATAGACAGAGTGTGAGTTGTGAGGATTTTGTTGTCTAGAACTTTTTGGAGTGTGACGGTGCTGTCGGTACGAGGGTGACAGAGTTCTGATCCCTGTGGGTCTGATCCAGCACCGCTGATGATCGTCGTTTTTTTTGCTTTTGCTCTGACCGACTGGAAATTGAACACATCAATCCTGCTGAAACGCATGAGTGTTCCTGTCTTTGACTCTGGTCCATCTGATATACAGCTTCCTGTAGAGCTAATTGATCTCCAAATAAAAAATCCCATTCAAAATGGATTTTATTGAGAACACTGCCATGGGTTTATGATGATGAACACTTCTATAGATGAAGACGACATGCGTCAATGTGATTTCAACTTAAACATTCCTGAAAGCATAACTCAAAAATATTCATTTTTATATTTCATTTGTTTATATGACGATAAACAATATGAGATCCACTTATTGGACATGTCAAATGGAAACAATGGTGAGTTATCAAGCAAGTCTATTTAATGTTAGTTAATAAATATATTTAATACTAATTTTTATATTTGTGGCTGATCAATATGAGTTTCCAGTATTCTTAGCTTAGTTCTTGGCCATTCTTCAACATTGTTACATCTGTACCGTACTTTAAGTTTACTGTTAAAAGATTTCAATAAGATTTGTTTATGTGTTTTATAAGAAAATAATAACTAAATGTATAATATATTATATATTTTTTAATAATAATATTTAATAATAACTTAAATTAAATATTAATTATTATTCATTAGATAATTATATTTATATTTTAATAATAATTGAATGCATTAAATTGATCAAAACTGACATTAAAAACATGCATAATGTTACAAATGATTTGACTATTTTAAATATATGATGTTCGTTTGAAATTTCTATTCACCCTGAAAAAAATGTATCATGGTTTCCACACTGTAAAAAAATATTGGTGGTTTAACATAAAAAAACTTAGCAACCCGGGTCCCTTAATTTAATATGATGAAGGAGATTGGTTTAATCAACAGAAACACAAAATATTATTTGAACTGAGCCACATAAATTATCTAAATTGAGTTGACAAAAGAAAAAATGTTGTGATAACAAATCATGCCCACACTCTAGCAGATGCAGAACAATTCATTATGTTGGTGTGAAATAAACAGTTATGGAAATGTAGAAATTAAAGCTCAAATCTCTTCCCGAAAATCCCCCATAAAATCTGTTTAGTGCCTCAGTGACAACTTCGCTCAGAGAAGCCGTCAATCTCAGCTGTCAATCATGACGTCACATGCACCCCCCGTTTTTATAGTACCAAATAACTCACTAAAACTAAACTTATTTAAAAAGGAACACTTGAAACTAAATCAATGTGATAAAAACTGCATAAAATGACAACTCAAAAAAAATATTTGAAGTGTAATTTGATTGTTTATTTTGTCTCACATCTATTTGAGTACATGGAGGGGCGAGGGGACTAGGGTTGGGTATCTTTTTTTTTTGTTCTTTTTTTTTAACGATACCGGTGCCAAACCGATACTTTTAAAATGATACCGGTGCCTAAATGGTGCCTGAACCGATACTTTATTTAATTTTTTTTTAAACAACAGTGGATGACATTAAAGAATGGCTTTTTATTGAAATAAAATAATTACATTCTTTAAATGGAACAATTTATTAAAAGTTTAAAGTATACTTAAATATATAAATATAAATAGATACAAAACACAATTTACTTAACAAATTCACGGTGACCGTGTGTCCACCAAAGCGTTTTTTCACGCAGCTGGCTGGCGTATTCAATTGTTTTCAATGGAAGCGCCGCATTTTTAGAACGCCATGAGCGTAACGAGGCGCTGAGCGAGTATTTCACGCTCAAGCGCTGAACGCTCAGCGTTTTTTACTGGCCACCTAGAATGTTAAACTTTGAGTAAAGCGCAGCGCTAATCACTGTCACTTTTCACACAGCTGTCCAATCAGAGTGGAGGAGGGGCGGGACAAATACAACAACACCGACCAACCGCAACATTCTGCTTGTACTGTACAACGTCAACAGATGATAGCAAGCAGTATAATAACGGAACAAAATAATTTAAAACAGGAGCCAGAGCAAATACTTTTAATACTGCTTTATAAAAAAGCATTTTATATTTAATCAATGCAGAAACAAACTATCTGTGAAATGAGATACTAGTAACACTTCCGCGGATATTCCGTATCATAACAAGCAAAGAGTCTCAACTGAAAAAAACGCTGCACTGCCAAAACGCTCTCAAGCGCCCACAGGGAGGTGTTTTCAGCCGGCTAAAAACGCTTTGGTGGACACGCAGCCTAAAACTTAAGCCATCTAACCCAACTACAATAGGCCTAATTTAACACTAAATAACAGTTACAGTAATAACAAAGTAGTCGGTATTCTTGGTATGCTACAAACCAGCTTCAAGGTTCAGCTTTATTTTGCAGAAATATGACCATATTCTCTGGCTAAATATTTTAGAACTCATCACCATATTGTTTCCATGGCGACGCTTCATGCTTCTCAGATGACACACAGCAGCCGCAATAATGCTGTATGACAGCTGTATCGGTTTTATTTCTTTTTTTCTTTTTTATTCAAAATACAAACTTGTTAAAGGTCCCATGGCATGAAAATTTCATTTTATGAGGTTTTTTAACATGAATATGAGTTCCTCTAGCCTGTATATGGTCCCAAAGTGCCTAGAAATTTTGATAGGTGTAAACCGAGTTCTGGATGTCTTTCTCTGCCTTTGAGAAAATGAGAGCTCAGACGAGCTAATCTGGAATCTTCCCTGTATGTCGTTATACGGGGAACGGTCTGCTTTGCCCGCCCAGAGAATTTGGAGAAAATTGATTCAGTTTATCAGTTGCGATGTCAGCAGCACAGGCTTTACAAACAGACTTTTACCATATGGATTCGACAGCACCGCCACGAACAGTGAGTAACAGTGTTCATTAATGCCTGATCTGTGATCAGTGATTTCTGATGTGTAGCTAATCATTCAAGTTCACACAGACTTTCTTACTAAATCGTTTAACACCGTCAGTTCCGCCGCTGGCCGTCTTGATGCCCTAAGCGTAATGCATCAGTGAATCAAGCCAGTGACTAAAACGATAAACTTCACATCGTTTCTGTTAGTAGCATGAAACAAATCCGTTATTTCAATTTTGATTAGACGCTAGACTAGCGATCAAAGAACACTCTCTTTATAATGTTCGGATCTGTCAATCACACGCCGCCCGCGAGTGTATCTGTACACTTGCCCAAACTGCTGTTATAATGAATGACGTGTTATGCTGCACAAAGCTCTTACTGTATTCATGTCGATGACGTGTTTGCTGTTAGTTGTGGTGAAAGCATTTTGTGAGAGAGAAAGCGCTGCAATGACGAGATCATCACTGCAGCTTTTCATGTGATGGGAAAAGATATAAAAATAATGCTCGACAGCTGTAATGGTAAAAAAACATAGTAAAAGTATTCGAAAGGGGTTCTACATGTTACAAAGTTCGTAGTATAAGGAGGAAGAAGACAGGGTTGCGTGACTGGGACTTGTGTTTATTCAGAACTCTCAGATACAAACAAAATAAAATCGCGCTCACAGCGCTCTCAACAGCTCGGTACAATAAAACTTTCTCAGCTATCTTTCTCCAGCTCTAAGGTCTCTCTGGTCCACATGCAGTCCGTGCCTCTCTCTGGCAGCGCTTGCAGACCTCGCTAAACCCCGCCCCCGCCGCGACATAATCTAATACTCATTTCAAATGCAAAGATGTAGTATTCAAGATTCACCCACAACCCTCAGTTTTCTCTTTATCAAATATTTTTAAAGTAAAAATTGCTGTTTGATCGCAGTCAGCACTTTCTGCAGTTCAGTCTTCTGTCGTTGTACCTTCAGACTGATTGGAAAGGCTTTGAATATTTCTCTCTCAGCATGATGAAATTACCAGGGATGGAGGACGCATGTTAATGTTCCCCTCCGTGTGATATTTCTTTTTTTGATGTGCGTTGTGACGAGGCCGGTCTCTGCTGCAGATATGCTTCATTCCAAATTGTTTTTCAGTGCCTGCTCTTAAATGTGGCGAGGCGGCCTCCTACAGCTGCTGTTTCTTGCTTTACTGTTCAAGTGTGAGGGCTGAGATTGCTCCCTAATTCCTTCCACCGTTGAGCTTTATTTGAATGTCTGCCATGAAAGCTTTATTGATTTCTTTATTTTCCTTTCACACATTTTGTCTTTGTTGTACTTTGCGGTAGTGGTTTTTCCTCCACACATCCCCCGTCGTCCCATCTCTCTCTCTTGCTCTGTTTGTCTATCCCTCTGCCTATTTACAAGTACATTGGATGAGCGTGTGTGCTTTATCAAATGCATCTGCTCGAAAAGTGCTCTGAGTCAGCGTTATTTGAGACTGTGTGTTCTTCTTTATAAAGATTTGTGTGGAGGTGTATAAGTTGTGTGTGAGAGGAAAAAACAAAGTGATGGAAAGAAAGAACAGTTTGAACAGCCCCAGTGTCTGAAACACAAACTCTGAACGCCCTGAAGCACATTATGTGCAATGTTTTCTGTCACACACTCAATCTCTCTCTCACTCTCTGGATGATTTGTCCTCGGAAGTTAAATCTGACAAAATATTTTGTATTTCTTTCAATTATATTGTAATATACAGTTGCAAGAAAAATTATGTGGACCGCTTGCAGAATCTGTGAAAATGTGAATAATTTTAACTAAATAAGAGAGATCAATGCATGTTATTTTTTTTTATTTAGTACTGTCTTGATTGAATAAGATATTTTACATACAAAAACGTTTACATATAGTCCACAAGACATAAAACAGCTGAATTTATTAAAATTACCCCGTTCAAAAGGTTATGAACCATTGATTCCTTCCTAATACTGTGTGTCATTCCCTGGATAATCCAAGGCTGTTTTGTTGTTTTGTGATGGTTGTTCTTGAGTCCCTTGTTTGTCCTGAGCCGTTAAACTGTCCAATGTTCTTCAGAAAAATCCTCCAGGTCCTGCAAATTCTTCAGTTTTCCAGCATCTTTTGCATATTTAACCCTTTCTAGCAGTGTATGATTTTGAGATCCATCTTTTCACACCGAGGACAATTGAGGCGCTCAAATACAACTATTAAAAAAGGTTCAAACATTCACTGACGCTCCAGAAGGAAACACAATGCATTAAGAGCCGGGGGGTGAAAACTAAAGGTAAATTGTACTTAATTTGTCTTCCGGGAAACATGTAAGTATCTTCTGTTGCTTCTGAAGGGCAGTACAACATTTAAAAAAAAATATTTAAACAAAATAAGAAAGACTTCATCCTGTTCAATGGTTATCACCCCCCCCCCCCCCGGCTCTTCATGCATAACGTTTCCTTCTGGAGCATTAGTGAATGTTTGAACCTTTTTTTAATAGTTATGTTTGAGTCCCTCAATTGTCCTCAGTGTGAAAAGATGGATCTCAAAATCATACTGTCACTTCTGGAGATTTTGGCCCACTCCTCCATACAGTCCTTCTCCAGATCCTTCAGGTTTGGGGGGTGTCGCTGGGCAATACGGACTTTCAGCTCCCTCCAAAGATTTTCTTTTGGGTTCAGGTCTGGAGACTGGCTAGGCCACTCCAGGACCTTGAGATGCTTCTTACGGAGCCACTCCTTAGTTGCCCTGGCTGGGTGTTTCGGGTCGTTGTCATGCTGGAAGACCCAGCCACGACCCATCTTCAATGCTCTCACTGAGGGAAGGAGGTTGTTGGCCAAGATCTCACGATATATGGCCCCATCCATCCTGCCCTCAATACAGTGCAGTCGTCCTGTCCCCTTTGCAGATAAGCATCCCCAAAGATTGATGTTTCCACCTCCATGCTTCACGGTTGGGATGGTGTTCTTGGGGTTGTACTCATCCTTCTTCTTCCTCCAAAATTCTATGTTTATTTCAAAAAGCTCTATTTTTGTCTCATCAGACCACATGATCTTCTCCCATTCCTCCTCTGGATCATCCAGATGGTCATTGGCAAACTTCAGACGGGCCTGGACATGTGCTGGCTTGAGCAGGGGGACCTTGCGTACGCTGCAGGATATTAATCCATGACGGTGTAGTGTGTTACTGATGGTTTTCTTTGAGACTGTGGTCCCAGCTCTCTTCAGGTCATTGACCAGGTCCTGCCGTGTAGTTCTGGGCTGATCCCTCACTGCCTTGTGATCACTGATGCCCCACGAGGTGAGATTTTGCATGGTGCCCCAGACCGAGGGAGATTGACCGTCATTTTGAACTTCTTCCATTTTCTTGCGCCAACATTTGTTGCCTTCTCACCAAGCTGCTTGCCTATTGTCCTGTATCCCATCCCAGCTTTGTGCAGGTCAACAATTTTATCCCTGATGTCCTTACACAGCTCTCTTGTCTTGGCCATTGTGGAGAGGTTGGAGTCTGATTGTGTGGACAGGTGTCTTTTATACAGGTAACGAGTTCAAACAGGTGCAGTTAATACAGGTAATGAGTGGAGAACAGGAGGGCTTCTTAAAGAAAAACAGGTCTGTGAGAGCCGGAATTCTTACTGGTTGGTAGGTGATCAAATACTTATGTCATGCAATAAAATGCAAATAATTTGTTTAAAAATCTTACAATGTGATTTTCTGGATTTTTGTTTTAGATTCTGTCTCTCACAGTATATATATATATATATATATATATATATATACATATATACATACATACATACATACATACATACATACATACATACATACATACATACATACATACATACATACATACATACATACATACATACATACATACATACATACATACATACATACATACATACATTTAAGAAATATTTGCATGTGTATATACTGTATGTAATATTGTATTTTACATAATGTATAATGTAATACAAAAAATGTCTTAAATATATACATGCATGTCTTTGTATTTATATATACATAATAATTATACACAGTACACACACATATATTATGTAAACACAAACTTTTATTTTGGATGTGTTTGACAGCACTAATATATATATTATTATTATTATTATTTTTTTTTTTTGTAATGCATTTATTTATAATAATACTTTAATGGCTGTCTTTATGATTACATTACCAAAAATAATGTTTTTGTGAAATTGTGCCATTATATGAATCATGCTGCTCCAGTGAGATTGTCTCTGTAATGTTCTCTGCGACAGGAAGTGGCTCATGGGGCTGAAAATCTCTTTGGAACAGCACTTTCAGATCAAGAGAGAGGATGTGAAGATGGGGGAAAACATGGGGGAAAATACCAAAATGATGTATGTGCCTTTACGTACAGTATAATGAAACAACATGTACCTACCCACAATGTACTGGGATTACTTATGTACCTTTGTAATACTTACAGTATTAAAGAAATTACATTTTCATATACTGTATAAGTACATTTCCTCAAATAACCTCTGAATCAGAAGCACAACAACCCAGATTTGATTAGAATAAAATAACAGACTGCAAAACCCTGAGAATCATGGGAATTCACACCTTCCTTTTACTTTATTTTTACACGTACACGGCTTTGTATTAACGCACCCTACGGAGTGATCATATGTTCTCTACCATGGGGTTTCATGAGGGATTGAGAGAGTGAGAGACAGGAGGAGAAAAATTTGCCTAAATTTGGCCTTTAAATTAAACACTTTTTCTTTAGAAATAACATAATTTTGTTTATAACAGATATTTCTTTAATATAACAGATAATTATTTCGATAAAACTGATGAATTGTTTACAATAAGGCCTAAAACTTATAATAAAGGAATATTTCTATATAATGCAAATTAAGCTCAATTAAATGCACTTTATGTTGATTACCAGAAATATTTTTTTTTAAATAAAATATACATATATATATTCATATATATGTACATATTCACATTATATATATCTGGGTTGCAATGAAACACTTAGGTCTACCTTTGAAAACATAAATTCCCTGTTTCAATAGGAGTTTATATGGAGTTTATAAGACTATATTTATAGACTTTAGACACGTAAAACATCCATGTTTGTGCGTCAATCTCTGTATTGTGTGCTTTGGGTGCCAAATGTAGGACATTTGTCCAAGATGTAGGCAACTCAATATTTGTCATTAGTGATGTCATTACGCAATTACGTAAAAAAAGAATCGCTGAATTTTTTTTTTTTTTTTTACGAACCATTAGAAAGAACCTGTTCACAGAACTGAATCGGACTTCCAATCACTATTAGCAAGGCGAATTAATGATTATCTCTGTAATACTGAAAAAAAGGCTCTTAAAGAGGAGTCGATTCCTCTTGATGGTATCGATTCAAAACCTTTGGAATTGACTCTAAATCCCAAAGGCCTTCTAGTAATATTACCAAGCAGCAGCATGTGTGTTGAAAAGAGTAGAGGGCCTAAAACAAACCTTTGTGGCACTCCATAATTTACTAATGTTGACTTGGATAATTACTACGAAACGGTCTGATAGGTACGATCTAAACCAGTGGTCTCCAAACTCGGTCCTGGAGGGCCACTGTCCTGCAGAGTTTAGCTCCAACTCCAAATAAACACACCTGAACCAGCTAATCAGTATCTTACAAGGCCCTAGTAAGACATTAGCTGGTTCAGGTGTGTTTATTTGGGGCTGGAGCTAAACTCTTTCCAGGACCGAGTTTGGAGACCCCTGATCTAAACCATCTTAATGCCTGTCCCTGAATACCAGTGTAATTTTGTCTAAGAGGATGCCATGATCTATAGTATCAAATGCAGCACTAAGATCAAGTAAAACTATTGAGATGCAGCCTTGCTCAGAAGTCATTTGTCATTTTGACGAGCGCAGTTTCTAAATTTTTTTTTTTTTAAATCAATTGCCAGCTCTAATATAACCACAAAATGTGAACAATATGTGTGAACATGATTTTAGTGTGAAAATGTATTACCTTCTTTGTGTAAAATTTGATTTACTTTAATTTCATAAGACAATATGACTACAGTGCATGCAGAATTATTAGGCACGTGGATTTTCTGCCATTTTTCCAGGCATATTTTACCAATTCCAAACCACATTAATCTTAATAACTATTTATTTTGTATTTGATCATTTATAAGTGATATATATGTCCATGAAGGCTGGAAATGAAAAACGCTTTATATTCAGGTGTGCATAATTATTATGCACGTTTTCTTTTACAGATAAAATGAGCCAAAAAAGAGACTCAAGTCAGACTGAAAAGTCAAAAATTAATAATGTAATACTAGAAATTGCAGTTAAGGCATGACCATTGGACATTGAAATGCTCATTCGGTCAGACAAAAACAGGTGGCGAAGAAAAGACACGTTATCTGCAAAAGAATTAAGGTGAAGAATTGAGTGTGGAACCTTTAGGAACCCTTTAGTCTCCAGCGCCACCATTTTCCAGAACTGCAACCTAGTTGGAGTCTCCAGAAGTGCAAGGTGTCAGGATCTCACACACTAGCAGTTTTGGTGCGCACCCGGGTTCGATTGACGTCAGAGTTCGGTTCGTTTGGATGATGTGTGTCCTTCTCTTGGGCATTTAATAGTTTTTTGACTTTTCAATTTGAGTAAAAAAAAATTTTTGGCTCATTTTATCTGTAAAAGAAAACTTTCCTAATAATTATGCGCACCTGAATATAAAAGGTTTTTCATTTCTAGCCTTCATGAACAATTATACATCACTTATAAATGATTAACTACAAAATGAATAGTCATTATTAAGATTAATGTGGTTTGGAATTGGTAAAATGTGCCTGGAAATAAAATATGATCAGAAAATTAACAAAAGTGCTATAAGTGCTTGTATAAAATAAGTTTGGATTCTCCAAAAGTGGCTTTTTTTTATTATTAAGAAAACAAGGGATGAGTTGAAATTATTTAAAATTTTACTCAAAAAATACTCTTGATTAAGTTAAACTTGCACTGAACATACTGTTGAACATAACTTAATTTTGATTTCTCAAATAAAGTCCATGGAATTCTCTTGTTAATTAACACACTCATGCTTAAAGTATCCTTGTGGAATTTTGAAAAACACTCAGATTTAATCAAAGCTGAAGAAATAATGTGAATCCTTTGATGTTAGGAGGTGGTTGGCGAGAGAGGTGAAGAGGTGTTTTCTCTCATTCTCAGCTCTCTCTCTCTCTTCCTCTGATTATATAATGCTGACGTTTTTGCCAAACCCCATACTATCATTTTTTAATGTCTCTCTGAGGCTAATCCGTAACACGGCCCCGCTGAAACTTCACACCACACTCTGACATGTCTCTAAATTTACCACAGAAAGGCCAGACTGCCAAAATGCATATTACATCTGTAACTATTATAAATGAGGAGCGAGCTTCAGTGTGTGAAAGACTTTTAGTGTTGATGTTTGTGAATACCTTCAATCGTGTCCTCCAGAGCATTGCCTTCCGTATTAAAATGACTTCATGTTGAGGCTGCTGTGTTTCAGTACAGGAGGCAGCAAACTGAAAAAGTAACTGTATTTTGTTCATAGTTGGATGAAAATGTGAGGGGAACTTGCTTGTGCAAAAGTGTCTTTTATATTCTAGTCTCTAGATATGATTTGGTTTGCTATGGTTTCAGTCCAGACGCTTGTTGTAGTAATTATTTTCCATAATTTTAATAATAGTGACATGTGTTTGGTTAGTAAATGTAATATACCTTTTAAATGCATAATAAAAATGGATAAAGGCTTCAGCTAATGAGAAAACAGCAAGCCAGGAGTTCTGGTGATGCAAGAGGTTTGATGATGTAATGGCACTAAGTCTGACTGAAGTTGTTGGATAACAGTTTAGTCTTTCAAAGAAAGTTTCAATCCATACAATTATGTTCAATGATGAGAAAGATGAGAAACAAGGGGCCAAAAATGAAGAAGAATGAACCATTTGAACCAAAGATTTGATTTTGTGGGGGAATGTGTCATCCTCTCTGTACAAGATGCAATTGCTGTCACATCTTTGATGTGATCTCTTAGTTCATTCACTCTCTTTTATGGTGTTTTTTATCCCCCTGAAAATGACGTGCACAAGCTTTGTCTTGACCAATAAAATTAGCTGCCACGATAGTGAATGAAAAATCCACCATATGTTTTCAGTCTAGCACTCGAATTAGATGTAACGGCTGTATTGTGTTGACAGCATTGAAATAGTTGGAAAGTTAAAAAGTTTCAAAGTTGAAATTTGAGCATTTTTTGTTTTTCTATGTGTACTGAAGCATTCCTCGCATTCCATTAATTCCTATGGGGGTCAAATTGACCCACGAGGGAAGGATTTGTAACTTTTTTTAAAATTTCAACCACAAAACTCCTCAAATCTAGTCAATTTGTGTGCGTGTGTGTGTATGCATTCGTGGTTCAAGTGCGACAAAAGTCCTAGGGTCTTGGACCACTCCGATGAACTCTCAATTTAAAAAATAATGATAATAATAATTGTCTCGGACCAAAATGACCCAAGGGAAGATTGAGGGTTTTAATGAATTCAAAATTTTAAGGCAACCAGGTTACTTTTTTAAGTTAAACAGATGGTGCAACAAGGGTTAAGTAAAGGTTACTGAGAATGACACACACTAAACATTTCAGATTAGTACATTTATTAGTTAATTCATAATATCACAATACAATAAACAATACAATTTTCGTGCCCTTAATTGTCCTTCCTTACTTTACTGACCTTCCACAAGAGTGCTGCTGCATGACTACAACAGTGTCCTAGCCCTAATACATGAACAACCTGCTGTCTGTACTTCACCTGTCACTGATGCTAGCACCCATGCCTTGTGATGAGATACGTGTAGGCTCAGGCTCGGCTCAATGATCGCTTTTAGATCGTTTCCGACAGATACTGATACGCCTCTGAGCTTTTCAAATTGCTCATCGCCTTACTATCACAGGCTACTGAATATAGAAAATAGCTAAAAATGCTACTGTACGTGATACGAGGCTACTTCTTCACGTCATCCTCCCAACCAACTACCGCGGAGGGTAAAGGTACTGTTGTTTCGCCCTTTTGAAAGTTCGTTGAGGTTGTGTTCCCACATCGTTAGCAAATTTGGATAGCTTGAATGACTGTCAACTGTTGTATGTCAATAAGCTATGTTTCCATCCACCTATTTTTATGCGCATTTTGGGATAACGCATCCAAAAATGCTGAATGGAAACGGCAATAAGCGCATGAATTCTATAAATGCACATTAAAACCGTACGCGCTCGTTTGAGTCGGATACATTTTCTATCCGATAGGAAAACGTGCACATAAACTACGATGGAAATGCATAAAGTCCCGCTTGTTTACTTCGAAAACGGAAGACGCTCCCACTTTTGACGCAAGGCTTCATGGGGCGTAGGAAACTTGTGGATAGCGTTTTTTCAAACCACAATGGCTGACAGAGGAGAAAATATTAATTTAGTCGCAGACATACTTACGGAGCCATTTTCAAAATTCCCGCATACAGCCTTCTCTGGCTTAACGCACAGCCATGGAACACTATTCGGTCTGTGCCGGCTAAAAACATAACTGACTGTAATGTATGATTTTGAAGTCCTGCGGCTCTCCTTGATTTACTTCAGCAAAAAAACAAACAATTTGCCTTCATTTCAAATCCCTGGGATAACTGTAATTGCCGGGGTTTCCGTGGTCGGAGAACTCAAAAGGTAATGTAGCCTACTACAAAAATGCACGGAAAACCCGGAGTGGATCAATGCTTCTGTTAGATATGATGTATGTGGCGCAGCTGTGGCTGCAGTGAAAGGAGACTTGTTCAATTGTGTTAATTGTGTTTCCTGCTTTAGTAATGGCATTCATTCTCGCTTAATGAGAGACGCAATGCCCTTTTGTACTGCGTTTCTGTATAATATTGATGGTTTTTATAGCCGTGGCATCATGATGATTTTATTAATAGATGAATTAATTCAGGTAGGATAGGCCTACCACTGAAGGGGGATGGCCCGTTCCTGTTCCAACATGACTGCTCACCAGTGCACAAAGCAAGGTCCATAGAGACATGGATGAGTGAGTTTGGTGTGGAGGAACTGGCCTGCACAGAGTCCCGACCTCAACCCAAAAGAACACCTTTGGTAAGAATTAGAGTGGAGACATGCGAGCCAGGCCTTCTCGTCCAACATCAGTGCCTGACCTCACAAATGCGCTTCTCGAAGAATGGTCAAAAATCCCCATAAACACACTCCTAAACCTTGTGGAAAACCTTCCCAGAAGGTTACAAAAAATATAACAAAAAACAGAACAATGTCTAAAAGCGGATATGTGATACAGCAAACAAGCTAAACAAAACCAAAAACCCAGACGTTTTTATAAGCTGTTGACCCAAAAAACGAGCTTCTAAGGACACAAAAGTGGATACAGGCAATTGAGACAGAGCGCGACACGTTATATTACACTGAGAACTACACCCACTGGAGGGGAACGTGATCAGCCACAGGAAATCTAATTTATAAAACTTATTTGTATTTTTGACTTAAGTGACAACATGTTTACTGCACACATAGGCATACTGAGTGTCAGGATCCCAAAATTGACCCATTCTTCCTGCTGAAGCTTCACGTTTTATTGCCTTTATCCACTTTTGTCTCCTTAAACGCTCATTTTTTTGGGTCGACAGCTTATAAAAACGTATTTCTGTGTTTCTTAGCTTGTTTGCTGTACACTGTCACAGAGCAGCTTTTAGACATTGTTCTGTTTTTTGTTATAAGTCCGAAATGACAAGGAGGCAGCCTCACGCAATGCAAAGTCAATGGAGAGCGTTGGATTGCCTTTCCCCCCTCCCCCAGCGTGGGCGTGGCCTAAATACGCTCTATCTCTATAATGTAAGAGATCGATTTGAGTGATTTAGGCTAATGCTTTCTTCACGTGCTATCGGAATTATCGTAAATTCTTGTTTCCTAGTTAATAAATTCAATGTGAACACCTCTCAAGTCAAAATTTTAATTGCAGTGAGCTCGTAATCACGACTTCCGAAGTGGGAAGTTGGAATTTTTCTTCAGACTTCCTTGGTCCTCTCACCTGACCAATCAGATAAATCTAGTAATAATTGGATAATTGTGAGCATCTGTGTTGGACTGGTGGCAGGTTGTAAAGCCCAGTGCTGTGAGTTGAGGTGTAGAGAGAATTATGCTGAAGTAGCTGCTGTCAGGCTGTTCTACACAGTATTTTTTGTCCTATACCTGTGGTAAAAGCGGTAATACATTTTTTATCTCTTTAAGTTTTTACTTGAACTTTATTTGACTCTTTAGAGAGTGTCGTGATGCCACAACATCTTTCAGAACTGAGTGGGTTTAGTTTCTTTTCTTTTTTTTCCATTTTTAAGTAAAAAAAAAAAAAACACCAGAAAATGAAAGACAATATTTTTTTTTTAATTTATTAATTATTTGATGTTGAGAGTTGATACTGACATTTAGTCACAGTGAACACACAACCCAGCTGTTAGCTGACAGGAGGACAGGAAACTCAGATGGTGCACTCATAGAGACTTTTGAAATATTTGTCCTTTATGACACCAAACAATATTTTTTGAATTAATGAGTAAACATTGTTTAGTTACAAAATGGGCTGAAGGTCTTTGCATCCGCAGACAATAATATGGAGTGAAGCCCAAATTTCACTACCTTGTTTGTGCACCAGTCAATCAGCTTTGTAAAATCTTGCATAAACTAGGCTCTGTTTATTATATTGTGCCCAAATATGTAGTTACATAAACACATTTATGTATGTAGGCTGGATATGGAGATGGAAATTATGTGAAATCAACACTCTCATGGCAGCTTGCAATAATTTGTACAAGATGGCAAATCATATGATTTGGATTGTACAAAAACATACATTGTGTGGGTATTTTTTCATTACAATTACAGTTACGTATATATTTCATATGAATGTTAACAATTTCACCATCTCAAATGAATGCTTACACTTTCGCCATATCTCGCAAATTTTTACAATTTCACCGTTTCATACAAATTCTTAAACTTTCGCCATCTCATGATTTTTTTCCGGTCTCACCATCTTGTACAAATTCTTTAGATCTCATCAAAAAACACTTTTTTTGCTATCTAATACAAAATAAGATTTCGCTGTCTCATATAAATTATTTTTATCTCCTATGACTTCTTATGACATATTGCCATCTTCTAGAAATTCTTAATAATTCACCATTTCATATTAATGTTTATGTTTATGATTTCGCTATTTCGTACAAATTCTTACACTTTTGCCATCTCGTGTGAATTTTTACGATCTCGCCATCTTGTACAAATTTGTTAGATCTCGTCATCTCGTACAAATTCTAACGATTTTGCCATCTCGTATGAATTTTTACGATCTCGCCATCTTGAACAAATTTGTTAGATCTCGTCATCTCGTACAAATTCTAACGATTTTGCCATCTTGTAAGTTCCTCTCTTGTAAGTTTTCGCCATCTCTTGCAAATTTTTTAACTTTCACCAGTTCGTACACATTTTTACACGTTCACCATTTCAAATATATTTCTCAGATCGTATGAATTTTACATCTCACCATCCTGTACAAATTCTTTAGATCGTAAAAAACACTTTTTTCTATCTCGTACAAAATAAGATTTTGCTGTCTCATATGAATTATTTAATGAATCTATTTATATTAATCAATCTCGCTATCTTGTAGAAATTCTTAAGAGTTCACCATTTCGTATGAATGTTTACACTTTCGCCATTTCATACAAATTATTATGATTTCGACATATGAAATAGAATATATGTAGAAATTCTTAAGAATTCACCATTTTATATGAATGTTTACACTTTCACCATTTCATACAAAAATGTGTACGATTTAGCTATTTCGTACAAATTCTTACACTTTCGCCATCATTAATTTTTACGATCTTGGCATCTGTAACAAATTCTTTAGATCTCTTTAGAATTTTGAAGATTTTGCCTTCTCGGATGAATTATTTTGATCTCGCCATTTTGTACAAGTTGTTACAACATTGCCCATCTTGTAGAGATTCTTACGATTTCACCATCTCGTACAAATTTTTACGATTTCGCCATTTCGTACAAATCCTTTCGCCATCTGATATGAATTTTTCAAATCTCGCCCTCAAATCTTTAGATGTCGTTGCACACATTTGTACACTAATTTGCCATCTCATATAAAGTTTTACAATTTCACCTTGTATAAATTATCTTGATCTACAGATTCTTATGATATTGCCATCTTGTAGAAATTCTTACTTTCCTCATCTCATGTGAAGGTTTTCAATCTCTCTGTTTCATACAATTTCTTTAGATCTCACCATCTCATGCAAAGTCTTATGATCCATCCATCCATCCATCTTCTTCCGCTTTATCCAGGGCCGGGTCGCGGGGGCAGCAGTCTAAGCAGAGATGCCCAGACTTCCCTCTCCCTAGACACTTCCTCCAGCTCTTCCGAGGGGACACCGAGGCGTTCCCAGGCCAGCCGGAAGACATAGTCCCTCCAGCGTGTCCTAGGTCTTCCCCGGGGCCTCCTCCCGGTTGGACATGCCCGAAACACCTTCCCGGGAAGGCGCTCAGGAGGCATCCGGAACAGATGCCCGAGCCACCTCAACTGACCCCTCTCGATGTGGAGGAGCAGCGGCTCTACTCCGAGTTCCTCCCGAGTGACTGAGCTCCTCACCCTATCTCTAAGGGAGCGCCCAGCCACCCTGCGGAGAAAACTCATTTCGGCCGCCTGTATCCGGGATCTTGTCCTTTCGGTCATGACCCAAAGCTCATGACCATAGGTGAGAGTAGGAACGTAGATTGACCGGTAAATCGAGAGCTTCGCCTTACGGCTTAGCTCTTTCTTCACCACAACAGACCGGTACATCGACCGCATTACTGCAGAAGCTGCACCGATCCGTTTGTCAATCTCCCGTTCCATCCTCCCCTCACTCGTGAACAAGACCCCTAGATACTTGAACTCCTCCACTTGAGGCAGGAACTCTCCACCAACCTGAAGTGGGCAAGCCACCCTTTTCCGACTGAGGACCATGGCCTCGGATTTGGAGGTGCTGATCCTCATCCCAGCCGCTTCACACTCGGCTGCAAACCGTCCCAGTGCATGCTGAAGGTCCTGGTTAGAAGGGGCCAACACGACAACGTCATCCGCAAAGAGCAGAGACGAAACCGCATGGTCCCCAAACCTGACACCCTCCGGCCCCTGGCTGCGCCTAGAAATTCTGTCAAGTCAACAAGTCTGACTTACTGCCGGCAATGCGGACCAAACTCCTGCTTTGGTCGTACAGGGACCGGACAGCCCTTAGCAAAGGACCCCGGACCCCATACTCCCTGAGCACCCTCCACAGGATGCCGCGAGGGACACAGTCGAATGCCTTCTCCAAATCCACAAAACACATGTGGACTGGTTGGGCAAACTCCCATGAACCCTCCAGCACCCTGTAGAGGGTATAGAGCTGGTCCAGTGTACCACGGCCCGGACGAAAACCAGACTGTTCCTCCTGAATCCGAGGTTCAACTATCGGCCGAATTCTCCTCTCCAGTACCCTGGCATAGACTTTCCCGGGGAGGCTGAGAAGTGTGATCCCCCTGTAGTTGGAACACACCCTCCGGTCCCCCTTCTTAAAAATTTCTTTAGATCTCACCATCTCATGCAAAGTCTTATGATCTCAATCTGATTTTGTATAATATTCACTGCAAAGAAGGCAGCCATCCATCATAAAACATTGCAGAGAACAACTAACAGAAGGCTAGAAACCACAGTGTTTCTATTTCGGAGTCATTTGCATTCAAGTTTGGTTGCTTGGGGTCAAATAATTAAGTTGACTGAACTGGACTGCTTTAGTTACTCAATAGCCTGTGGTATTGGTAGCCAGCTCACTATATTGAAAATCATTGAGTGGAACTTTCTTAAATGATCTTATAAAAAGGATATACACAGCTTTTTGCCAGATGTTGTGTAGGCTTCAAAAAAGTGGGATGATGGTGATTTACTTAAACACAGAAAATCCCATTTGTTATCGGACTTACATTTGTAACCAACTCAGCAATGCTAAGAGAATACCTTGCTGAGCAAGTCAAACAGCAGGGCTATAAATACAATAGAAAATGACTCATCCCATCCATCCCAAAGGGAAAACGTAAACTGGAACACCCAAGTGACAAACTACCAGAGTCAGTGCCGGCATGAATCTCAAATATCGCCTTTCGCTCTGTCATCTTGTTTCTTCGCTTGCAGTTATCATCAAAACATTGATTTGTTTTTGTTCTGAAAAATGTTTGTCAGCTGCAAGTTTGTGACGTTTGGAAGTGTTTTGTCTGGAGAAGCCCCGTCTCACCCCGCCTTCAAATGCTGTCGACCAATTTAAAAGAATTCAATCATAACATAACCATAACAATATTTATAAACCATAAACCAAGTTTTTATTTTATTTATTTAAGTTTTCTCATTATTTATTTTCATATAGTTAGTTTTAAATGTATTTATAGTAGGTTAATGTTTAACTTCGCTTAATGATTATTATCATCATCATAATCATCACCATTATTAACTTAGAAATCAAACACTGCTGAACAACAACCACTAACATCCTAATTTTATGATTGGCTTATGTACTACAAACACTTGTGCATTAAATCCTCATGGATTTTATACAATGTCAGAAAATTATTACAGAATATAAGGCAGAAAATATACGGTACCAAAAGTTTGGAAACATTACAATTGTTTTTGAAAGTCTCTTCTGCTCACCGAGGCTGCATTTATTTAATCAAAAATGCAGTAAAAACAGTAATATTGTGGAATAGTATTCAAATGTATAATAGCTGTTTTCTATATGAATATATAGTAAACTGCAATTTATTCCTGTGATTACAAAGCTGAATTTTCAGCATCATTACTGCAGTCGGTGTCACGTGATCCTTCAGAAATCATGCTAATATGCTGAGTTGCTGCTCAAGAAACATTTCTGATTTTTATCAGTGTTGAAAACAGTTGTGCTGCTTTAAATTGTTGAGGAAGACAATTAGCACTGCATTATTCATATGCTTTATTGTTAATAAATACCTTGAAAAAACACATAAACCATATATTGTCGCTATCGTGTGTTTATTGTTTCATCAGTCAAAACGTTTCTGTTCATGCAACTGCTGCTACAGCAAATAGCTGGATGCTTTTGTCCATATATGGGATTTCCTGGAACGTCATAAGTTATTTCTTCAACGAATCCGTTTTGGACTTTCTGTGAGAGAGAAAGCGTCCTCCGTCTTCGAGTATGAATGAAACATACATAACACAAGACTGTTAGCGCTCCAGAATGTTCAGATTGCCCTGTTTTTGGATAAGAATAAAATGACAGGTCATGCATAGACTATCTTGTCTCTTTGAATTTAAGATTTCTCTTAGATTTATTCACATTGGCCTCTACATGAACCCACTTGCCCGAGAAAAGTGTGGGGGACACGTCCTCCCCCCCGTCCCCCGCGTATTCTACGCACAAATGCCGAAATGTCCCAATCAGCTTTTTCTCTTGCAGTTTATTTAGGGGTCCTCAGCTGACTCAGCCGTTTAACCAGCTGCTGTATCAAACCACATGAGTATGATGACGTCGCTGGTCGACAGAGCATGTGAAGGCAGGGGCAGTTCCTAAGAACATTACTCATTTTTCGTTCCCTGGGAATAAAAAGCATTGCAGATCCTTCTCAGGTCTGGCTTTGAATACATCAGTGCAATGAGAAGTGATGAATTCATGCATTAGTCAGAAAAGTGGCCGTGTTGTCCTCGGCCGGGTTCTCATCTCTAATGTCTTATCTGACCAGGCAGCTGCCTGCTCACAACGATTTGAACAATGAACCTCCTGCAAGGGCTGCATAAATCAGCGCAGTGTCACATGAATACATGCATGCGAACGAACCTTTGAGCACCTGCAGGTTTACTGTGGAGTGCTGAGCCTGGACTTGATCAGAGGGGTTTTAAACGTGCTTGGACTGGAAATGAACGCTCAGGGCTTTGCTGACCAGCGCAGGATGCTTTTCCACGCTCTGTTAGCATGCATGCTTTCTCCATAAACAGAGCTCAGTGTGGTTCTTTTTCCTTTCAACTCTATCAAAACCATGTTTGCTGGGGTTTTCTACCTGCACTCAGCTGGGCTTTCATAAACTGTTATAGATAGGTGCCATTACTGAACCCAAAACGATTGACACAGATTGGCTCTACTCTCTCAGGTTCACACAAACCATTTGGAGGCAAATGAAAGACAATTGCAATAGGAACTAGGTAGAATTTTGTGGAAAGATTGGAAAAGATAAAACATTTTCTGATACTTTCCTGTTTTGCAAATTATTAGAAATGGGTAACACTTTGGGGCCTATTTTAACGATCTAAAAACGATGTGTCCGAACCCACTTTTGAGTTTAATAACAGGAAAAACGGTTGGTGCGCCAAGGGTTGTCACTATTCTCTTAGTGAGTAATGGGTGTATTTTGGGCGTAACGTGCAATAAACCAACCAGAGTCATTTCCCATTTCCTTTTAAAAGCCAGTTGAGCTCGCGCCATGGTGGATTCGCTATTTACATGGTGGAATTTGCAAGTAGAAAAACTGAACGCTTCTCCAGCGAGAAAACGGATCTGCTCGTCCAATGACGCCTGCTTGCACACAATAATAATTTTTTACATTTTAATCCTTTAATTTTTCAGATTTAAAAAATGTTAATGTGCTACTGCACGTCCCTGGGTGTGTAATAAGCAGAGTGTACGCTCGTTGTGGAGCCACCTATAGGCGCATATTACTAACATGGCCTTTAAATAACAAAAAGATGTACTTTAGACCAGGTTTTTGTTGGTCAATGGCGCATTCTTTTTCAGTTGCCTCAAAATAGCTACGCGCTAACAATGCGCCTGAACACACCTCGTTTTCAGACCAGCACGCCCATGGGCGCACAAATGGGCGCAAATGCATTTTCATCTGTGGGTGTGGTCGCTTTACCGGATAATGAAGTGGCTCGTGGGTGACTGACATCTAACTCTTTTCAAACAGATTACATAAACACAGAATATTTGTTTTCGATTTGGTTTACATTATTTAAAACCTGACATTTCAACGTTTCTTTAGACATATGTCTCATGTTTGTGAGAGTTTGTGATAGAGTTATTTGAGTCTCTTTGGCACTGACAAGAAAAAAAGCGAGCCGATCGTGCAGTGAAAAAGATAACTGCGTCAGGCTGAAACTAGCAAAAAACACTTGCATCTCGTCTGGCAACTCATTGCGCCGGGTGTATGATTGGGCCCTTTATTTCATCAGTCCACTTTAGATATTTCACTAACTATAAGTAACTTTGCTACTACATGTCAACTAGCAGGCATTATAGTATTAGTAGACTGTCTGTTTAATATATGCTAATGCCCGGCACATAATGTACGATTTTGAGCTGTCCTAGATGAAAGATGACAATCGTGGTCGTGTCTCCTAAAACGGTGGGTGTACAGTGAGAGAGGTTCAAAGTCGGCCACTGTCACAATCTTGCAACCAAAGATAGCCTACAACATGGATCTAATAAACTTGGGTACGACATGCATGTAGACTGTATGATGATGACACCTATTGAATCGTAGGCTACGACACAAGTTAGTATAGAAGAATAAAACATCATCAGCATGCGCTCGTTGTAATTTGTCAGAAATTTAGCATGATCATCTCACGGTGTGTTTGCTGCTACAACCTACGTCTACTGACTAGCCAATACAAATGCAACATGAAATTCTGTATTGATCAAATTGCAGCTAAAACTTCTTACCTCAAGATCTATTTGCATGCCACATTGGCCGCTTTTCCCTAGCCATGACCGCGTCCATATTCTCCTCTTTCGCTTCCTTCTCTTTTTCTGAGTGTAACGGAGGCCAGCTAGTAGTCGCTGTGTGAGTAAACCTCACTCCTCTGATCTCAAGAGACGCTCTAGCGACTGACGTTAGAGATTGCAGCCTTTAGCCTCCTTTTTAGTGTGTCTGACTCTCATGCCGGTGGACCCGGGTTTCGAGTCCCGCTTAGAGCGGGCGGTTCGAACAGGAGGGGTTACATTGGTGCCGTGACCCGGATGGGAGTGAGGTTTAGGGGGATGAGTGTAACGGAGGCCAGCTAGTAGTTGCTGTGCGAGTAAACCTCACTCCTCTGATCTCAAGAGATGATCTAGTGACTGATGCTAGAGGTTGCAGCCTTTAGACTCCTTGTTAGAGCATCCGACTCTCATGCCGGTGGACACGGGTTCGAGTCCCGCTTGGAGCGGGCGGTTCGAACAGGAGGGGTTACATGAGCACATAAAAACCACAATTGCCAAAGAGCGATACGTCTTGCTCTATTTGTTTACCACTAGCGCATGCTGATGACATTCTGTTCTTCTATACTTGTGTCGTAGCCTACGATTCAATAGGTGTCATCATTGTACAGCCTACATACGTCATACCCAAGTTTTTAGATCTATGTCGTACAGTGTGATTTGTAATGATCTTATAGGTTTGTAGCAGGCATATCGCTTTATTTTGATGGTCCCCCAGCAGACATTCTACTGACTATAAGTATCAACTTATTCTACTAACTCTAACCTAACAGTCTTCTAATATGCTAATGCTACTTCTAGTTAGTAGAATGTCTTAAGTGGACGATCAAATTAAAATGTGACCTAAAAGGTACCTCAGTAATTTAGTTTAGACATTGATTTGACTTCATGTGATTTACCTGCTTTTATTACTAGTATTGTTTAGTGCAAGCATGCATCTAAGGAGTGTTTGTACAGACAGCGATTTGCAACAACCGACTTTCAATGAGTTTCCAGAAATGTCAGCAACCGTTGGCATAGTGACAAAGTGTACGCAGTTTAACTTTATGCAAATTAGCTGTGATACTGTTGGATGCTGCAGCCAACAGCACCGGGACTCTGTGACCTCCAGTGATTTAATTGATGTCAGTGTGTGTGAATGCACCTTTACTCTTAACATCTGTGTTAGTACAGGATATTAGTACAACATTGAAGGGCTAAGATTGGGCCACAGTAACGGTAATTGTTTGCCAATCTTGAGTAAATGAAATGGCTGTGGATTATGCCGTGTCCGTGCGCATTAATTTCCATAATTAAAAGCATTTATTTGTTCAACATTGTTTTGTAAAAAAGCATTGTACTAATGTAAAGGTGGAAACTTGCGTGATTTCTTTTCAGTACAGAAGTTATTCCATTGCATCGTCTATATAGACAACACATTTAACATTTTACGATAGAATCTATAAAAAAAACATCAGCAGATGCATTTGACATTTTTAACCATGTGACATTCAAACCACCATAGATTCCCTTTGTGTCTATTGGTCACCTTTGACCCCTATATTTTATATGACATTTATCATATTTTTATACAATTCATTTTTTTATGGCATCATCACATTTCACCAATCTCAGATTTCATAAAAAAGATCCGAAGTGTTACAAGTTTGGTGAGTAATTAAAGACAGAATTTCCATCTTTCAATTTAATAATTCATACATTTTACCAAAAAAAATAAAAACTTTGGGATTGATTATGATCTTATTAAAGGTGAACTATGTAGGATTTTTGCAGTAAAATATCCAGAAACCACTAGGCCAGTGTTATATATTTTGTTCAGTAAGTACTTAGAATATCCCAAATGTTTTCAACTATTTGTAAATCGTGAGAAAATTGCTATTTTAACCAAGAAACCGGGACGTGTGAGCTATGCGTGTGAGGGAGTCGCCTGTCGATTGCGTCATATCTGCGTCACCCTCTGTTTACGGTTTTATTCAGTGAAACACTTTACTCTCACTGCATTGTGAACAAGTGTCATAGCAGCCGCCGAGCGAACGTCATAACTTCCTTTTCAACACACTCAGATATATCTAATACAATAAACAGAGTTGCGTTACCTCAAACTCATGACTGGAAAAGAGGAAGTGGCGCCGGCAACCATGTCATAATAAAAGTCCCGCAGCGACTATGCCATAATAACAGTCCCGCTCTTCAATCGCTCCTGCGGCCTTGCTCAGCTCCACAACACTCGGTCCTGCTCTGCTTCAGACTACAGTAATGTTAATAATCGCATCCATGAACATGATTTCTGCCCGAGTCCTATCCTGACTGTTTCCCACCGGCTGTGAGGTGAAGACCACATGTCCAGAGATTCTGCGCTCAAACGTGCCGTCATCAAACTACGCCTTTGTTTTGAACAGGCGACCTCAAGTGGACGGAAAAGTTACATAGTGTAGCTTTAATTTTATAAATGAATTAATTAATGATTTTTTCATCACAGGATTAATGTGCTATATTGTCATAATCAGGAGTCTCGAATCATCTTAAATGGGCACGAAAATATGCTCACTTAAATTATTAATATCCATAAATGTTGCACAAGCCAGTGTGAAGCATCCTGGCAATTATGCAAGGTATCATATTGCTTTAGAGTGATGTCTGCCATTGGCTGATTAAAATGGCAGATTTTCAGCCGTTCCTTAACAAGGATTTCCTCATGATGTAATAGTTCTCTGCAAGCGAGAGGAAGCAATTTAATAAACACTTCATGTGAATTTGCAGCATTCTGAGCACAGCCGTGAGGTCGGCAGCACCACCGGCTGGAAAAGACAGTACATGCTAATTTACAGGTTTTATGCTCAAGTAATCTTTTTAATCTTCATTGAATGCATTTATTCACCCCCGCCCCCGCCCCACAGGTTTTTTTTGATTATTATTCCAGACCAATGAAACGTTAGCCTTTAATCCTTGTCAAAACAAGAGCCAGACTCACCGGCTTCCAGCTCAATCCTCCTACTGATCTGAACTGTAATCAAACCACTACAGATGATCTCAATGAAAGCATGACGGACGCAAGAGTGCCCCATTACGCAATACTCTTAGGTCACTAAAGACTAACTCTTTAGCTAATGCTGAATAACATGGTTCAAATTCAGTCATGACAGAAATAATATCATCCCCTTCCTAAAACAAATGACCTAGGCAATTGAAATTTTTTTTTTTTTTAAACTGACGATATAAAGTGTTGTCATAACTTTTATTCTAAAACATTAAAAGTGCATTCAGTAAGTTTGTCGCTGCTGCATCAGCATGGCAGCCATCTTGGACTATGCACAAAAGCAATGCTTACCAATGGATAAATATGCTCTTTGCAGTCAGCCATGATTCATTTATTCTCTGAGCACAAGTGTCCAATAATATAGAGTGCAACAGTCAGGTTCCGGATCATTTTCTCCATAGGGAAATGGATTTTTAATGATGAATTATAAACCTTTAAAGACAGCCTTACTGTGAGCTACGAGGTTGTTGATCGATGGTATTTGCTTCTGTTGAAGACGTTAGCCCGCATTATTTCAACTTAGTAAATAATCATGTCAAACAGTGGAATTTGTGGTGGAAAATGATACCCATGATGCTGTACAGAAAATTCCACCAATCAGAGCGTCGAAAGAATCTCTGCCCACTCCCATGAAGCACTGAAAATTACGTAATTGAGTCGATCTCCCAATGCTCTCAAGACACTTAATTATTTAAAAATATATATGCATATTTTGGGCCAGCAGCCATAACACCCTGCAGCGCAAGACTGGTTTCCCACTGAAGCTAAGCAGGGCTGAGCCTGGTTAGTACCTGGATGGGAGACCAACTGGGAAAACTAGGTAGCTGCTGGTAGAGGTGTGAGTGAGGCCAGAAGGGGGCGCTCACCCTGTGGTCTGTGTGGGTCCTAACGCCCCAGTATAGTGATGGGGACACTATACTGTAACAAGCACCGTTCCTTGGATGAGACGTTAAACCGAAGGTCCTGACAAAAAATCCCTCATATCCTTTGATAAAGAGTAGGGGTGTAACCCCAGCATCCTGGCCAGATTTGCCCATTGGCCCCTGTCCATCATGGCCTCCTAATCCTACCCATATATATATATATATATATATATATATATATATATATATATATATATATATATATATATATATATATATATATATATATATATATGATTGGCGTCATCACTCTGTTTCCTCTCCACCAATCAGCTGGTGTGTGGTGGGTGTTCTGGTGCAATATGGCTGCCGTCGCATCATCCAGGTGGATGCTGCACATTGGTGGTGGTTGAGGAGATTCCCCCCTTCTATGAAAAGCGCTTTGAGTGCCAAGAAAAGCGCTATATAAATGTAACAAATTACATTTTTCAATAAACTTAAAATGTATTGTTTTTATAGGCCTGTATATAATCAACATTTGTAAATGAGTAGTTCTCTTACGAGAGGTTCTCTCGTATTGCGTAAGTTCCTTACGCTACGGGAAAGTATTCTTTCTTCGAGATTTCTGAAAAACCCAAAATTATCCTTAATTTTGTAACATTGTCAACGCAGTGCGGCAGCCTGGCAGACCATAGCAGGCTATTCCAGCGTGCTATTGGCTGCTCTGCTGGCAACTGCAGCAGCCTATCGGTGAGCCCGCGTGACGTGGCGACCAATGAGGGCGCTTCGCGCCCACCTGGCTTCATTTGCCTACAGGTGGGGCGTGCCCACGTGTATATAAGCAGGGCTCACGGGCTGCATATTCGATTTTCTTTTCTTCAGCGAAGCCCTTCGCATCGCTGGATCTGGAACCCGCCGCCGTGACCGCGCAGACAAGCAAGCAGAGGACAGCGCCTGAGGAAGCCGGCAGCATCGCGCCACCTTCAGCCTTCCGTGCCTGCTCTGCTATCCGGCAGCCCCATATCCTTTTACGCTCAAAGTGTTGTCGCCGCTGCGTCACACTTTTCACAAAAAGAGCCGAGCGTTGATACAAATGTCTCGTTCCACCTGCGGCTCGTGTCACGCGCAGCTCAGCTCCGGGGACCGCCATGTGATCTGCGCTCTCTGCCTGGGCCGTGATCACGCCGCCGCCGCACTCCACGCTGGCGGATGCCAAGAGTGCGAAGAACTGACGATGTCGACCCTGCGGGCTCGACTCGTCCTGTTCGAAGATGATATCCCTCCAGTCCCTGCCACGCCGCGCAAGAAGAAGCGCCGCTCGCAGCGGACTCCGGAGCTCGCAGAGAGAAGCTCGCCGGAACCTTTCCCGCCCGCTTCACTCTCGCCTTCCCCGCCCCCACCCCAGGCCGCCATTTCTGTTGCCGCCTCCGGGGATGAGGCGGATGCGGCCGCGGAACGCGCCGACAGCTGCTCCATCATGGCTTCCGACAGCGAGGACTGGTCTTCCGCGTCCTCTTCAGTCCGGGGCTCCGGACGCTCTCGAGCGGGTGAGGACGCCGAACTCTTGCGCCTTCTCACCCGGGCTGTCGAGCAGCTAGGCCTCGAATGGGCCCCGCCCAAGGTGGCAGCGCCGAACCGACTTGACGGGTGCTTCCTAAACAGTCGCCGCCGTGCGCCCACCTCCAGGACTGCACCCTTTTTGCCGGAGCTTCACGAGGAGCTCGCAAAGTCCTGGAATGCGCCATTCTCCGCGAGGGTCTCGTCTCAGGCTTCTTCGACGCTCTCACAAGTTGACGGCGCGGCCGAGAAAGGCTACAACGCTATCCCTCCGGTGGAAGAGGCGGTCGCAGCGCACCTTTGCCCGCCTTCTGGTTGGCGCTCAAAGGCTGCCCTCCCGTCTAAGGCCTGCAGAGTGACGTCATCGCTGATCGGCCGCGCTTTCGCTGCCTCCGGTCAAGCTGCGTCCGCTCTGCACTCTATGGCCGTGCTGCAAATCCTCCAAGCTAATCTCCTCCGCGACATGGACGAGAAATGCTGTGACGCTGAGTTAATCACGGATTTGCGAAGCGCGACGGATCTCTCCCTTCGCGCCACCAAGACCGCAGCACAGGCCCTCGGACGCTCTATGGCCTCCCTCACGGTAGCTGAGCGCCACCTCTGGCTCACGCTCGCGGACATGCGAGAAACAGAGCGCGCGGCCTTCCTAAACGCCCCGCTCTCTCCGTCTGGGCTTTTCGGACCAGCGGTCAAGGGGATCGTCGACCGTTTCTCCGAAGTGCAGAAAACGACGCAGGCCATGAACCTTTTCCTGCCTCGACGCCCCGGTGCTAGCAATAGCTCCGCTGCTCGCCGTCCTCGTGACCAGCCAGCAACGAGCTCCGCGCAGCGCCCAGCGCGGCCCCCTTCGTCTCAGAGAAGACCGAGCGGCCGCCCCAGATCGCGCTCTTCCAGCCGTGGTAAGCCGCCTCCACCTCGGGGCCCCCGGCCTAGGATCACGCTGAAGCCCGAGCCTCCAAAGTCCTCCTAGCAAGAGGCGAGAAACGACGGTTAAGTCCCGCCGCGGCCGGACCACCGTCAAAACTCTTTTTCCTGTCAGCCCCCACCACTGTGGCTGCTGCAGATGGATTTCACGCAGCCAACGAGCCGGCAAAAATGCCTTCTCGCCTGTCAATAACCGCCGTTTTTACGGCGAACCAGAGAAATCACAAAAGTTGCATTATTTCTGGTCGCACGGCTCGCGCCGTATGTGTTTCAAATGCAGTAAATGTGCCCACTTTTCTGTGTTCACCCCTGCACACAAGCACTATAAACCCTGTGTCCCCCACTCACATAAAGCGGCCACCGGCCGCTCGAGTGCTAGAGTTAGGTCACGTGTCCGCTTGTTTGCGTCCACGACTAACCACCACACGCGCTGTCACACAGCCACTCTTAACCGGTCATGTTCCACGCGTAAGAGTTGTGCCCGCTCAAACGCGCTCACACATTTTCGCGAACATTATGCCTCAGGCGCCACGCGCCACGCCACACACCATTTATTTTCCGCCCAGGGTGGCCGGAGCGATGAGTGTAGGGCCGCACACAAGCCACTCCCCGCTCGAAGCGGCAGAGATGCAGTGTGTAGGGCGGCCAGCCATCGCGAGCGATCGGCTGGCCCACAGCACAGAGAGCGCGCGCACTGCGCCCGCCCCTCCTATACGGGCCGTCAAACCCGCGAAGCGCTGCGTTTCGAGCCCGGAGGCCGTTCTATCCCGTGTGGCGCACGCGAGAGCGTGGGAAGCCATTCCAGGTGTATCAGAATGGGTGCTGAAAACAGTGAAGCACGGCTACACTCTGCAGTTCGCTCGCCGCCCTCCGCGCTTCTGTGCGCGTACAGAGACGAGAGTGAGCGAGGAAGTAGCACATCTACTTCGAGCAGAAATAGCCACGCTGCTGTGCAAAGGGGCTATAGAACCGGTTCCCCACTCTATGAGCGAGTCAGGCTTTTACAGCCGGTATTTTCTCGTGCCAAAAAGGGATGGGTCGCTCAGACCGATTCTGGATCTGAGGCGTCTGAACAAAGCTCTTATGAAAAGATCGTTCAAGATGCTCACGACCAAGCAGATCCTCGCGCATATTCGCCCGAGAGACTGGCTAATCTCCCTAGATTTGAAAGATGCATATTTTCAAATCAAGATAACGCCGCGTCACAGGCCATTCTTACGATTCGCCTTCGACGGCTAGGCTTATCAATACACCGTCCTTCCGTTCGGCCTGTCACTAGCACCCCGTACATTTACGAAGTGCATGGACGCGGCCCTCGCTCCTCTGAGAAATCGAGAGATGCGAGTATTGAACTATCTGGACGATTGGCTCATCCTGGCGCAGTCGGAGGCCGAGCTCCTCGCCCACAGGGCAATGCTGCTCAGCCATCTGGACAGCCTAGGGCTCACGGTCAATTGGACCAAGAGCTCATTAGTGCCCACGCAATCAACCTCATTTCTGGGTTTGAATCTGGACACTGTGGCAATGTCAGCCCGCCTGTCACCCCATCGCGCGCGCCAAGTTCGGCGCATGGCTGCGTACTTTCGGCCAGGCAAAATCGCACCTCTCAAGCTGTTTCAGAGGATGCTGGGACGTATGGCCTCAGCTGCAGCTGTGCTCCAGCTGGGCTTAATGCGCATGCGCCCGCTGCAATGCTGGTTAAACGCCCGAGTGCCTCACAGGGCCTGGGCGTCCGGTGGCTTCAGGATCAGAGTGACTCAGAGCTGCGTGTCAGCCCTAGAGCCCTGGTTAGTAGCCGACTGGTACCAGAGGGGAGTGACGATGGGAGCCATCTCACACCGCAAGGTCATCTCGACGGACGCCTCCACCACGGGTTGGGGCGCCGTTTTCGAGGGCAGATCAGCCTCGGGCCTTTGGTCGAGCGAGGAAAAACTCCTACACATAAACTGTTTGGAGATGATAGCGGTAGAGAACGCGCTCAAGCAGTTTCTCCCGCTTATACGAGGACACCATGTGTTAGTCCGGTCGGACAACACCACAGTGGTGTCCTACGTGAACCGGCAGGGCGGTGTCAGGTCCAGAGGTCTGGGCAATCTGACAGAACGCCTGCTCGTGTGGGCACACAGCTCGCTGCGCTCGTTGAGAGCTGCGCACGTGCCGGGCCACCTCAATGTGGGCCCGGACAAGCTGTCCAGGGGCCTCATTCTCCCAGGAGAATGGTCCCTGCACCCCCAGACAGTCCAGCTGGTATGGCGCCTGTTCGGCAGAGCGGAGCTCGACCTCTTTGCAACAAAAGAGAACGCCCGCTGCCCGACGTTTCTGTCCAAAAGCGAGGATGCGCTGTCCCAAACTTGGCCCAGCCTCCCGCTGTATGCTTTCCCGCCGATCTCCCTATTGCCCCAGGTCATAGCGAAAATCAGGGAAACGCGCCGTCCGGTGCTCCTTATAGCACCGCGCTGGGAGAACCAGATTTGGTACCCAGAGCTGGTGAAGCTGTCGCACTCACCCCCCTGGCCAGTTCCGCTGAGAGCAGACCTTCTCTCTCAAGCAGGAGGCTCAGTTTGGCATCCCCATCCAGAGCGATGGTCTCTGCATGTATGGGTGACCAACGGATACCCGTTGACCTGCCCGAAGGGGTTATGAACACGATTTCACACTCTAGAGCCCCCTCGACGAGGCGGTTATATAGTTCTAAGTGGTCGGTGTTCACTGAGTGGTGTGTTTCCAAGGGATTGGACCCACAGCAATGTGGGGTCCAGCGGGTGCTCTCTTTCCTCCAAGAGCTTTTGGAATTGGGCAGGTCCCCTTCCACGCTCAAAGTGTATGTGGCGGCTATAGCAGCGTTCGCTCAGACGACGCTAGGTAGCACGCTAGGAAGGAACGAGCTCATCGTCCGTTTCCTCAGAGGAGCCAGACGGATGAATCCCCCGCGGCCCCCGTCGGTTCCTATATGGGATCTGGCCTTGGTCCTAGAGGCCCTGAAGGCTCATCCCTTTGAACCGCTCGAGACTGTGGAACCAAGGTTCCTTTCGCTGAAAACCACGTTTCTGATAGCTCTGGCTTCAGTGAAACGCGTGGGGGATCTACACGCGCTCTCAGTGAGCCTGACGTGTATGGAGTTCGGTCCTAATGACTCTAAGGTCATTCTCAGACCGAGGCATGGTTATGTCCCCAAAGCGATCGGCACTCCCTTCAGGGCGCAGATTATCTCCCTCTCGGCTCTGCCAGCATCCGATGAGGGGGACGGTGGCAATTTCCTCTGCCCTGTCAGGGCATTGAGGGTTTATGTCACACGCTCCGCCGCCTTCAGGCGTTCTGAGCAGCTATTTGTTTCGTTTGGTGGGCGCACTAAAGGTCTCGCCTCCTCGAAACAGACCCTGTCCAGGTGGATAGTGGACGCGATTGCAACTGCATACGCTTCCAAACACCTGCAGTGCCCGCTAGGTGTCAGAGCACACTCCACCAGAGGCATGGCCTCTTCGTGGGCTTGGGCCAGAGGGATTTCCATCCACGATATCTGTATGGCGGCAGGCTGGGCCTCCCCGTCTACGTTCGTGAGATTTTACAATCTGGAAGTTCCTGCCTTACAGGCGAAAGTGTTATCAGTTCAATAGGGCCGTTGGTTCTGCCCAGTGATTCTGCGCAGACATAGCTCACATACTGGTAGTAAGTTCGGTACTAGGCTCATGTGAATTTGAAGGAGACCGGCGGTGCCGTTCCCTCATTTACGAGACGAGCTGTTGTGAGTTTGAAGGTGACCGGCGGTGCCGTTACCTCACTCATATAACAAGATATTGTGAATTTGAAGGCGACCGGCGTTGCCGCTCCCTCATTCATGAGACAAGGTGTGGTGAATTTGAAGGAGACCGGCAGGTGCCGTTCCCTCATTCATGGGACAGGGTGTTGTAACCACCCGTCGTAAACCACCCGTCAGTTCGAATGAAGTGTCTGTATATGTGGTGGCCCGTTTTTTCTTTACCGGCCACCCTGCCCGAGCAGTGTTATGGTCCCCGGTTCCCTGGGATACATATGCTGTATGCGAGGCGCGCACGGCGTTGACAATATGTTCCCGTAGCGTAAGGAACTTACACAATACGAGAGAACCTCTCGTAAGAGAACGATACTCGGTTACTTAACGTAACCTCTGTTCTCTCTAGAAGAGGGAACGAGTATTGCGTTCCTTGCCGTGCGCCCCGCTGGCTTTTACGCTTCAGAACTAAGAAAACCGAATATGCAGCCCGTGAGCCCTGCTTATATACACGTGGCCACGCCCCACCTGTAGGCAAATGAAGCCAGGTGGGCGCGAAGCGCCCTCATTGGTCGCCACGTCACGCGGGCTCACCGATAGGCTGCTGCAGTTGCCAGCAGAGCAGCCAATAGCACGCTGGAATAGCCTGCTATGGTCTGCCAGGCTGCCGCACTGCGTTGACAATGTTACAAAATTAAGGATAATTTTGGGTTTTTCAGAAATCTCGAAGAAAGAATACTTTCCCGTAGCGTAAGGAACTTACGCAATACTCGTTCCCTCTTCTAGAGAGAACCGAGGTTACGTTAAGTAACCGAGTATCGTTTTATATTTCTCCAACGTTTTTAATTTCATTATGCTGTTCGCAATGCTTCATGGGATTGTAGTTCTAAACCCAAGTCTTGTACCTTTTGTATTTTTCAAAAAATTTTTTTGCTTGAAATCAAAGTTTGTTATGTTGTGATTCACTTCGTAGCTGGTTAGCTTGGGTCATGGCTTATAGCACTTTAACAAATAGTTAAAATCCCTGTTTAAAAAAATATATTTTTTTATTATAGGACAATTTGATCCCTGGTTCCCTCAACAGAAACCCAACATGATTTTTCCATTGGCCTTTGGATTATTGCAGAAAATAAACTCTGTGACCAACAAAAGTTTAGGATTCTTACATGTTTCGTTCATCATTATAATCTTCACAAAAGAACACAACTTATGAATTTTGAAGCCTAAATACAATCGGCAGAGACTTTGACTCTGAACTTTGAGACTTTGACAGCACCATTAAGCCTCCAGCAACTCTTTCAGTTTTTATTTAAAAACATTTTCCCTGAAACTTTGAGGTATAATTGCACTCTTGCAAGCTATTCTAAGTACAATGAGGCTGTAAAAGCGACTAGCGAAAAGATGAGTTGATGATATTTAATGTCCCCGACAACCTCTGTAGATCCCATTTAGACATTTGTTAGCAATTAAGTAAAACGACAAGTAAAAGCTTTAAAAAAATCCTGTTCATGTATTTTTTTGTGTCATTGAATAAAACATGAAAATATCTTAGACCTTATTTCAAGCATTTAATCAGACACCCATTAAAAAAAAAACGAGGGAACTGGAAGTGCAAAAATGCTAACTTGTTTCCATACATTGCACTCCGTTTAGTTGGTCATCATGTGATGTCAACATAGCGGACCCCATATTGTCCTATATTCCTATACTTGCATTATACAGAAACAAAACAGTTTGGATATATACACTATATTGCCAAAGGTTTTGGGACGCCTGCGTTTACATGCACATAAACTTTAATGACATCCCATTCTTAATCCGTAGGGTTTAATATGGAGTTGGCCCACCCTTTGCAGCAATGACTGCTTCAACTCTTCTGGGAAGGCTTTCCACAAGGTTTAGGAGTGTGTTTAAAGGAATTTGACCATTCTTTTAGAAGCGCATTTGTGAGGTCAGGCACTGATGTTGGACAAGAAGGCCTGGCTTGTAGTCTCCACTCTAATTCATCCCAAAGGTGTTCTTTTGGGTTGAGGTCGGGACTCTGTGCAGGCCAGTCAAGTTTCTCCACACCAAACTCGCTCATCCATGTCTTTATGTACTTTGCTTTGAGCACTGGTGCGCAGTCATGTTGGAACAGGAAGGGGCCATCCTCAAACTGTTTCCACAAAGTTGGAAGCATGAAGTTGTCCAAAATGTCTTGGTATGCTGATGCATTAAGAGTTCCTTTCAATGGAACTAAGGGGCCAAGCCCAACCCCTGAAAAACATCTCCACACCATAATCCCCCTCTTTCAAACTTTACACTTTGCACAATGCAGTCAGGCAAGTACCGTTCTCCTGACAACCAACCAAACCCAGACCCGTCCATCAGATTGCCAGACAGAGAAGCGTGATTGGTCTCTCCAGAGAACACGTCTCCACTGCTCTAGAGTCCAGTGGCGGCGTGCTTTACACCACTGCATCCCACGCTTTGCACTGGGTGATGTAAGGCTTGGATGCAGCTGCTCAGCCATAGAAACCCATTCCATGAAGCTCTCTATGCACTGTTCTTGAGCTAATCTGAAGGCCACTCAAAGTTTGGAGGTCTGTAGCTGTTGACTGCAGAAAGTTGGCGACTTCTGCGCACGGTGCGCCTCAGCATGTGCTGACCCCGCTCTGTGATTTTACCTGGTCTACCACTGTTGCTGTTGTTCTCAATTGCTTTCACTTTGTTATAATACCACTAACAGTTGAGCGTGAAATATTTAGTACTGAGGAAATACATTGTACTTGCACAGGTGGCAACCTATCACATGCTTGAATTCACTGAGCTCTTGAGAGCGACCCATTCTTTCACAAATGTTTATAGAAGCGTCTGCATGCCTAGGTGTTTGATTTTATACACATGTGGCCATGAAAGTGATTGGAACACCTGAATTCAATGATTTGGAGGGGTGTCCCAATACTTTTGGCAATATAGTGTAGCTTTTAAACTTCAAATGACTAAAAAATGGTGAGCTTTGTTGCCATTTTAGCCCATCTTGTTTGTAAACCAGAACTGCACGTTGTCTTGAGCGTGCAACTTGTTTTGGGAAAAGAAAAACAGCAGTATTGGCATGTCATTGAGGTTGGCTTGGCACAGACCTGGAAACCCTGAACATGTATTTAATAGTGCAGTTAAGGTCACACTGAACAAGCAGTTCCTTTAGCTTTGTACTAATGCCAGCTAAATCCAGACAGATGCTGCAGCTGAAGTCCTCAACACGCAACACACAACCCATTACTGAGTCACCATTTAATTCAAACCTAGAGGTCTTTAATTGCTTTAATTATTATGCACAAGCGTCTAATTATTATTTAATTTGTAGTGTTTCTCCTTTGTCTTTTTCATTACATTTAAATTTCAAAACAATAAACTGAATTTAGCAGAGATAGACTCGTTCTCGCTGTTCGGCTGAGCTTGTAAATGAACACTTGCTGCATTTGTGCAATATGCAATTGTCAGTACATGCTGTCAGCATGAATTTGATAAAAAAAATTGTTTTCTGGAGGTCTGCTTTTATATTTTACTTACTTTATTATTAAATTACAAGTTATATTATAACGATTTGAAGTCTCAGACCCCACTATATTTAGTAGCCTAATTAGTCAATGCGAACGTGTTTGAGACATTGCCTTGAATACTCATGGGTTGAGATATTTTTAATATTTTTAATTTCTTGATTAAAATTTAAAAGTCATCTGGTGGACAATAAGCTGAAAGGCCCTTATCTGAGTGTATAAAGCTTTAAATTTGACTCATGTTTTTTGAGATTAGGCCTCTGGGGATTGACTTGCGGTCTTGAGCAGATGTGTAATCCTCTGTATAGCCCAGACACTGGAGGGAAATTAATAATCATCATCATCATATTTAACAAAAAATAAAACCGCCAGCTGTGGGGAAGCTCTGTTAGGAAGCAACCAAATTATAGGATCACCGATGTGGTCAAAGAAACCAAAACAAACCCCATGAAGCCCATGTGCTTATAAAGCTATAATCTCAGGGCACTTAAAACTCTGGATTACTCACCATTATGCAGCTGGCGTTCAATGTCACATGTCCTCTCAAAAGTTATAAAATTGAATGGACCACAATTGAGCATTAACTAATGATATTTACATTTTATGTAGTGACATTGTGGTTTGTCTCCATTATTAGTTTGTTGGTTTATTATATTTTATTTTATTTCATTACATTTAATTTCATTATTTATTACTCATAGTTACACTTTATTTTGATGGTCCCCTTTATACATTCTGTTGACTACAAATAATATTGCACCTCCTTGTCAACTAACTCTCCTTAGTAGACTGTTAGGAGTAAGATTAGTAGAATAATGGGTTATGGTTAGTAGAATAATTTGACATGTACTTGCAAAGTTACTTATAGTCAGTAGAATGTGTTGGCGGGCCATCACATTAAGTGACAAAATATTGATAGGGCAATATATCGGATCCGTGCGATACAAGAATCGAAATGCTGGTGCCAAATATCGATATTTTAATGAATAAAAGGAGGTGCTCTAAATAGATTTCCCTGCTCCCAGCGTCGCTACTTCATGGGTCCTTGAGGTGACGCTCAATACATGAATGTGGGAAACATGAACATAAGTTAACTAGCCTAAGAAAAAGAGGTCTTTAATGGGATGGCGGACAGCAGTGTAGAATAATACATTTAAAGCCACGTTTCAAAGTCTAAAAAAAAGTTCACTTAAACTTTTCACAGGCATTTTGTTTTCATAGTTAGATGAAAGTGATCAGATGCTATGATGTATCATTATAGGATTGTCTAGCAATATATTGATTATCGCTGAATTGCTATCATGATATTATCGGCATTGTGAACCATGTATCGTGTATTGTATCGTGAGGTACACTGTGATTCCCACCCCTATTCCCACCAAGGCCCTACGACATGAGGGTGAGTAATTAAAGGAACACTCCACTTTTTTTGAAAATAGGCTCATTTTACAAGTCCCCTAGAGTTAAACAGTTGAGTTTTTGAATCCATTCAGCCGATCTTTGTATCTGGCAGTAGCACTTTTAGCATAGCTTAGCATACATCATTGATTCTGATCAGTCCATTAGCATTTCATTCAAAAAATTACCAGACACTGTCAATATTTTTCCTATTTAAAACTTGACTCTTCTACAGTTACATCGTGTGCTAAGACCAACTGAAAATGAAAAGTTGCGATTTTCTACACCTATATGGCTAGGAACTACTTTCTCATTCCTGCGTAATAGTCGCGGATCTTCGCGGCCGTACCATGGCTGCAGCGGCGTAATGATTCTTTGGTATTCTGTGAAACATGGTGGTAGTATACACCTTCGACTTACTATCACAGCCCTTTACAACACACAGAACCATGGCTAATCACACAGGTTAATCCACAACACAATTTTTCGGCTGCAAGCCTGAAACTTTCTCTGCAACTACACAAACTTAGTACCGGTCACATTGAAAGTTACCTAGCTGGGGGCTACTTTCAGGCGCTGCATAATATCATTGCGCCGCTGCAGCCATGGTACGGCCGTGAAGATCCGCGACTATTACGCAGGAATGAGAAAGTAGTTCCTAGCCATATAGGTGTAGAAAATGTAACTGTAGAAGAGTCAAGTTTTAAATAGGAAAAATATTGAAAGTGTCTTTGGTCATTTTTTGAATGAGATTCTAATGGACTGATCAGAATCAATGATGTATGCTAAGCTATGCTAAAAGTGCTACTGCCAGATACAAAGATCGGCTGAATGGATTCAAAAACGGTAAAACTCAACTATTTAACTCTAGGGGACTTGTAAAATGAGCCTATTTTCAGAAAAGTGGAGTGTTCCTTTAATGACAGAATTTCCCTTTAAGCAGACTGTCTACTAATACTCTATGAGAGTTAGTTGACATGTAGGTGAAACATTACTTATAGTAAAGGGGATCAAACCATCAAATTAAAGTGTTACCTTATTATTGTTATTTTTTATTATTCTCATCATATTAACAAACCGCAGGGCCATCCCAAGCATGGAGGGATGGTCCATTCGACACGAGGCCCCCTCAAGCGTAGGCCGAGTGGGGTCGCACCAGTTGCACCACCCTAAAGACAGCTTTGACAGATACTATTCAAGCATGGTGTTCTTTAACCCTAGCCTGGTCCTACCAGACTCTCATACATTTAATTTGTACAGAGAGTCAGGCCACTCTCCATTGACAAGCATTAACTTCCTTGAAGGCGGGTACTCTGTTGAAGTTTAAAACTATTGGATGCCCAGAGTCACTCTGGATCTGCCATAACCAATCGCTAATGTTTGGTCGTGACGTATGAGGGGAGACGACAACAACTATCAGCTTAGCATCGTTAGCGTTCGCCTTAGCCAACTCCTTCACCACCAGTGTTGCCACAGTTACTTTGAAAAAGTAATCTGATAACTGATTACTCCTTTAAAAAGTAACTTAGTTGCTTTACAGATTACTTGATTTTAAAAGTAACTAAGTTAGATTACAAGTTACTTTATTAGTTGCATTCAGTAGCTGCCGACAACACCCCTGCCGCCTCAACATAGAAATGACAACCGTTTTTGCATTTCTAACAGTAACGTCAACAATGTATCTCCTGACATTTTAAGTTGAAATTAAAAAATATTTCCTGAAAAAAAAAAACATTTTTTAATAAAAAATGTAATAAAGACAGTCTTTCTTGACTTCACTTAATATAAATACTCTTCCCGAGACGCAAGAAGAAAGCAAAAATATATATTTTTACTAAGGAAAATTACTAAAATAGTAACTCACAGTAACTTACTGGTTTGGAAAAGTAACGCATTGGATTACTCGTTACTGGAAAAAAGTAGTCAGATTAGTGTAACGCGTTACTGGCATCACTGTTCACCACTAACGGAGCGAGCTGAAAAATCAAACTTTTCTCGAACCCTGTGGGGAGGAGGGCCACAACATGGTCACCAACAAAACTCAGCAAAGATTGTTCTTGCTCCAGCTTTAACTTCTGGATATTCGGCAGTGTTGCCACAACGGACCAAATGGCTTCGCTCACATCTTTCTCCGCCGTCATTACTAAACTAAAACTCAAACTAGCGCACAACATCGTCATCGTTCGCAGCCACTCCCTCTGTTTGCTGTTTGGACCGGTTAAAATTTGATTGGAGAAAACCAGCGAATATTACGCAAACCCAAACAACGTACAGAAGGAAAATTAAAATTGAGCGGAAGTACGTAGGGGGCGGTGCCAGGCTACTTTAACCTTAAAATTAGCGACGTATCCTAGGGGTTACAAACATTTGAGATGCTGTGGAGAGAGGCAGGGAAAGTGTAGGTCTTATTTCTTGGTTGCATTTTGAAATGGTGTTTGTTGTGAATATTTAGATATGGTGACTTTGTTCATACATTCTTTGTTTAGCTCATGGGCAGCATTTAAAAACAACATGACCAGCTGTGGTGGGAAATCTACTCCCCTTCAGATAAAAGTTGATATATTTCACATATTTACAATATTTGGAGGGGACTTGCATGGTTAAGTGTTAGCTTATTACATTTATGTTGACATTTTATGAATGACATTTTTATGTTTTTCTCAAATCTAAACTTTGGCTAAAATGTTGTAACACTCATTGCCAAACAAGCATTCGTTTTTTCAATGATTTTATACCCCCAAAGTGGCGACATATCCAAAAAAAAAAAGTCATGTTTGTATCATTGTATTATTTGTGTCCTAATAAGATGGAAAATAGCAATACATTAATTGTCTGATGTCTCATGGTCTTGCCATTTTTATGGTTAATGTGCCATGGACTACCATGAATATTAATGTCAGCCATTTTTTTACTATGCTAATACCATCTTTGTATCCCAGTTTAATTATTTATTTATTGTTTGTTTGTCAAGATTGTAAAAAGTCCCCTGGGAAAGTATATTACAGGTATTAACTAGTTTAGACTTAAGTTTTACTTTGATTTGTTGTATTTTAAGGAGCAAAATTGGCTTGCTATTTCATGTACTGAAAAAGATGATTCACAGATCCTGGTGTATATTTTCCCAGCGTGAAAAAAAATGCTTCTATAAAACTCGTTGTTTTCCTAAGCATCCATCACTGCCACAAGCAGGAGTCGTGCTGTTATGCAGCCTTTCTAGTTGCATTTGGCTCTGAATGGACTGGAAAATAAATCAATACCAGGCAAAATGGCCCAGCCAGCCCGGAGGGTATTCAGCACGGTTAGCACTGCACCTCCACGCTGGTTCGCTCAGTTGGCTGCTGTTATGAACTGTCATGTTTAGCTCTGCAGCTTCACATGATGCTGCATACATCTGCATATACAGCTGTAGAATGTTAAGAATGATTGCTTTTGGCATGTCCTGATGGCAGAGTAATTAAGCATATACCTGTCAAAAATGGCTAAACAGTGGAAAGGTGCACAGACTTGGCAGAAAAGACTGCAGGGGAAAAGAAAATGTGCTTCTTATGCAAAACTTGAAGTTTCTCTTCATTTTTAAAGGTATAGACCAATTTGGAGCAGACGTTGTAGTTACGTCACAATTCCGTCACTAAAGACACCCTTTGAAGCTAAATGCAGATGTTTATGTTGCAAGTCTGGACTGATGAAACCTGTTTAGTCTACTATTTAAGAATGAATTTGATGTACACAGAAAGTCTACATAATATTCACATATGTGGTTCATAGGGGACATGCATACATAGCAGTTACAGCATGAAATATTTAAATCTATAACATTTTACATGGATAACTTTTAAACATAGCCTATAACTTTTTTATCTTACAATTCTTGACTTTTTCTTGCATTATGTGTTTATATCTCCCAGTCTGGACTTCATAACTCGCAATTATGAGCTTATATCACAATTGTGAAAGAGAAAAAAAAAACAAATAACGAGTATATCTCACAATATTGTTTATCCTTCTAAGAATGGCGAGATTTAAACTCTGATTTGTAAGAAAAAAAGTCAGAATTAACTCTGAGATATAAACTCGAAATTAACTTTTTTTAATTATTTTATTCCGTGGCGTCCTCAGATTGCTACTGCAGAATTGAAGTTTTCTGCCACCAGGTAGGCTCCGCCCACAAAAAAACATCATCACTGTTTGCAAACACAAAATAGGTCTATACACTCTAAAAAATGCTGGGTTAAAAACAACCCAAGTTGGGTTGAAAATGGGCAAACCCAGCAATTGGGCTGTCAAGCAAACATTTAACACAACCGCTGGGTTAAAACGACCCAATTGCTTGTGTAGCTTGTGTAAAAATTGAGTGTAGCTGCACACCTGAAAATTCTAATTCAGTCATTTATGTGGAACCCAAAAGGTGAATTTTTAGTAATTGGCCACTGTTTTTAATATAATGAAAGTGAATGGGAACCAGGGGCAATCAAGCTATTACAATAAATGAAATATATTCCACTTTTACGCTATATTCCAATTTTTCTTAAGCTTTGTGTAGATAACAGACAGCAGTTTAGTTGATATTTGCTTCAAATCTTGATGCGGTACAACGGTGGGCTTTTTCTCAGGCAAGAGCTTGAGTTTATACAACATGCTCTGATTGCCACACATTTTTGATACAAACATAATTACTGAGAAACAAGAGATAATGGCTACCGCTGATTAAAATGATAAGTCCCTGAACCCCGTGAATCAGAGAAACGGGGTGTGTTTTGACTGAAAGATGCTAGTAATGTATTTGTGTATATTTTAGGCTACAAGCTAGCATGACGTCTCAAATGGAGACTGTGTTCTCCTGCCAGGTGACTGGATATATTTTCACTGATTACTCTCTCTTTAAATATCTACCTCCTCCCTGCCTCACTGGAACATCTTAATCCAACCTCTCGTACATCAGCCGAGGTGATTTCAATAGCCTGACAAGCTTTTTAATGTTAGACTCCTTTGTTTTTGGTGGTTGCTATTTTTACACATTAATGCGAGACAGGAAAATAGCTTCAGGATGAATGGGATCAGGTCTTTGTGTCAGCATCTGTAAGAGGTTGTTCAGAAAGGCAGATGGGATAATAACGTTAAGTCTTAGTTAAGTGAAAGTGGATACTTTAATGAAAATATAATGTGACTTTTTTCATATGATGATTATTCATCCAAGAATCCCAACATTAGAAGTAGATATGACTGAAGTTCAAGTTCTCTCTCTCTCTCTCTCTCTCTCTCTCTCTCTCTCTCTCTCTCTCTCTCTCTCTCTCTCTCTCTCTCTCTCTCTCTCTCTCTCTCTCTCTCTCTCTCTCTCTCTCTCTCTCTCTCTCTCTCTCTCTCTCTCTCTCTCTCTCTCTCTCTCTCTCTCTCTCTCTCTCTCTCGGATGTGGAAGGATAATGCAAAGGACTCAGAAAGGTGAGCAAACAGTGCTATATTGTATGTAATGGGTGTTGCTAGTTATTTCACATGCAGAGAGATCAGCCAATACTAATAGAGGACATTTACTTTTCAATTGTAAAGAGAAGTCATGGAAAATGGTCATGTATTTTGGTGCAAAACTATTTGGCTAACATTATATGTGGAGTTATGGGAAAATAAAATAAATGTGGGATCAATTTCATTTATATTAGACTTAAACCAATCTAGGACCGCAAAATCAGAGACTTGTGGTCTGTTCAAAACCTATGAGCTGCATCTTTAACCAAAATTAAATGTTCTATGCAGGCCCGTCGCGACAAGGCAGGCAAACCAAGCAATTGCTTGGGGCCCCGAGCTGGCCTGGGGCCCCAAGACAACGACAGGTTAAGAATAAAATGAAACGACAAACTGTGTGAGCGCCCCATTGATAGTCAATGCAGTAAGTGCAATGACACTGTTATCGGGATCCCCCTTAAGGGGCCCCTCTCAGTAGTCGCTGACAGCAGCCAGCCAACCACGCGATCTCTGCAGCCGGCAAAATACAAAACTTCCTCGGATTTGAAGCGGAATTTTATGCTTCAGGAAGCCAGAAAAGAAAAAAGAGAAAGGAAGAGGAGGATAAGAAAAAACAAGATAGTGGTATGTGATAAATTACACTGGATAAAATAGCTCTACTTGTCTTGTACAAAAATGGTGTAAGTTTGCAGCAGGTAGGCTAGCAAAAATATGTTTATGTTAGCTATCGTTACCTGCCTGACGGCAAATGCTGCTTGTAACGAACACTCATTTTTTTCGAACAGACGGAATGACATGAGATCGCTATAGCTTTGTAATAGGTTTTGATGAAAGTGGCATAGCATGCTATACTAACTATTATTTATGCTATGCATAAATAACCTGGAATAGTTAATATAGCATGCTATATTAACAATTATTATAAACATTATTTAACCAGAAAGGCAGAGGAACATGATTTTTTTATAGCTTTTTCATATCTTAATGTGCTAGTGTCGGGATATACGGTAGTGACAGTTTGCAAATATGACATTATTTTTATGAGTTACCAATGGATCTTGAACATCCAGGGCTCCATGTCCATTTTGCTTGGGGCCCCCAAATTTCTTCAAACGGCCCTGGTTCTATGTGACCTATCTGGGCCGATTTAAACTTAAATGCCTACAGTATGTTCATCTTGACTTCATAAACTACCCAAATAACAACAATTATTTATTGTTATTCAATTTATGAAATATGAACTTGTCCCTGTTAAGTTATGAAAACATTATTTCTGAATGTTCTCTGAACGTTCAAAATGTCCAGTTAATCTCTTTCTCCGCCATCGTTGCCAGCCACCACCAGCATTTTGATAATTTTCACAAAATTTTTATGGCCCCCCAGAATATTTTGTTGTAAGAATATCTGAACATAATCAAAAGGAAGAACAGAGAATCGTTTTATTCTAGCTTAATCCATTCTTTTTTTATCGACGTATGCAACATTTTGAGCGGAAATTGTGCATTTATCAAAAACTACATCCAGATGGGATTCAGAACGATGATCAAACACAGATGGAGTAGATCGAGTCCATCAACACCCCCTAAGGTTTCACAGTCCTATAGCTCGTCCTGGGTCGACATTTCATTCATTAAAGGGTTAGTTCACCCAATGAAAATTATGTCATTAATTACTTACCCTCATGTCCGTTCGACACCCGTAAGACCTCCGTTCATCTTCGGAACACAAATGAAGATATTTTAGTTGAAATCCGATCGCTCAGAAAGGCCTCCATTGGCACAATGCACTGTCCACTCTCAAGACCCATAAAAGGTACTAAAGACGTCGTTACAAAGTCCATCTCACTACAGTGGTTCTACAATAACTTTATAAAGTGACTGTACTCTTTCAGAGGATGCCTATAATACCGCCCCTACCGTATCACAGTGAAAACACGGAAAGACGGAAATTTCTGTAAATGGCGGGGAAAGAGTTAAATGTTTAAAAAAAAGAAATTGGTTATATGAACGTTAAAGGAACACGCCGACTTTTTTGGGACTTTAGCTTTTTTCAACCGTATCCCCCAGAGTTGGATAAGTCCATACATTCCATTCTCATCTCTGTGCGTGCCATAACTCTGTCTGACGCACCCACCGTTAGCCTAGCTTAGCACAAAGACTGGAGGTAAACGGCTTCAGCTAGCCTACTGCTCAATAAGTGACAAAATAACGCCAACATTTTCCTATTTACATGTTGTGATGTGTATAGTTACATCGTGTACTAAGACCGACGGAAAATTAAAAGTTGCAATTTTCTAGACTCATATGTCTAGGAACTATACTCTCATTCCTGTGTAATGATCAAGGAACTTTGTGCTGTACCATGGGGTGCAGCGGCGCAGTGATATTACGCAGCGCTTTAAAATAGGCTTACTTCCGTCAACATAACCAAATGTGACAACCTGCTTGCACAGAGAGCATGCTGGGGACTATTTTCAGGTTCTGCGTAATATCATTGCGCCGCTGCATCCATGGTACGGCATGGAGATGAGAATGGTATGTATGGAGTTATCTAACTCTGGGGGATATAGTGAATAAGCTAAAATCCCCAAAAGTCGGCGTGTTCCTTTAAGAAAACAACATTCCATTGAATAATTTTGCAAACATTGTGGGACTGTTTCTTTGAATGTTCTGCTTACATTCTGCATGCAACAAGTAGTAACATTTAAAAAACGTTAAAAGAATGACCAAGTAAACCATCTCACGAAAAAAAAAGATAACTCGTAAACAAACGTTTTATTTACATTACTTGAAGAACATTTGTTTGAGAGAACCTAACCAGAAGCCCAAGATTCGAGAAGATTCCCTGTTAGCTGGGTAGCTGGCCTATTGTCACCTTTCAAACTGGAGTAAATGTGTCTGGGGTAAATATGCAGATATTTTCACACTAAGGGAGTAAGTGCTTCTTCTTAGTACCGTTAGAGCTTCCTGTGAGGTAAACCAGGTCAGTTTAGTAAAGGTGACACAAACACTATCCACTAGAGTAAAGAAATTGATTATCACACTTGTAATGTAATCGAAGTCTCTGTTCATCTCTCTAAATCGTTACACCTTTAGTTAACCTTGCAGCACATTACCCATTTATCATGTGAATAAAAAACGTTTACTCTACAAAGATGAAAATGCTCTCCACTCTTTGAACCTAATTGGATCCTCATTAGAGCGTTAAAGTGTTTTTCTCTCTCTGTGTGTGTGTGTGTGTGTGTGTGTGTTTTCATGTTTTTCTATCCCGGTAGGGACTTCAACCTGAATGCTCACTGACTCCTGGGGACTTGTGTCACCATGGGGACCTAAATAGTTTTTTTTTTTTGTGTTGAAAATGTAAAAAATGCAGAAAGTTTTTTTGTGATGGGTACTTGGGTAGGGTTAGTGTAAGGGAGAGAATACAGTTTGTACAGTATAAAAATAATCATGTCAATGGAAAGTCCCCACAAAGATAGTGAACCTGTGTGTGTGTGTGTGTGTGTGTGTGTGCGTGCGTATATAGATAATGTATTTATTTCTTTATTTATTGGTTTATTTGACAGGGACCATGCATATTCATGAACATTGTTGTATAAAAAATACACCATGTAAATATGCAGGTAACATAAGACTAACATAAAGACAGCCAACAATCGTACAACAGTAATTCGCTATAAATTAAAAGATACACATAATAGTGACGTATACATTGACAAAACAAAAATACATAATGGCAATGACATTGTTCATCCACCTCTATACTGCATTCAATGTATTGAATGTAATGTAATCCGTTTCATTTTCAAGGACATTTCGTTTGTTATCGTCATTTCAGTGTTTTCTTTCTGTTTTTGCCCGGTGTCATAAGCAGCTTTCCAATTCGTAGTCTTAAAACAGTTCAAATGTTGACTTATATCTTAATAAGATGCAATTTTATATAGTTTATACTCTTTATGTACGTACTGTAAATAGACCACGGTGAACATATTTAGACAAGTTGTAAACCTTGTTTTGTTTTAAGACAGTTGAATGTAACTTTCAAAAAAGTCCAGTACAAACGTTACTGCTGCTCGTCAACCGCAGCTGACACAGTTGCTAGCCGACAAGAACAATCCTCCGTAGGCTAGACCGTCCCATTTAACGATGCTCGGTTCGCCCTTTGAGGACTTTGAAGTCCGTGTCCTTTCGAAGAATGCCGTTGCTAAACTGGGACACAGCCATAGTTATTCATTGTTTCATTCATTATTTACACCTGTTCCTCATTTGATCATTAGTGTGTGAATGTGTGTGATGATGACTTTACAATTTATTCTAAAAGCTGATCATTTCTAAATAAAAAAGATAATAATACAAATATGAAAAGTTAAAACAAGAATGAGTATAGACATTTCTAAACGTAGACATAGAAGTTCCCTTAGTACCTTGATAAATATATAATTTTCTTGTTTCACGTTCGCTTGTGCACGATGAGTCACTTTACTAGAAAACCCTGAGGGAATCACAAACAAACCTCTCGTTCCTTCTGTGTTCTTTGCCCTGAGAGTTGCTCTTGGCTGGGGGTGCTGAGAGTCTCATGGTTCTAATCTTGATTGACTTATCTCTTTCCACAGACTTCATTATCAGACGGAGATCAGGGGACCAGGGCTCTCCACATGACCTGCAGAGAAGCTATTGACCTGATGCCTCCACCGCCCCGACGAGCTGCATTTTACTGCTGAAGTCGGTAAAGCACATATCTGCTGAGTTGGTTTTACCTCGGTAGGACGCTTGTTAATATTCTTGATTCCGAATGCTCCCTGTCTTATTGCATCGAGGTAGCAGGATCTGTGACGTAGCTGGGATTATTTTAATCTAAAAAATGCATTTCATCTAATTCAAAGGATTTTAGGTTACACTTTATTTTGATGGTCTACTATAAGTAACTTTGCAACTACATGTCAACTAACTCTAATTAGAGTATTAGTAGACTGTTAGGTTAGGGTTTGGGTTAGTAGAATAAGTTGATATGTAGTTACAAAGCATCAAAATAAAGTGTTAGCAGACTGTCTACTAATAGGGGGGAGCAGGGCACAACCTAACGCGGGGTTAGTTCTAACACACATGGTTTAAAGGGTTAGTTCACCCAAAAATGAAAATTCTGTCATTAATTACTCACCCTCATGTCGTTGGACAACCGTCAGACCTCCGTTCATATTCGGAACACAAATGAAGATATTTTAGTTGAAAGCTGATGGCTGAGAAAGGCTTCAGATAGGCCTCCATTGGCATACAGTATATTGACACTTCCAAGATCCATGAACGGCACTTAAAACGTCGTTACAAAGTCCATCTCACCACAGTGGCTCTACAATAATTTTACGCTGCGACGACAATAGTTTTTGTGCGCAAAAAAAAATCTAAATAACACCTTTATCCAACTTGTTCTCGACTTCCGTGTGTGCCTCCACGACGCATGCGCGAGAATATGACGTAGCGCCGGCGTTCGGGAATCCATGAAATACACACTTAAGCCCCATTTTGAGCACTACGCCGAGACCTAAAGCACGATCAATGTAGAATCCAACAGCTTAGACACACGCGTCTTCCTCTGCTCGTAAACAAATCGCTTCTGGGTCATATGTCCGAACGCCGGATCTGCGTCATATTCTCGCGCATGCGTCGTGGAGGCCTACACGGAAGTCGAGAACAAGTTGGATAAAGGTGTTATTTTGATTTTTTCTGCGCACAAAAACTATTGTTGTCACATCGTAAAATTATTGTAGAGCCACTGTTGTGAGATGGACTTTGTAACAACGTTTTAAGTGCCTTTCATGGATCTTGTAAGTGTCAATGTACTGAATGCAAATGGAGGCCTGTCTGAAGCCTTTCTCAGCCATCAGCTTTCAACTAAAATATCTTCATTTGTGTTCCGAATATGAACGGAGGACTTACGGGTGTCCAACGACATGAGGGTGAGTAATTAATGACAGAATTTTCATTTTTGGGTGAACTAACCCTTTAAGTATACACTGTATTAATGAAACAAAACCACATAACTGTACTAGACGTGTGCTATTAATGTGGAAAAAATAAATTTACACAAACTGAGAAAGTCAAAAAGAGTTAGGTTGTCTCCCCTAGTCTAATAAGAGTTAGTTCACATGCAGTGTTGGGAAGGATACTTTCAAAACGTATTTAGTTACAGAATACAGAATACATGCCCAAAAATGTCATTTGAAACATATTCCGTTACATTACTCAATCTGAGTAACGTATTCTGAATTCTTGGATTACTTCCACAATGAATTGCATTTTATAAGAGAATGTGGCCTTCAAATCCTGCTTGCTAAACAGGTCAATTCTGGTGTGTTTTTCTGTTCCAACTGGCTGAATGTGTTTAGCCCAAGTCTCCCTGAAAGTGCAATACATTATAATTTGCTGTAGAGGAACAAAGACTATAAGGGTATGTTTTGCTTGGTTAAATAAAAAGAGAAGAAAAATGTGAGTAAAAATACAGTAACTCATAATTTGTATTCTGAATACATAACGGCGGTACATGTATTACGTTACTCCCCAACACTGTTCACATGTGTACTTGCATTTTGGGGTGCTACCGCAGGGACCAGGGTCTAATGAAGTTCCGGGGAAAAAACGTCCCACTAAGAAAGTCCCTGCTCGCGAGGTAGTACTTTTTCAAAGTTCAGGAACTTTCGGAGGTGGGACTTGTGAGCTGAACATGCTGAATGGTTGAGTTCACGCAGCATTTTGATTGGTTGACTCCACGCAGCCGCAGAGTTTAAAAAATACAACCGATGGACCGACGACGAGGTTCAGGCTTTATAAAGCTTATATGCGGAGGACAAAATCCAGTGGGAACTGGAAAGTCGTGCGCAGTCCTACGTTACCGGACTAATTTGCCTAATCTTCACGGTGCTGTAGAACGTGATGGAAATACAGACAGCAACAGGTCTGGGGCAAAAAAAGTTTCTGGGACAAATTGTTTTCATTTTGGTGGAAACGCAGCTAAAGTGGACCATCGAAATAAAGTTTTACCCTGTCATGATTCCTGTTTTGTTTTCCCCTGATCTTGTGTGGTTTTGTTATGTTTATTTTGTTATTAAACTATTTTGCATTTGGATCCAGCTCTCCCTTTTGTTTTTGAGTTCACCCTGTGTGACAGAATAGAACACAGGGGTTTAAATACACAGGGACAAACAAGCTTAACAAGTTAACAAGACACCCCTAGGGAAGACTAATCAAAGAACTAATCAACAAGAAGAACTACAAATGACTACAAAACATGACGTAAAACAGGAAGTGACACAAGTCCACACAAGAACAGGGGAAAACCAGACCGGAATCATGAAATTACCTGATTTTATTCTTGTTAAATATATTATTCACTGAAGTCAACATATAATTTTAATGATTTAACCTGATGACAAAAAGTCATTTAGTTGGTTTTTATAGGGAAGATGCGGTAGAAATAGCTCTTTTTGCAACCATTAGTCCTAAATTGCTCCCAAACGGCCCATTTTCCCTTTATAAACTGTATGCAGTGTGCTTTTATGCTTTTTATGACTTTGGTAGACACTTTTCTCCAAAGGAACTTCCGGTTCATTTAAAGTATATCATAATCACTAATATAAATTTGCAGTTTAAATTAATAGACATTTTTAAAATTGTATTCAAATCTTGGGGGAAGCATATTCACTATTAAAAACAATTGCTAAGTTACTGATTATTAATAGTTAGTTTAAGTTAAGTTTAAATATTCAGTAGGATTACGGTCATGCAGAAAAAGGCATTAATATGTGCTTTATAAGTACTAATAAACAGCCAATATCCTATATGCAAGCAAGCAAGCAGCTAGTTAATTGTGAGAATTGGTCGCCAATCTGCCTGTCTAAAGAGCTTAAATCCTTGCTTGGAGCAATATAGTAGCAATGCAGTTTCAATAAACAGTTTTGCTAGAAAGCTGACAATGGGTTTTCACTCCTAATAGTCCACAGTGGTCATTCTTTTGGAGAACAGGCTATTTATTTTTCCTGCTCTGAGTTGCATTTCAAATCTTTAAATCTCAGAAGACAGACCAGATTTATCAGGCTTTATTGCGCTACTTTAAAGTGCCTTTGGTCAGAACTTTTAATAACAGAAGTTGTTTGCTCCAGGTCTCCAAGATTCTACAATGACTCTGCAGAGAATTGTAAGATATATTCCAGGAAAAGCAGAATTCGGTGAAGTGAGAAAAGGACAAGATGGATGAGGAACACCACTCCGTACTCTGGGGAGAGACGTGTTCTTTTGTTTACAGGAAATCCGTTTTTGCGATAATAGTACTAAAAATCACAGACCTGAAACATTGTTCAGGACTCCATTTCGAGATCAGGAAATGGATCCATGTGGAGTAACCTTGTGTCAGATTTCCGAGTGAGAGAGGAGGATACCCACTGGAGCAAACAGCAGAAAATGAATAATGCAGGTCAAAATTTTCCTTTAACAGATTTAGCTTTTAGGAAATGTCTTAAATTCACATAAAACATACAATTTTAAAATATATTATATTATTTAATATTTGATTAAATTAATATTTTTAAATAATAAAGAGTCACAGTGGCTTTCTCTCTCTCTCTCTCTCTCTCTCTCTCTCTCTCTCTCTCTCTCTCTCTCTCTCTCTCTCTCTCTCTCTCTCTCTCTCTCTCTCTCTCTTTTTTGTTAACATCCATTACCGTGGATTACCATGGGGTGAAATTGCTGCTTTATTTGCAAATTGTTTTTGTGTTATTCCAATTTTTTGCATTAATTAAATACATAATTTGGTTGGAATCATAGTCAGTGTGCCACAACTAATTTCCATAGCGTTTAAAAGGAAATTTTGTAGCCGACTAGTCTAAGAAACCTGGAAAAGTAACAAAAAAAACAGTCTGTATAAGCAATCCATTTGAAATAGCCTACTAAATTTATGAACCAAACAGTGAAATCCTATACTAAACACTGCTGAAAAATACCATCCAGTTTATTAGGTACACCTCTTCAACTGCTCGTTATATCTAATAAGCCAATCACATGGAAGTAACTTAAGTGCATTTAAGCATGTAGACATGTGCTGTTTGAAATCGCCCCTATACCCCTCCCTATTCCCTACATTACTCCACTAATATAGTCCAGAGTGAATGAAAACAATGTATACCTGTATTATATTACGCAGGACCAGCTGCGGATGACCTCCTGGCGAGACGTGGGAATTTATTCACGCTGCGTCCCAATTCGCATACTATCCGTACTAAATAGTATTCGAAAATAGAATTAGTACACTTTAAAAACGTTTACTATGATTTACTAAATTTTTCTGAGTAAATTTTAAAGCAGTGTAATCAATTACATACACCGTACAAGCTGAAAAGCAAGTAAAAAAAGATCTGAGTAACTACATTTGGCACATTTACAAATAAAATTGAGTAGAAAAAATTGAAGGAAAAACATTTAAAAAACAATATTTATGAGTAATATTAACTGTTGTTATGTATGAGTAATATTAACTCCTATAGTATAACTTTAATATTAACTTTAATTTCCTCTAAACCGTTGTAAAATACTCCACACAACCACACTTATACATGACATTGGCCTTTATTGTCGATGAGTACAGCAATACAGCATATATTACAGTTTTGACATGTATACAATATTGGCAACATTTAAACTCATGTAACAAACATTTTAGAAGTAAAAATTAAACATTTAAAAGTAATTAAAGTGTAATCAACCTGTCTGTTATCCCATTTCCACCGTATCAGCACCGTTTCTCGAGCCTGAGATGGACTCGCGCTCAGCGGGTGGACTTTGAACTTCAGACCGCCGTCCTGCGTTTCACTCGTAGCTCAAAGATGTTGCAACGCGCCTGTCTCCATAACCGGCCAATAAACAAACAGTGCACAGTTTTAAGAACATTTTATCATCAAATTAATTATATTCATTATCTTAAGGAATAAAGTTCTGTGTTTTGAACAAGGAACCAGGGGCTTCAAAGACAGATGCCACATTTGTTTAGGTGCGTCCCTGTATGTTGTTTTGCATTAAATAAAATTATTTTAAGCACAGCATTGATTTTATAGATAAAATAAAACACACAAACCTGAATTTCACAGTGGAAATGCACCAATTCTGCAACGCTGAGAAGAAGGAACTCCTCTGGAGACTGAAGAGAATTCAAACAGCCCTCGCTCAATCAACCGTTGAGCTGTCGTCACGTCAAGAGGCGGGGGAGGGGTGCAGTGTTTTAATCGAGTAAAGTTACTCAATTTCTTTAGTGTGTGTTAAATATTAATAATCTTGATTTAAATTAAGTAATATTTGTGGTTCTTGAAACCGATCGATTTAATTCTCCTTTCTCAAATATTTTGATGGAAATTTCACAAATATATTAAGTATATTTTAAATAAATCATTGGTTATTCGAACACTAAATTCTTTTAGTGAAAAAAACTTAAATATAACTGTAAATATGAGACAAAATTAACTGTTGGATTTTTAGTCAATTATTTTGGTATGTTCAACTCAAAACATCAAGTAAATTATATTTAGAGATTTTATTAAGTTAATAAAGTGATGCTGCTTTGACTGCTGGGAAGAAGTCCGCTGCGTAAGCCGCACCAGTGCGGGCCCGGTAGAAGTGTGCATCAAGGGCGCATCTCGACCTCAAAGGGGGCGCTCGCGAGCACCCTTCTGAGACCTAAAATGACAAATGGGACACCCTGCAGTCTTGTGGACTTAACGGACACGCAGAGGCCATTGTAAGTCCACAAGACCGAAAATGCACATGAAGTGTGCAATTTGGGACAGGGATTCTAACGGCTGATATTGCCCACAACCCATTGCGAGTTGGACAAGGATTTGATTAGAACTACAAATGCAAATAAAAAGTGTTAAAAAACTACAAACATGACGGTTGTGCGAGTCTGATGGTTAAGTAGAGAGGAAGTTGATTTAAGTGCTTTAAATGTGGCGGTGGTGGTGATCTACAGGGATTTTATCGTACAACCATCTCTAGGACTTAGAGTGGTCCGAAAAAGAGAGAGTGGTGCGAAAAAGAGAACATTTCCAGTGAGCTGCAGTTCTATGAGCATGTTGATGCCTGAAGTCAGAGGAGAATGCCTACTGATTCGTGCTGATAGAAAGGCAACAGTAACTTAAATAACTAGTTGTTACAACCGAGGTCTGCAGAAGAGCATCTCTGAACGCACAACATGTCAAACCTTGAAGCAGATGAGCTACAGCAGCAGAAGACACACCAGTGTCACTCCTGCCAGCTAAGAACAGGAAACTGAGGCTGCAATTCACATGGGCTCACCAAAATTGGACAATAAATTGGAAAAACGTCGCCTGATCTAATGAGTCTCGATTTCTGCTGCAACATTCAGTAGAGTCAGAATTTGGCGTAAACAACTTAAAAGCACGGATCTATCCTGCCTATCAACGGTTCAGGCTGCTGGTGGGGGATATTTTCTTTGCACACTTTGGGTACCGATTGAGCATCGTTTAAACACCCCAACCTGAGTATTGTTGCTGACCATGTCCATCCCATCTTCTGATGGCTACTTTCAGCAGGATGACATGCACGCCACAAAACTCAAATCATCTCAAACTGGTTTCTTGAGCATGAGAATGAGTTCACTATACTCAAACGGCCTCCACAGTCACCAGATCTCAATTCAACTGCGCACCTTTGGGATGCGGTGGAACGGGAGATTAGCATCATGGATGTGCAGCCGACAAATCTACAGCAACTGTGTAATGCTTTTATGTCAATATGGACCAAAATCTCTGAGGAATGTTTCCAGCACCTTGTTGAATCTATGCCACAAAAAATTGAGGCAGTTCTGAAGGAAAAAAGGGGGTTGAACCCAGTACTAGCAAGGTTTACCTAATAAAGTGGCCAGTGAGGGTACATGTGCTGTTTGCCTTGCATTATGATCTTAAACTTAAAGGTCCTGTTCTTCGTGATCCCATTTTTCAAACTTTAGTTAGTGTGTAATGTTGCTGTTAGAGCATAAATAATACCTGTAAAATTATAAAGCTCAAAGTTCAATGCCAAGCGAGATATTTTATTTAACAGAAGTTCCCTTTCAAAGCCTACAGCGAACGGCCGGTTTGGACTACATCCCTGTACTTCTTGCTTTAATGACGTCAATAGAACAGTTTGTTGACTAACCGCCCACAAGAATACGCAAAAAAGGGGGCGTGGTCGTGTTGCTCTCCCACGTGGAGAAGAGGAAGTGTTGCTTTCGGTTGCATTTATAGAGTGTGTTTGTCGCCATGTCGTCCAGACGCTGTTATTTTCATCCCGGAGTCAAATCACCTTTGTTTGGCCTTCAGGGACGCTGTACTTTGAGCGCATGCATCTCCTTGTTAAGGTAAGAGGCGTGACCTTTCCGGGCAACGTGCGCTAAGCTGCTGTCGAATCACAACACGGGAACCGCTGGCACAATCAGAACTCGTTGCGTATTTCTGAAGGAGGGACTTCATAGAACAAGGAAATCATCACGCCGTTTTTTAGGACAGTGAAAACAGCTAAGATAAGTAAATTGTGTGAAAAATACTGTGTTTTTTTTACACGCGAAACATGAACACATGTTATATTGCACACTGTAAACACAATCAAAGCTTCAAAAAATCTGGAAAAACGGGACCTTTAAGCTTTGACTTCACAACACATCAATGTTAGCCAGTATAGACATGTTTATTAAAGGCCCACTAAATTGCCTTGAAACGTGTTGCATTATATATGGTGTGGAGTTGTTTTTCAGGGGTTGGGCTTGGCCCCTTAGTTCCAGTGAAAAGAACTATTAATGCTTCAGCATACCAAGACATTTTGGACAATTTCATGCTCTTCTTTGTGGGACCAGTTTGGGGATGGACTCTTCCTGTTCCTACATGACTGCTCACCAGTGCACAAAGCAAGGTCCATAAAGACATGGATGAGCGAGTTTGGTGTGGAGGAACTTGACTGGCCTGCACAGAGTCCTGACCTCAACCCAAAAGAACACCTTTGGGATGAATTAGAGCGGAGAATGCGAGCCAGGCCTTCTCGTCCAACATCAGTGCTTGACATCACAAATGCGCTTCTCGAAGAATGGTCAAAAAATTCCATAAACACTCTCCTAAACCTTGTGGAAAGCCTTCCCAGAAGAGCTGAAGCTGTTATAGCTGCAAAGGGTGGGCCAACTCCATATTAAACCCTATGGATTAAGAATGGGATGTCATTAAAGTTCATGTGCACGTAAAGGCAGGCATCCCAAAACTTTTGGCAATATAGTGCATCTCTGCTAATTTAGTTTCTGGCTCTGTTTCCCAATAAAATACAGAGCTATGAAAAGTGTAACCATGCATTTCATAACCAGAACAAATCTCCAGGCAGAAACTAATGAGTCTGACATATAAAGCAGTGATCACAGAAACATCTTTCCAGCTAATTAAGAGAGCCAGTATGGAGCTAACGTCGCACAGAGAGCCATGCAGAAAGAAAAGTGTGCTTATGAGAGAAATCTCAGTATGGGAGATCAGAACAGGCTTTGCTTTTGAAGAAGCTTCCAGAGAATGTCTGATGTTCTGCTGGTGCTAAATTAAAAACCCAAAAAATTCCCTTAAAATCAATGCTGTCTATATCCTTTTAACCTCTCACATCTCATCTAAACTGAGATTGCAACCTAACGCAACAAAAGTAGAAAGCTCACATTGCAATCAATGTGCCTTTTGATGCACAAGCTTTGTCGATGGCAGCTCTCTACTTGTACTGCATTGTTCTCTTGCAGTGCAGACATGCTGTTGGATGAGAAGGGCACTACAGCATCTTTACAGACACTGAACCGCAGCCCTGGTCATGGCAGGTCTTTCTGGTGCATCTAATGCCATGTTTGTCTTCTTTCAAAGCAGATAAACCCTGTAATCTCGCTGTGATCGCAGTCAGACTGATTAGTTGCTAATTATGGTTAGTTGTTTTCTTCTTACATCTTTTGAATGGTCATACCTGCCCTTTTCACTGGAAAAATTTTGTGCTGTGAGCATTTCATTAACACAGAACCAAAGCTTAACATCTGAACTTATTTTTGCAATGGAAGTACTGATTTTTCCTTAGCAGTGAAAATGCAAATCAAGCTTTCCTTTATTGTTTAGGTGGTCAACTGATTAGTTGACCTTGTCTGTTCTACAGATTCCCTTCATTGGCGTCAGACCCATCCATTTCCCTCTGTGTATCAAGACCCAGCTGCCCGGCCCAGAGCCCCCCAGTGGGGCAGCGGACAAAACTCTGACAGTGAGCAAACTGGTATTCACAGCCAGAATGTCACCTTGAGAGCTGTACACGTGAGTTTTGCTTTCATACTGTACTCGTATCTGGCTGAAACTGAGATATCAGATTTCTGAGATATATTTATCTTTTCTTTTTTGTCTTTCCTCATTTGAAAACCATGTGTTCACTATGCCTTCAAGATGAAAAATCTCCAAAAATAGAAGTACATCTGCATTTTGTGATAAAGAATAATGTGTATGTTCATTCAAAATGCATTTAAAGAAAGAAAGAAAGAAAGAAAGAAAGAAAGAAAGAAAGAAAGAAAGAAAGAAAGAAAGAAAGAAAGAAAGAAAGAAAGAAAGAAAGAAAGAAAGAAAGAAAGAAAGAAAGAAAGAAAGAAAGAAAGAAAGAAAGAAAGAAATTGTATGTCTCCTTAGACAGGCAATTTTTAGAACACACCTACTGAATTTGACAAGGGACCTAAGCCAAAAAGTCCAGGGACAACAGCTGCATCTGAATATGCATACATATGTTTAATTCGATCACTAAAGGTATAATGTTACCCTCTTGCACTGTGATGCTCTTATTTTGTAGATTCTAATAGTTGTTTCCATTTATGGTTTTGAATTTACATGTATGTATGTATGTATACTGTATAATGCAACTGCTAATAGAGGTATGACGTCACTTTGTAGGTCACACTGGTGCCCTCGATAAAAACCAAATAGGATTTTCCCATAGGCTTTTGGATTACCGCAATAAAAACAAGTTCTGTGATCAACAATACTTACACATTTTATCCATCAAGATAATTATCACAGATGAACACAACACATTGAACACATTTAGGCTTCGTTTTGAAAAGTAAAAAGCTAAAGGTAAGCAATAAATGAACTACACCACGGTTGCTTGACTTCAATGCCTCCGACAACTCTTTCCGTTTTTATCTCAAAACATTTTCCCACTTTTGAGTTAGGCTAGTTTATAAAAGCATAATGTTCTAAGAGCAAAAATCCCAAAGCATAATGAGACCGTAAAAGCGGACTGAGTTTACCTCCTTATGACGTTTAATCTCCTCGACTGCCTCTGTAGTCCCATTTAGCCACTTGTTAGCAACCGCCTTTTTCAAGACACTTAATGGCTTCAAAAAAATCACGGTGTAATCCTGATGTTTTTTATGTCGTAGAATAGAACGTGAAAGTGTCTTGAGCTTGTGTTCACCACAACCCTTAATTCAGCAATTTTAACAAAATCCCTTTAAAAAAAAAACTCTTTTGGACGATGGAACCAGAAGTGATAAAATGCTAACTTGCTTCCACTCTCTAAACAATGCTGGGTTAAAAATAACCCAAGTTGGGTTGAAAATGGACAAACCCAGCGATTGGGTTGTTTTAACCCAGAGGTTGGGTTGTTTAAGCAAACATTTAACCCAATCGCTGGGTTAAAACAACCCATTCACTGGGTTAAAACAACCTAATTGCTGGGTTTGTCCATTTTCAACCCAACTTGGGTTGTTTTTAACCCAGCATTTTTTAGAGTGCACGTTTTGGCCAACAAAGTAATGTCATACCTGCAGCGCTCTATTTGCTTAACTCCATCTAAAACTCATCTAGGGAGAATTTTTATATTTTACATTCCACAAATGTATTATAATCAAGCATGCAGTTTTCATTTAGAAAACGCATGGGATTCACTTGAAACAATCTAATGAAATCCTTTAAACTTAATATATTAATACATTTTAATTTTGCCTATTTATACTGTTGTATTTGTTCTTTTTGTTATGTTAAGCATTTGCTGCTTCTAACTAATCCATGGAACTTGTCCCTGATCACTGTAAAAGTATAGGCTATACATGGAATTATATTACAAAATTGCTTTTAAATAAATAAATAATACAAATTTACCCATAGCAACCATAGGAACAATGTTAGGAACAATTGTTGTTTGATATATTATCCCCAAACAATTTCCCCAGCAACCTCTGTTATTCAATAAACTTTAATAATGTGATTGGCTGGAGGAAACTGCATAAATTAATCTCAAGGTCTTGACAGTGGCGTAATGAAATTCCGATAAATAAGCGCAATACATCTGGAGATATGAGTCTTTTTTTAATTCGCTTCCATTATCAAAGCCACCTATCTACGATACACAACCCTTATGAAATAATGCAATTACAGAAGTCACCTGACACAAGATTACTGAGTGAGCGCCATCCTCCATTACACAAAGGTAACCTTCAGCTGAGCTGGAAACCAATAAATCAGGGGCTTGTGTTTATCTGGTGAGGGGGGCGAACGCTAATTTACTTTCTGCCAGCGGTTATTTACATCGACACAAATTCAGATGAGATACTTTAGCATTCCTGTAAATATTCATATTCTGAACTGAAGATAATGAGTCCGCCTGTGTGTGTCTGTGAAACTTTCGCGACCAATTTTACTTCCATGTGACGTGTTTATGAGTAAAATGCTTTATTTTGATAAGTAGTAAATGACAAAAATGTTGGGTGGGTGGAACTTGATTTTGCTTCTGTGGAAAATGTATGGTAGCTAATGGTTTATAATAATGGTTAGAAGGGGACACAAATAATACAGCCAAAATCGTACCTGTAAGGATATGTGTACCACAAAAAAACATTTTGTACTAACGTCGCATTTTGGTGCACTGAAAAATGATCTAATGTCCTTTTTTTTTTCTCTCTCATTTTGACCAACAACACAAGCGATAAAGTTGTTTAAATATGAGTAGCCTAAGGTTCACCACGCAGTCATATTATAATTATTAAATTATCTTGCTTCCTCCACATAGTATTTTATACTATGATATTCAGATATTTACATATTCAACTGCAGCAAATAAGTGTTTATATTTTAGAGCTGAGATGGTTTTCACGAGAATTTGCGTAACGTTACGTCACCCATGCATTTCTCGTCATATCGGAGATGGTGTTTTTATTACCCAACATGTGAGTACGGTATTTTATTATTATTTTGAACAGATAAATTGCCTTATGTGGATCGCTAACAGAGTTCGCTGTAAAGCATTATCTATTGTGAAGAGTCATATTAATCACGCAGAGCCGAAACACTGTTCTCCCACAAAATGCATGCAGTTTGGTTTTTGTGTACCTTTAAATAAATGTATTCGTTTTTTGCCTTTGGAACAACATGAACCAGTGAATTATTTGCAATAATGTATGTTTGTTAAAGTAAACTTTATTTTATGTTTCTTATTCGTTAAAAAATACACGTAGGCCTAAATGCAGGCTATACTAATAGAGTCCAATGTTTCATAACCACTGACTTGAGAGATGCCCAGTTCTTTTGACCTTTTCGAAATCCACAGCTTGGTTTCTTAAATTACTTTTGGAATATAAAAAAATATGCTGGATTGGCACAATTGATAGAAATCCTAGCTAAATGGTGTCATATGAAACCCTGCTGATTTTCCTGATGTTTTGAAGGTCGGGTTGCCTGAACGGATGAGATTAATGGATACAGGTTTTATCAACCTCATTAAGTCAAATTTAATAATAAATCAAATTGAAGTGTGGTATTATAATATGTGCTACTGTTAATTTGTCAAATTATGACTTTCTTTCCTCCGTTATTGACAGACGTGACACAGTACACCTAATGCTGCCGTATTTGATATGAGAGCTACAGAAGGAAAGATTTGAACACTTTATGCAGTTTTTTTTTTGCATCTGTCATGTTTCATGTGTTATTCTGGGAAATCACGTTTATGGATTTAAAAAAGCTGTCATCTTAACCATTTTTGAATTTCGTTTATACCCTTATCCTTAAAACATCTTTTGCTCTGACCAAAATCTGAACTTTAAACCTGCTATGTGTGTGTGCTTCTGTAAGCATGTGAATGCACTTCATTATCCTGCTCATCTCCATGTCATGGTCCTCTTTAATGGATTCATCTGTATTCTGCTTTGCATGAATTCCATTAAGAGCCATTTGGAATTCTGAATGGGCGGATTTGGCTTATGTCAAAGGTCTTTCGCCTTGGCTGGTTTTCTGGTGCCGTTTCATCTCCTCTGTGAAGTAATTAGATTTAGAGTGAAACTTCTGGCTCCTGTCAGCCACTGGATTTGAAAATATTTCTTGGTAAATTAAAATATCTGGTGAGTAGAGATTTGTTACCTTCGGTCTGATTCATTATATTCATCGAAAGGATTAGCTGTGATAATACTTCTGGGAAGTATGGTCACGTTATGGTGTTTTTGATCTGACATGAAATGTCGTCACTGCTTTGCTGATCTCTGCGTTTCGGTTTGCCTGTCAGCTTCACTTTTATTTCTGTGTGTGGTCCTGGTAAACCCTACATTATGGGGACAAAATGTCCCCACAATGATGGCAATATCCAAAATACTTGACCTGTTGGGGACATTTTTTGGTCCCCATGAGGAAAAACAGCTTACAAATCATACTAGGTGATGTTTTTTGAAAATGTAAAAATGCAGAACGTTTTCTATAATGGGTTTAGTGGTAGGGTTAGTGTTAGTTAGGGGATAGCATATACAGTATGTACATTATAAAAGTCCTTATGTCAGTGGAAAATCCCCATAAAACATGAAAACACAATGCTTATGTGTGTGTGTGTGTGTGTGTGTGTGTGTGTGTGTGTGTGTGTGTGTGTGTGTGTGTGTGTGTGTGTGTCTGTAAATGCACATTCCTACACATCCATTGACTTTGTCTTCTCTGGAGGAGTTTGTTTGAAATCATTTGTGAACAGTTATCATGATGATGCGTACATATTCAAACAGAATTACTGGGATGTGGAGTGATTATTTAAATTAAGATGCTAATTAGTGATGCTAATGGCTTGTTTCAACTCTAAATATGAAATGCATAACTCGTCCTGCACTGTTGCTAACTTGCTATAAACATGAGCGATACCGCTGTGCCTAAAATACAATTAAATACTTTCACACATTTTGCATAATTAGACACAATCACAGTTTGATTGGAAATGGTCACAATAAAATTGTTTGTCATATTTATCATCTTCTTCACACCATCACGTGTTGTAATGTGTCCGTGACCTTGATAACCATGTACACTAACTTTTAAAAACGTTATTGGGGCAAAATTGCTGATTGTGATTGAAATGAAGCCACAATTGCAGAAATTGGAAATAAAACAGTACATAAATATATGTAAGTGCGCATTCGATGGACACTTTACTATCCCATGAGGCCATGGTAGAGGATTTAGAAAAGTGAAGCGATGCAGCTGACCGTGTAGGTCACATGGTTTGTCTCCCCAGTACTTGAACGAGCTCTTAACACATTATACTCCATCACGTCTACTGCACTCTCAAAATTCTGGCCAGTTAATAATACCTAGAACATCGAAATCAACGGCAGGGGGTCGATCCTTTTCCTATTTAGCACCTAAACTCTGGAACAGTCTTCCTAGCATTGTTCTAGAAGCAGACACACTCTGTCAGTTTAAATCTAGACTAAAAACACATCTCTTTACTATGGCATACACATACAAAACTTTTTCAATTAAATGATTGTTAGGCTGCATTAACTAGGTCAGCCGTAACCGGGAACACTTCCCATAACACCTGATGTACTCATTACATCATCAGAAGAATGGCATCTACGCTAATGTTAGTCTCTCTGTTTTATACTGAGGTCTACTGCAGTCAGCCGGATCCGGGCCGTATCCAGTTCAGATGGTGGACCTGCGCCCAGAGAAGACCAACGCATGACCCTGAAGTGTCTGCAGGGACCGTGTCAATTAGACGCCCCCTGGAATTGCCTCATTGACACGGCATCCTCAATAAACCCGTCTCCGGCGTGATGACTGCGATTGTTCGAATATTCCTATTTAATAATTGTTAAATCGATATGTCATCCCCAATAAACTCGTCTCTGACGTGTTGCCTCCGATATTTCGAATATTCCGATCTATTATGACCTCTGACCTGTAAAGTTGTCAGAATAATAATCATACGCTGTTTGTTAATTGGCCAGAGGAGAACTGGCACCCCAACTGAGCCTGGTTTCTCCCTAGGCATGTGCCGGTATCAAATTTTCATGTTGCGATTAATTGCTGAAGCTTTTATCACGGTGTACGGTATTTTCACGATATTGAAATAAGTTGCAAAAAAAGTGTTGTCATACTATAACAGGTTAAATCACTTTCTTATAACAAAAGAACCAAACATTTAAATACAATAAAGCAATACACAAAAATGTATAAAGTAAACAAATATTTAAAACAGATTAAAGTGCAAAAGAATTATAAAGAACAATAGGTATGCTGAAATGTACATTTAACTAAGATTAATACATGCTTTAGAAGTATTTTTCATTGTCAGTTTGTTAATGAAGGAACTGATGTTAAATACTGGAGCCTTGTAAAGTGTGTGATTGATCAACAGTCAGAACATATTCAAACAATATCTAGGGCATGTAATTTAGTCCAGATTAAAATATAAAATGCAAGTTTGAAAATTAATAGCCTTAAGTCTTTAAGTATTATGTATTAGGTTATGTGATTACTGGGGAAACGGCTGCATTTCTGCTGTTCCGTCAGCGACCTCTGCTGTCAAAGAATGAATGTGCACTTCAGCGAGTCTCCTCATTCCGCCATGTGCTCGGCTCATGCACGGTCTATTTACATCAGTGCGCGTTCCTCTTTGACGTGTTTTTCATTTTAAACGGTTGATGGGTAAAGTATTCTTAAAATTCATTCTAAAAATCTGAATAATTCGTAATAAATAATTATTCACGGTATTTTGAAGTGCCCACGATAACAATATTGTGCATGTTCATTATTGCGGTATATCGTATTACCGTTTACCGGCACATGTCTATTTCTCCCAAGGTTTATTTTTCTCCATTAGGTCACCTAATGGGGTTTTGGTTTCCTTGCCACTGTTGCCTCTGGCTTGGCTTGCTCATTTGGGGACACAAAATTTTTCAACTAAATATCCGAATAAATCTAATTATTAAACTAAATTAACCATATAAACTAAATTACTGATCTAATTACTGTTCTAAAGCCCACATTGTCACTGTATGATAATTGAAATGTACTGATGACATCATCGTTTTCTCCAGAACAGCTATACGGCTGAATAATTCTGTTGCATTATTTTCCTGTTTAACACTGTGAAGCTGCTTTGAAACAATCTGCATTGTTAAAAGCGCTATATAAATAAAGTTGACTTGACTTGACTTGACTTGACTTGACATGACAATGACAACATGGCAGATGTAGTTTGTCCGAATTTCATTTATTCTACCTACTAGACAGTATGCGATTTTGGATGCAGTGATAGTGTAATGAATACACTTTCATATGTTTGTATTATGAATTCCTGATTAATAACCTAGTTTGGGTGATTAAATCAAACTAGAGGATTTGCATTTGAAGAGAGATGCAAATGTTTAATTCCATCTCAGACTTATTAAGCATTCAGAAGTCTAATAATCCCTATTGTTGAGTGTAAATTATGAATCCAAACTGTGTGTAAGGTGTCCTGTTAATCAGAACCAACTGTGAGAGGGTTCTGTCAGAATGTATGAATACTTCATGACTGATAACTGCAGCAGAGGGTAATGAATGGAAATCCTGACCATCCCTTAGAGATGATTTTTCATTTTGCCACAGGAGACTCTGACATTCCCTCTGTTCCTCCCTCCAAATTTATATTTCACTAAGAAACTGTCAGTCAAAGAGTTCATCTATATTTCTGCAACACATTCAAATAGTTTCATTGGACATTTCATTTAATTTAACGTAACATAAAATTCCTTTTTTAGCTATTTTAAAGCCAATTAATTAATAATAAAACAACATACACAAAAACATGCACACATATATATATGTATTCTCCAAAAAGAAATGGTGTTTTTATGATTCCTGCGACAACAGGAAGTGAAGGGGACTTTTAACTAGGATTCCTCTAGGCCTTCTTTCACCTGTATTTTCTTTTTGTAGATGCACCTGTTTTGTGATTGTAGCCCAGTCTTATGTTTTTTTCTTTCTCCAAATAGATAACATGGATGTGACTTTTCTCCTGTGACCTGGAATTTACAATCATTTTCTGTGGAATAATCATGTATGGATTTATTTAACTTTTGGACACAAAATGGAGGATTCTAGTACAAGGGAACAAAAGGACTTGGTAAGATCAATTTTCCTTTTGCTTTTGACTGTCAATAGATTGGACTGATTTTCTGTTTACAGGAAGTGGATGGATTTCTTGTGTGTTGTTGTCAATTGTTTGTAAAGGAGAAACCATCTGATTGGTTCAGTGATGAACATCTAATAGCAATGTCTAAATGTATTTAATGTCTTTTTATGCGTTTCAAGAGCATTGCAATGTAGTTCTGAGGTGTGAGTGATTGTTTGTATGTTGCTAGGTGTTTTCTAGGTTTAAGTGGCTCAATTTAGTTTTTAAGTCATCCTGCTACTTTTACTAGTATGTCCACGTTGGTTTTAACCATCCGGGAGAATTTAGCAATGAATATTTTGCCATTGGTTTTTTGTGTTCATGAGGTCAATATTATGCTGCATTCACACGGAGGGCGTGTCTGAAGCTAGGTGTTGACGCCACAGTCATAGTGACAACAGCCAATCACATTACTTTTCCGGTGTTGTATGAACGCAATTGGCTAGTGTTTGTGCTAGTGTATTTGCATGGGTGATCTGATTGGCTGATGCCTGCGATGGCACTTGAAAAGTTGAACAATTTTCAACTTCTGCCGCTAGCAATGCTAGTGACGCGACGCAACAGAACCCACAATTCAGTTCGACAATGCGTGACGCCACGCATTCAAAGTAAATGAGAATTGTTAATGGTGCATTCACACGGGCGTCAGCGTTAACGTTTCTCATTTATATTTATATATTTATATTTATGCATTTGGCAGGCGCTTTTATCCAGAGCGACTTACAGTGCTTTTATTACAGGGACAATCTAAACAAAGTAAAGTGCCTTGCTCAAGGACACACTGGTGGTGACCGCTGGGATCGAACCAGCAACCTTCTGCGTAACAGTTCCATGGTTTAACCCACTGGACCACCATCTCACATTTACTTTGAATGGGTGACGTCATGCATTGTCAAACTGAATTGTGGGTTCTGTTGCGTTGCTTGCGGCAGATATTGAAAAACTATCAACTTTTTAAGTGCAGATTCAGGCGTCAGCCAATCAGATCACCTATGCAAATACCCTAGCGCAGACGCTAGCCAATTGTGTTCATGCAACACTGGAAAAGTTATGTGATTGGCTGTTGTCACTATGATGGTCGCATCAACACCAAGCTTCGTCAAGCGCAGACGCCCCGTGTGAATGCACCATGACAGAATAAACAACGGTAAAGTGTCTTGTTGTGAAACGTAACGTACATTTTCCTGTCTCTAGATTGTACCAAAAAAAAAGGAAAAGTTTAACATTAACAAATGGCAACTCATCACAAAAACACACAGAAGCCTGGTGGTAAATGGCAATAGTTCTTTTATTTTTTTCTATATATTTTAAAGGTTTATTATTTACAAAGGAAAAAAAAATGAAAGTCAAAATAATTTTTTGACAAACACCGTTTGTCTGCATATAGGTGTAAGAAAGTATACATTTACCTTTCTTTATTCAGGATCAAGTAACTAATTGTTCATGTTTTATTGAATTATCTTTGTCCCAGTTTTTTTTTTCTTTTTAAACCAAGCGTTGGTGTGCATGAACGAGCATAATGAAAAAAAAAAAAAAATATTCAGCTGAGATTAAGAGTTTGAGGCCTGTTCTAGAATCCATCATTTGCATCGTTGAACATATCAAACAAAATGATTTCACCTGAATCGTGGAGGCTGCAAACCAAACATTTAGTTTTTTCCCTTTATTAAAACATCACTCTTCCCTCTTGTTCTTTTGCATTGTTCATTTCCCATCACATAAACACAAATATATGATAAAAATAAATACAAAACAAACAAACAAACATACGAAGATATGTGCTGGTTTTCTTAAAACACCTCCTCAGAAAGTAACAGCATTCTCTCTCCTTTTTTTTTTTTTTTTGTATTGTTGTATGAGCGTCTCTCCTTCCAATTCCACTCCGGAATTCTAACAGTATTTAAAGCTGCGAGGAAAAAGCACATTAACACGGGAAGCATTCCTCTTCAAAGGCAAGTACAGTATCAAAAAGTAGCAGATACCCAGAGTACCGCTGACCGTCCCATCTAGTTTCTATACACTATGGCATAGCAGGAGTTAAGCACTTTTTGTCGTATTTAACCCCTTTAGTTAACCAACTAATGTACAGTATATGTTTCTGCTTCTAGATTTCTCTCTCTTTCTCTCTTTAAACAGAAAGTGCAATTCACAATGAAAGTTTGTATTGAAATGTTTCACTTTGGCCAGTTTCATTCCACACAACATCAGTGGCTATAAAGTTAAGTTCCACACACATTTCAACATTCCCAGGATCTATCGTGATTCCAGTCGATACTGATTAGTTTGTTAAATGCGATTACACTTGGTATTTTCACTAGTGTGTTAATCGCATACGCCAAGCAAAGACCTCTGCGATCCTGTTTCTTTGCTCCGATACGTTTGGCCATTCCCATTGCTTTTTGTTCTCATTGGAAAACATTGAACATACATGTATACACTTGTTTACATACACGACGTGTGCGAGCGCACGCACGCACTCACACACACACACACAAGTCACACTCATGAAAGGAACAGGATGAAACATGGCTATAGTTTAGGCACAAATACTTAAGAATGTCCTTTTCGTGAAAACTCAATGCTTCTGATACGCACAGAGAACGTCTAGGCAGACAATAAACAAAAAACATAATCTCACAATACATTTAAACGTCAACATTTTTTAAATAGTTTCTCTTTTTATGTATTCGTGACAATGCATGCGTTTATGGTCGCTGTATGGGAGTTGTATGGGTCACTGGTACAGTACTGACACAAGTGCTTTTTTTGTTGTTTTTTTGGAGTATTGTCATCTTTTAAACATTGTGCAAGGGGGCTTGGAGACTTTGCACAGGTCAGATGAGTTTTTGCTTTATTCTACCGAATTTCGGTAGCAGTATTGTAAGAATAAATTAAAAATAGAAGTCACAGCTGCCAGTTACCCCTTGGTAAATCTGTTACCCCCAAAACGGGCGACTGACATGCCATTTCAAAGTCTTAAGCCCCAGACTGGATGAATCGACGAACGGGAGAGATAAAAACCTTAATGCAAAGCAGCTTCTATTTTTCTTTCTTTGAACTTCTATATTTGTCCGTCTATTCTCTCTGATACTTTGTTGGATTCACATAATTAATCCTGAAAAAAAAAAAAATGGAGAACAGTTTCTGCTGCTCACTTGGAGTCTGCAGTGCCATCGGTTTACAGATTTGTATGTTGCATAAAGCTTAGACTTAAAGGTTGACGTTTTTTTAGAACTAGCAGAGCATTAGTAGCATTACATACAGTGAAAATAAATACATAAATGTGTTCACAGTCGATAAATATGAAAAATAATGGAAAATGCATAATCAGAACATCTAGTTCTATGTAATAATATGATGGAGTAGTGTGTACATAATACTGATCCGTGAGAACAACACTATTAATATGCAACTATTATAAAATAAAGCATCTAGATATGTATACAGGCCAGGAAAGGAATAAATACATACATTTGATTTCCATTTATGGATTATAAAACGTAAAAGATTATGTAGCATAATTTGCATTAAGCTGCTGCTGATGATGTTGATGATGCATAACCTCCCTCCCCCCTTACCCCCGCTCATATACCTTTATATTTGACCAGCAAGATATTTTGGAATACATATATTGTCTTTAGTGCTACCTACTGTAATGCTACTATTTGCATTAAGGTTTTATTATCTCTAATGATTGTTTCTGATGTTTGTTGCCACATATTACCATTTGAATATATATTTATATATATATATATATGCATATATAGACATTACCCAGGCGGCTGACAGAGATAAGACATTGCCATGTTTGAGAAATGCACCACACATTACTTTTGTAAATACTAGTTCTACAAAACTATGTACAACACACATATAGGTAATCTTCATATCACAGTCTATTGCATAATGGTGATAATCTTTAGTTTTATAAATATTGTAAATGTACAGTCTTTAAGTGACATTTCATAATGTCCGTCTCGTTCTCAGATTCAGATATAGAAAATAAAACCATCCGATATGACCACACATCCTTCGTAAAAATAAATTAAAATAATAAAAAAACAAACATTTATTCCCTTTAATGCACAAAGGCTGTCTTGAAACGCAACGCAATTACTGCACAACACGGAGTATTGCAGATGTCGAAACCACACCTTGATTTGGTGCGCCGAGCATTTTCTGATATTATCTTTTTTCTTTCCAGTTGGTAAGAGTTTGTAGATGTGCTTTTTAAACGTTTCAGTATTTCCCAGTTTCGATTTTGCGCAAACATTTTCCACAGTGATGCCAAAAGCTGCTGAATGCTGGACTTGTTTTGTCATCTTCTCATCGAGAACAAAAATTCAACAAAAACACATTCAAAAACATCATTGCATTCCCGTACCAAAAAGGAAAAAAATCGGAACTGTAAGGAAAACGTCAACAGAAAAGAACATCTTCAGACACGTTATAGTCACATATGTTAGAGAGGAAGACTTGCGTTTATACTAGAGTTTTTTTTTTCCCATGGTCAATGCCAAATATTCTAGTTGGATTTGCACATATATATTTTGTATAATATACATTCTTAAGTTGAAGGGGAAGTGTGTCTAAAATATAGTACAAGGAAATTCTGTACAGGATAGCTATGAGGTTTTTTTTTTCTCAGAGGAAGTTGGAGGAAAAAAAATACAAGTCTTTTCCCCATTTTTTGTCTCTCCATAAAAATCAATCAAAATTTCTTTAAAAAAAAATGAATGTGAAAAAAAAAGTAAAACGGGATCATAAATTCGATGCAAACCGCATCTTGTCTTGTTCCGTCTCTGTACTGCTTAAGACTGCCGACTCTCTCCTGGAGCCTGTGGAATCCCTGTGCTGGGCACTAGAAGGCGCCATGCGCACCGGTGGTAATGCACCCGATGACATCTGCCGGAAAAGGGCAACCCTCTGTGGGACATTGGTGCGGATGCCGCTTTGCAGCACGGAGCCCGGGGCCTGGATGCCTGCCACGGATCCCATGGGTGGCTGAATGGAAGCGAGTGATTCGCCAGATGCGGGGTGTGCTCGGGCAGCCAATGAGGCCTCGTGGGGCAGTGACGGCTGCGAGGCAGAGAGGTGGCGTATGTCCTTGCTCAGGCTGCCTGACTGGAGCGCCTGTGCGCTCTTGTGGACATCGCTCCTCTGAGGGGACGCCCCTTGCAATTGCTGCGGCTGTTGTAGGGCCGGTTGTTGTTGTTGTGGTGGTGGTGGTATGGAGCCGGGTGAGGCCTGCTGGGGTAAGGTTTGCTGTACAAGGGACAGTTGGGAGGCCGTTGGCGATCCGTACTGGAATGTTCGGCCGGCTATAGGGGTCTGCACCGGGGGGCTGCAAATGGATGTGGTAAACGAACAAGGGGACATGATCGCCCCTGTCGGTTGCTGCAAGGGTGTAGGGGGATTCTGGGAAGAGGTGCTCAAGTTACCGTAAGAAACGCTCGGCGCCGAAAACGTGACGCCCTGTGAGGGCGGCACGCGGCCTGATGGGGTTATAGTGGCGGAGGTGCTGTAACTTAGTGGGGCGGCCTGCTGCTGTAATTGGTTGTTCCCAAGAATAGCAGTTGCTGTAGAGAACGGTGGCTGAGCGGGAGAGTTAATGATGGAGTTTCCAGACATCGGCGTGGAGTTCATCCCCGTGACCGATTGCTTCCGATCCACCATCATCACCATCTCTCGGTCCTGCCGGATGATCTGCTTCAGCAGCTCGTTCTCCTGTGTGTTGAAGACGCCAGCGTTCAGATCCTTCTGAAATTTCTGGAGCAGGAGTGAGTTCTTCTTCCCTATTGGGGGGTGAAACCAAAAACTAGTCAATCTTTAGTTTAGGCAGAGCAGATAACAACTAGACCAAATAGGGTAACAAAGAGTGTTGAACAGTGAGAGGAGAAGCACAAAGGTCTCACGAATGTAGAAAGGGGAGGCTAGTCTCTCATAAGTAGAGATTTTGAAGTACGACTGATGCTGGATTCCACCTCTGAGGTGCTTACCTCATATGCTTATACAATGAATCTCAATTCACATTTGTTTTTCACTATTGGTATAGTACAGTCTAAAACATCACAATCTTTGAGCACACTACAGATATTCGAAAAATATGTTTGGTTACCCTGCTGGAAAGCAAGCCTCAAGTCATTTTTAGAGCTTTTTTTTTTTAGGTATTAACTAGCTTTTCTAGGTCTCCTAGTCTGGTCAGGCTGGTCTTGTTTTAGAGGGGTTTTGAGCAATCGTAATCTGGTTAGGCTTGAAGACCACAACCAGCTAAACTTAAAGAGTTAGTTCACTCAAAAATTGTAATTGTCCCATAATTTACTCACCCTCAAGCCAGGTGTATATAACTTTCTTCTTTCAGCCAAATCAGAGTTATATTTAAAAATATCCTGACTTTTCCAAGCTTTATAGAGTGAATGGTACCATAGATTTTGATGCCCAAAAAAGTGCATCCATCCATCATAAAAGTAATCCGGCTCCAGGGGGTAAATAAAGACCTTCTGAAGCGAAGCAGTGCATTCTTTTTTCTTTTAAAGAAACATATTCATATTTATGACTTCATAAACTATCAAATAAAAATTAAAAAAATATATATATATCCGTTAACGGCTATGTGCAAATTTAGTGACCTCTGACCTGACGCATGACGTATTGAAGAATGTGGAAATGCAGAGGATAGAGCATAACAAAACACCAGTCATGAATTAGAAGTCTAAAACAGAAATGTGCCTTTAAAGAGCACCTATCATGGAATTTTGAAATGTACCTTTCATGTAATGTGTAACATAGATCTAAGTGAACAAAAACATCCTGCATAGTTTGAAATATGACAGTGCACCGTATATATAGTTATTTTCTTTCAAAAGTAAGAGTCGACTCTGAGTCATTTTTAAGAATCGTTAGAAGACCGAAGCTTTTTCTCTGACTAGATGACGTCAACTTGTCAAGTTATTTGAATACGATACGCAAACTTATTGCACTCCAAGATGCCAGTGAAAACTAGAAAACATCATGGCGACGAGACCCTGTGTTCTGAAGTGCCACTCAAAAGCAAACTTTATCATCTGACCAAGGATGAGCATTTGAAGACTAAGTGGCTTGAAGACAAACCATACATCGTCGCGACTGAGTCGTCAAATGTATGTTTCGCAATCTCAGGAAGCTTTTATTATGGACTTCTATTATGGCACATGGTATCTTCTTTGTCTGTCTGTACATGGACTACATGTGCACAGAGCGCCCTCCGGCTGCCAGTATGAATTGAAAACAACACATAAGAGACTCAATCGCTCATGATTAGGCTATATCTGCGCATTTTGAGGAAGTATTGAATAAAAAATACTCCTCTGTTTAGAAATTTGACACAGACATATGAGAATCTATCAATATGTCTCCTCATCTGCACACTTTTGAACTAAAAGCCCTGAGGGATGTTGATTTGTCGCGAGTCTTCGTGAGGAGAATAGAGGAGTTTTTTTTATGAATGAGATCAGCTGAGGCTCATATTACAATCAAACGTACAGACGCGGTTTTCATATTCATAACTCCTGACACATATTAACAAATTACTGTCACTATAAGACTTTGATGGGCGTTCCGTTTCCGAAAATATCTGCACAGACTATACCAATCACAACTGACTGGGTCATCGGACCAATCACCGCAGATTAGCGTCACTCAAAGGCGGGGTTTTGAAAAGCGAATCACTAAAGGAATCATTTGAGAATCGCTGTCAAAACAGGTAAAAATAAATGCATATTATAAGAAAACTAAAGTCTTTTTTGTCATTGCATGCATGCAAAACTGTTGTTGGGGACTTCTAAAACAATATTTGGAACATTTTAAATGCCATGATAGGTGCTCTTTAAATGAACTTTAAAGGGGGTTAACCCTTTACCCGTGGACAAGTTTGGCCAGGCTAGGAGATGAGATAGATTTGGTATGTCTAAGCTGTTTGTTTGTTTTCCAGCAGGGTATCTAGTACTACTTTAACTGAACAAACACAAAGATAATAGTGATAGTAGGATATTTTCATGAATAAAATAACCTTTATGTCATCAGCCAATGGTTCTATAAGCTTTTTATTTGATTTTATTGTGTATAAACTTAGTTGTTGTTGTAATAAGTTCATGGCTATTATTGCCTCTTCTATTAAATAGTTGCTCATTTTTATTGTCTGTCTACCCTGAAAGCTAGGCTACAGTGGATGACTAGAGTGTGACTTTGAAAACAATCACTTGGATACAAAACAATCAATGCATTCATTAAAATACATTAAAATACTTCACAAACAAATGAAAAAAGAAGTTTAAAATTAGTTAAATGTAACAGTAAAGTAAAATCGATTTAGTGCAATAAAAAGGTTAATTTACGAAGAGTGAATTTGTTTTTATGTTGATTATTATTTTTAGATCTCCATAGGCTACAAATGATGCATCAAAATATAAGTAGAATTATTGATCATTGAAATTAATAATCGTCTATTTGTGGGTTACTGTGATATCGATGTCATATTCTATAAAGTTGGAACCAGAAAAACCAACTGATTGATCAGCTAATGTTTGTAAAGAATGCTAGAAGGTGAGATTAGATATGGTGCGATCTATTCCGTTCTCTTAGTCACTATTTTACTGCTATCATAAATGAGGGATGTATCGATCTTTCCTCTTCTATACTGCCCTTTTGTACACAATAGTTGAGTAGAGCTCTATTGTTACATAAGATGACTGAGTAAGACTCTTATGAGCTGAAGGTATAAGGCAGGCTATCAATCTCTCATCCATCGCCGTAAGCGCGAATCAGGCAGGAGGCATGCTGGAGTTTTTACCATTAAAAAAAAAAAAAAGTACAGTTTCATGACCCAGCTGCTGTGTATCAAGCTGTCTGCAGTGTTGGGGGCAGAATTGTTATATACAGTGTTTAATCATTAAGGAAGGAACACTAAAATATTATATTATTCAATTTTAGGTTATGGGGGAACTTGCAAATTAGTTTTGCAGATGTGTTGCATCATAAATAATAGTCTTCAAATTTTGCAAAAGTTTGAATAATGCATTGTAAAGCATTAATAATGCGTCAATGCTACTTGCATTTTTATTTTTAGAAAAACCATGCATAAATTGTCACAACTACCTGACTGACATTAATGAAATATGAGTAAACTATTAAGAAATTACACTTGTCTTTGTGACAGCTCTGGTATTTAATAAAGTGCAGTACAGAATCTCAATCTACTAAAAATGAATAAACTTAAAATATATTGTTTTATGCTTCTAATATTATATATATATATATATATATATATATATATATATATATATATATATGAATATATGAATTATTTATTTATTTATTTACTTACTTATTTTTAAGTACTTAAAGGGTAAGTTCACCCAAATAAAATTCAATTCTGTCCTCATTTACTGTCATCATTCCAAACCCACAAGACTTCGTCCATCTTCAGAACACAAATTAAGATATTTTTAATCAAATCTGAGCTAGTTCTGTACTCTTCATTGACAGCTACACAACTACCAGTTTGATGCTTCAAAACGTTTATAAAGAAACTGTAAAACTAATCCATATGAATTGAGCGGTTTAATCCAAATTTTCTGAAGAGACACGATCGCTTTATATGATGAACAGATTGAATTTAGGCTTTTATTCACATATAAACAAACATTAATTAGCGGACATAAACAGAAGCTCAACCGAACCTGCATGAGATGCATGAGAATAAACCTCATTGGTTCTTGCGGAAGCTCAAACGTGCAGCATAACACGAGAATGAACCTCATTGGTTCTTGTGGAAGCTCAAACCTGCTGTGTAACACGAGAATGTACATCAGTGGTTCTCGCATGTCAAGCGAACATGCTTGAGCTTCTGTTGACCATAACTGTGTGGGTGTGTTGATGAATGTTTATATGGGAATAAAAGCCTTAATTAAATTAGTTCAGTGTATAACACGATTGTGTGATTATCTCTTCAAAACATTTGGACTGAACCGCTCAATTCATATGGATTAGTTTTATGATCTCTTTATGAACTTCTTGAAGCGTCAAAGTGGTGGTTGCTTAACCACCACTTTGACGTTTCAAAAAGTTCATAAAGCTGTCAATGGAGGGACAGAAATCTCTCAGATTGTATTAAAAATATCTTCATTTGTGTAATGAAAATGAGTGAAAGTCTTGCAGGTTTGGAACAACCTAAGGGTGAGCAATTAATGACAGAATTTTCATTTTTGGGTGAACTATCCCCTAAAAATTTTTACTTCTTAAACCATGGGATTGAAGTACATTCCCTCATTAAATATGTTAGTACAGTATTTTGCACATTTTCAGATTTTGAAATACTTTTTTTCTGCTTAAAATCAATTTTTTTAAATGATGTTTTTGTATAAATTATATGATTGTGGTTTGGTTTGCTTTGCGTCTTAAATCTTTATTTAAGTTTTTTTTATTTATTTATTGATTAACCCCATGGAAAAATGAATGGGAAAAAAGACTTTAATGCAATATGAAAATAATCCTTTTCTTGTATAGACACTACTTAGCCAAAAGTATGTGGACATAAGCCATCAGCACCAGATGGATGATGGTTTAAACTAAAATAAGAACAATATGATCTGCTATCCAGAACATAATGTGGTGACACAGAATCGTAACTGTCAGGATGAAATAATTTAAATACTCTTTCCTAATAACTGTAATACGTACATTTAATTTGAGACCGTTCCCATAGGGGGGAAGCAATCAATAACCAATAACGAAGAGCTTCAGCACTGTCATTTGTTGTTAGCTGAGGCAGAAAATGAGCGATATCTTGTGTCACTGGAGAAAGAAAGGGGCTCCTGAGGATGAACAAGTCTGGTCTGGACAGGAACACTTATTCAGGGAGACATGAATAACGTGTACATAATCGGGGAAAGGACAAAGACCTCCCTGGAGACTTCTTTTAGGTTTTACAGGCCTGTCGTGTCCTTGCATATCCAAATATGCACAATTTCCTTGTTCACAGTGCGTATCGACTAGTCTGCTAGCTGTAAACATGGCTGGATGAGTTTTGTAAAGAGGAAGTCAGACCTGTGATGCATTTTGTCATGGGGGGAAAATATTGACTGATTGTCCCTGATGTTTGCAACCCACCCTGAGGAAATGGCCTTTGTGCGTTCGTTCTCAGAAGGCAAAGGCCATGAAGTGTAATCTACTGGCAGCCACAGTGAAATAAATCCAGATGAACATTGAGGAGACTACAGTCTACTTCTAAATAAACACGCACTGCATGTCTACAGACTTACGTGATGTCTGTAAAGAAGTTTGGAGGTATCATGAATTCTGTGAATGAGGAGTTGATCAAAAACATGTTATTCATAGGACTCTAAAGGGCCAGTGGAGAAGGGGATCTAGACAAGGTCCATCCAGATCAATGGGTTTAACATGTTTTATTCAACCTTTATTTAACCAGGCAAGTCACTTAAGAACAAGTTCTTATTTCCAACAGCCTGGCATGGTACATGTTCTCTGACACCGTGCAGGAACTTTCACTTGGTATGCCATGTTTTATTGACCAGGTCTTGCCATTCATCTACAGGGATTTCTGCAGGAAATTATATAGTCTTAGGTTACCCGGGCATAAACCTAAGAATTAGGCATTTAGTAACCCAAAAAGTATTTAGACACTTAAGTCACATTTAATATGTAAGAATGTGATAGCATTGCATATGAAAATATGAATGCAATCTCAAGCCAATGTGATTTCAGTAATTGCAGGTGTTTGCACATTTGCATGTATTTGCTTAGACACTAAATCATAGGCATTACTAACATGTTGACAGCCTCTAAAACAGTATGCATTTTAGATAAAGCAACTTCAGAGACCTACAAATGTTGATTTTATTGTATTTAATTAATGGCATTAATTAGATATGTTTAGTGCCACCACATATATACACCGAACAGGCATAACATTATGACCACCTTCCTAATATTGTGTTGGTCCCCCTTTTGCTACCTGACTGGTCTGCGGCTATTCAGCCCCATATGCAACAAACTGGATTGCACTGTGTATTCTGACACCTTTCTATCAGAATCACCATTAACTTCTTGAGCAATTTGAGCAACAGTAGCTCGTCTGTTTGATCGGACCACACAGGCCAGCCTTCGCTCCCCACGTGCATTAATGAGCCTTGGCCGCCCATGACCCTCTCGCCGGTTCACCACTGTTCCTTCCTTGGACCACTTTTGATAGATACTGACCACTGCAGACCGAGAACACCCCACAAGAGCTGCAGTTTTGGAGATGCTCTGACTTAGTCGTCTAGCCATAACAATTTGGCCCTTGTCAAACTCGCTCAAATCCTTACACTTCCCCAGTTTTCCTGCTTCTAACACATCAACTTTGAGGACAAAATGTTCACTTGCTGCCTAATATATCCCACTCACTAACAGGTGCCGTGATGAAGAGATAATCAGTGTTATTCACTTCGTCATAATGTTATGCCTGATCAGTATATATATATATATATACACGTGTGTGTGTGTGTTATGCTTTAGATGCTGTATATTTAGATGCTGTTTCACTGTATATGCAACTGCACAAAAATACCTTCTTTTTTTTCTCAAATATTGAACATTTTTTAAATGTATCACATATGTTTTCTTAAAGAATTTAATGAGAAATTTTAGTTATGTAATATAATAATTTGTTGGCAGACTTTGGTGTTTTCGCAAAACCAAGAATTTTAGACCAGTGCTCAGTTTTAAGCAAAACTCTCAATTTCATCTCAGTCTCATAATTGAGATCTCTCTTTCCTGTGGGGAGTTTTGGCAAAAATATCATTTGACAGAGTGCCACAACATTTGATTGTGAGCAAGAAAATATTTATAAAAAAGACATTCTGAACATTGCCTTAGCATCGATTTCACAGTAACCCACAATCTCTTTCAGAACAAAACCTATTACATGGGGCTTGTACGGAGAAACACGAATTCCCATAGAATGTTCTTAGACATTCAGTAGAACGGAACATTCCATTTCACCTCTAAGCTTGACGGCCTCCGCTGAGACACATTAGCCCTCTGCCGCATCCTTCTGGGGCTGAATGGGGATATTGGGCTTCATTTCTCTCTATCTGTGTCACTAAAGATGCCTAATAACCTGGAGTCTGCCTCCCATTCTCTAATTAATGAGTGGAACACAGTGAGCCGTGAACGTGGCACACCATTGAGCTCAAGCACCTTGCCAGGTGGCCGCCATGACGTTTGGACCGCGGATATAAATAGGCTGGGACAAAGCTGCCTGTTTTAGCTTCTGTTGCTAACAGGAAAAAAAAAAACTGTTAACTACTTTTGATATGACTGTTATCTGAGTTTGTAAATGGATGTTCCTAAGCTCAACCTGGAAATATCAGAGAATTTCAAAGTAAGGCCAGCTCTAAAATATTTATTTCGCTCTTTGTGAGTGCAAAAGAGTAAAAAACAACTAAAAGTAATGGAAATTCTTTGGTCTAAATGTGTGGGAGCTCTATGTTTGAAAGATCACAAACTATAACTAGCGATGAGGCTACAATCTTCAGCAGTTAATTTTTTTTTTTTTTGTAATCTTGTAGCTTTTTCATTAACAAGATACTTTTTTCAACAAGTAACTTTTTTTAAAGGTGTTGTATGTTGCTAATCTAAACTGTCCTTTTCTCTCTATTTCATACTTTAGTGTCATGAAAGTCCAAAATATTGTAGTGAATCAGTTTGTTTGAACTGAAAATAATAATAATAATAATAATAATAACACTGTCTGAGTACCACTTTAGGTTATTTTTATGATTAAATGTATATATTAGGGTGTTTTTTTTTGTTTAACTTAAAGGATTAGTTCACTTCAAAATGAAACTGCCCTGATATTTTACTCACCCCCATCTCATCCAAGATGTTCATGTCTTTCTTTCTTCAGTCGAAAAGAAATTACTTTCTTTTGAGGATAACATTCCTGGATTTTTCTCTCCACCATTGATTCCCATTGAAACCAAAATGTTGAAGGTCCAAATCAATGCAGTTTCAAAGCGCTTCGAAGGGCTCTGCACGATCCCAGACGACGAATAGGGTCTTATCTAGCGAAACGATTGGTCATTTTCAAAAAAAATTTTTTTTTACATACTTTTTAACCTAAATTGCTCATCTTGCGCAATCACGTCAAAAACGTCACACTAGACAGGAGGAAGTACCGCCCCCGTGTTTACAAAGCGCTTGTGTGAAAACTAATACAAACACCCAGTAGCAAAAAAAAAAAAAAGGTAAAACAATGATGTCGGATGATTTTAAAGTCAAAGATGGAGTGTTTTCTGGTAAAGGCCGTTTGTATTAGTCCTTGCATGTTCGCTTGGGGCAGTACTTCCGCCTACGTCTAGTGTGACCTTTTCGACGTGATTACGCAATCGCTGGCGATTTTTTTGAAAATGACTGATCGTTTCGCTAGATAAGACTCTATTCCTCGTCTGGGGTTGTGCAAAGCCTCTGAAGCCCTTCGAAGCGCTTTGAAACTGCATGGATTTGGACCTTCAACATTTTGGTTTCCATCGAAGTCAAGGGTGGAGAGGAAAATCCTGGAATATTCTCCTCAAAAAACGTATTTTCTTTTCGACTGAAGAAAGAAAGACATGAACATCTTGGATGAGATGGGGGTGAGTAAAATATCAGGAAATTTTTATTTTGAAGTGAACTAATCCTTTAAGTTTAAATAATATAATTTGATACATTTAATAACGTACTGCCCCTTAGCTGCTTTCCATAACTATAAATATTTAAAGTGGCTTGAGTATAAATTTAAATTAACTACCTTAAATCGGCTTAGCAAGCTACAATTTTAAGGCATCTTTCCCCCCACTATTAAAGGTACAGACAAAATAATAATTAACAACAGAATGAAGCATATTTTGTGTTTAGCAACATCATCATAACAAGCAGCAGCGTTGTTATCATTATGGTTATTTTCTTGCAGTAAAAACCTTAAGTGAAGCACACTTTTTGGAAATTTCTTGAACTGATCAAATAGTATGCATGCATTGGTTATCATAAAGACAGATATACGATAAATGCCCAAACATGACAGGGAATAGACTATAAAAAGTACTTGCCTTGACTTTAACAGTAACATGCAACCAATTGTTTTTACTTACAATGGCTTTTTATTCATTTGATTTAACCTTCGTTTTGAGGTCCACTGGTGCACTGAACACATGCTGGCTGCCTTAAGCCTGTGGATCGTTTCAGATGTGAGGGGGGGAAAATCTGGATCGTCATGAGGAATTTACCTGCTGCCTACTGGTCGGCCAGGACACTCTTGAAAACGAGATGAGCTCATCTCAAGAGGGGCTCCTGGTCAAATAATTTTTAAATAAAGATAGATACATCAATTGTACAACATGTCATTCTGGTTAATGCATGGTAACTTTTGTTTTCTTTTTTTGTCAAATTCTTTTGCTTAGGACGAGACAAGCATTTGCAGTCCAAAAAACAGTACATGGAGCACCAATCATGTCACGGTCCGTATTTTTCCCTTGTATGAGACAAGACCCCTTGTTTTAGTTTGATTAATGTCAAATCAAAAGTGCTGGCAACTTGCAGTGGCAATCTAGTACAAGCCCGTTCTCCACATGAAAGGACAAACGCACGTCTTTGCTTTGTTTACACCCCTCATCTCACGTTATGACTGACGTTTAAAGGGTGAAAACGTCAATGCCACAAACAGAGATGGGTGTAGATCGAATCCGAGTTTGGAATTCGGAGAGCGTAATGAGTGTTGTCGAATTGGGGGTTCGTTTAATTTATTTTGACTTGATGTGATTGGCCTGATCACATCAATTCTTATCTGTTATTGATTAGTTATGACGTGCATGTCACAATAGTGTGGGCATATTGATCCAAACCAATCCAATCCAACTTTTAGTGCAAGGCAAGTCAATAGCATCATGCCAGAATTTAGCAAATAAACAAAACAAAAAAAACAACTGAACGAAAGAAAAAGGTTAAAATAACACTAGAACCTATATCTAAAATTAACTTTTTTTTTTAATAAGGTATGGATGCAGGCAAGCAGGTGCTAAAATTTATCAATCACAATGACCATATAATGGAACTTAAAAAGGGATATTCTGTTTTATATTTCTAGCGTTTTGTTTCATGCACTCAAGTTGTGAAATTATGCAGGGCTTCATGCTATATTAGTGTACGTCATAACCATTTCATATGCTTAGAGGAGAAACATTTACTTTGAGTTTTCAGGTCACATCTTAAATTATCTTCTGGTTTTATCTTATGAACTGTGAGATCAAAAGATAAAAAAAGAAAGAAAGAAACAAGACATTTTTATACTGGTGTATTCAGTAATCATACCCCTGATTAAAAGAAGATATTTTTGGAGTTATGCTTGGATGTGACCACTGAATTTAAGATGCATTTGTGCTTCACTTCAAATCTGGTCTGTCACAAACTAGACATTATTATTGAGTAAAGATTCATGGAGATGTTGGGTGAAAAGTAACAAGGCTCATGCTCAAGACCCTATTTTAAACCCTAGTGACAGAATTCAATTGAATAGTACAAAAAAAAGGTCATAGACCATACCCATTGAATGGTGCAGAACATCAAACCGATGTTCTACGAATGTTCAGAATGCACTAGCTCACATTTGAATTCCACACAATTCAAATTGATGATGGACGGTGGCCTGTATCTCAACAATGAGACAAAGACTAAAATATGCAGCATTACAGAACCTGAAGTCTCTGTCTTAAGACAGCTTGAATAAAATCCCTTTTTTATTTTCCATTGTTCCTTTGAAACTGGTTGAAAGAGAAATCCGTCTTTTCAGTCTATTTCTATGAAGTAAGTGTGAGTGATAATGGATTTGTGTTTAGTGGGGAAATGTTAAAGTACATCAAGCCTGGTTTAAAAAAAAAGTACATTACATATTTTAGCATAGTACAAAAATAATACTACTTTTAGGATGTTTTCATGGAGAAGAACATTCAGTAGATGAGGTGGGGGTAAGGTGTTGCTGATTTCCTTTTATATATGATATTTTAGATGTTAATGTTGTCCTTTAATGAATATTAGTGTGATTCATGCAAATTTTGCACAAATTAACTTTGAAAAAAATTAATTTGGAAAATAAACCTTCGCTGCTTTGGAGCAATATGTTTTGTGAGAAGAAAACTTTACAATAGAGTTCATTTCGTTAACATTAGTTAATCCATTGGGTATCATGAACAACATTTTTTTATCTAGTATTTATCAATTTAAGGCACAATATGTAAGATTTTTTGGATTAAAATGTTCAAAAACCACTAGAGAAATTTTATATATTTTGTTGACTTGTGTACTTACATTATCCCAAATGTTTCCAAGAATGTTTAAATCCAGAGAAATAAGCCATTTTAACCAGGACACGAACTGTGTCCGTGCGTCGCCTATCAATGACATCATACCCGCGTTACGATTTCCGTTTTTATTTTGTAGAAACCATGGAAACACCAAAGACGCTTTAATATATTATGTTTTTTTTAGACAGGTGAGCAACTGTTTGGACAAAAAACTAACCATTGTTATATAGCTTAACACCATTAGTCTTATTGTTTAAATCTCGTTTTCTTGAATAACCGTGAGCACCATACCATACCGAGTTTTACCATGCCTAATATCAATCTAGCTTACTGCAGTGTGCAACAAGTGTCTCATAGTAGCAGCTGAGCGAATACACAGAGAAGCATTATAACATAACTTTCAACACACTCAAATAATGTATCTAATATTATAAACCAGCACTGCGTACGCATGAGAAGAAAAAGCGGAAGCGGTCGTCTGCAGCATAATAAAAGCTCAGCGAAATCCAAGCGTCATCAAGCTACGCCTTTGTATTGAATAAGTTACCTCTAGCAGCGAAAAATTACATATTGTGGCTTTAATGTTCATTTATAAATATACAATTGTTCATTTATTTATTCATGTTCATTTAAATGACATTGTTAAAGGTATAGTTTACCCAAAAAAGTAACATTTTGTCATCATTAATTCATCCTCATGTTGTTCCAAAACCTGTATGAATTTCTTTCTTCTTTCGAACATAAAAGATTATATTTTGAAGAATATTTGTAACCAGACAGTTGATGGCACCCATGCCAGTTGATGGCACCCCAACCCCCCCCCCCCCCCCACTATGGAAGTCAATGGGGTCCATCAACTGTCTGGTTACCTACATTCTTCTTTTTTGTTCAACATAAGAAAGAAACTCATATACAGTGCATCCGGGAAGTATTCACAGTGCATCACTTTTCCAGCATTTTGTTATGTTACATCCTTATTCCAAAATGGATTGAATTAATTATTTTCCTCAAAATTCTACAATCAGTACCCCTTAATGACATCGTGAAAGAATTTGGTTTGAAATCTTTGCAAATTTATTAAAAAAGAAAAAATCACATAAGTACATAAGTATTCACAGCCTTGGCAATGACGTGCATCCTGTTTCCACTGATCATCCTTGAGATGTTTCCACAACTTGTGGTAAATTCAGTTGATTGGACATGATTTGGAAAGGCACACACCTGCCTATATAAGGTCCCACAGTTAACAGTCTGTAGACCTCCGAGACAGGATTGTATCGAAGCACAGATCTGGGGAAGGGTACAGAAAAAATTCTGCCGCATTGAAGGTCCCAATGAGCACAGTGGCCTCCATCATCCATAAATGGAAGAAGTTTGGAACCACCAGGACTCTTCCTAGAGCTGACCGCCCGGCCAAACTGAGCGATCGGGGGAGAAGGGCCTTAGTCAGGGAGGTGACCAAGAACCCGATGGTCACTCTGACAGAGCTCCAGCGTTTCTCTGTGGAGAGAGGAGAACCTTCCAGAAGAACAACCATCTCTGCAGCACTCCACCAATCAGGCCTGTGTGCTAGAGTGGCCAGACGTAAGGCACTCCTCAGTAAAAGGCACCTGAAGGACTCTCAGACTATGAGAAACAAAATTCTCTGGTCTGATGAAACAAAGATTGAACTCTTTGACCTGAATGGCAAGCGTCATGGCACTAGGCACGTACATTGCTGCAAAGATGAATGCCGCAATGTACAGAGACCTCCTTGATGAAAACCTGCTCCAGAGCACTCTGGACCTCAGACTGGGGCGAAGGGTCATCTTCCAACAGGACAACGACCCTAATTCACAACTCTGTGAATGTCCTTGAGTGGCCCAGCCAGAGCCCAAACCCGAACCCGACTGAACATCTCTGGAGAGATCTGAAAATGGTTGTGCACCGACGCTCCCCATCGAACCTGATGGAGCTTGAGAGGTCCTGCAAAGAAGAACGGGAGAAACTGCCCAAAAATAGGTGTGCCAAGCTTGTAGCATCATACTCAAAAAGACTTTGGTGCCAAAGGTGCTTCAACAAAGTATCGAGCAAAGGTTGTGAATACTTATGTACATGTGATTTTTATTTTATTTTTAATAAATTTGCAAAGATTTCAAACAAGCTTCTTTCACGTTGTCATTATGGGAAATTGTTCGTAGAATTTTAAGGAAAATAATGAATTGAATCCATTTTGGAACATAACAAAATGTGGAAAAAGTGAAGCGCTGTGAATACTTTCCGTATGCACTGTAGGATTGGAACAACTTGAGGGTGTGTGAGTAATGACAAATTGTTCATTTTTGGCTGAACTATCCCTTTAATGTATGCAATTTGAAATGCTTTAATACATTTTGCTGTAAAAATACTAATCTGTGTTAGTTCATGATGCCTAATGCATAAACTAATGTTAAAAAAATGTATCCTCATTATAAAGTATATGAAGTTACCATAAATTAAATTAAACTGAATTATTATTATTATTTTTAACATTTTAACATTTCTGTGCTCTGAGGAAAAAAAACAAGTAAATAAATAGAATAAAGTAAGCACTTTAAATGGGCAGGGACTACACTAACATGTGAAGAACTGGTCCTAATTTATAGTTAATTATTCAAGCCCTTGCCCTTTAGTGCACCAGCTCAAAACCCCTCTAGGGGGCGCTCTGCTGCTGCTAGGGTCAAGGGAGGGGGCGGGGTGGTGCTCATACCCAGGTGTGCGGGGTGGGGGAGTGGAACGGAGGCTCATGCTGGTGAGGGTTTGCCTCCGTCCACCCTCCATGCTTCCATTTGGGGATGACATTGAACCAAAACCAGCAGGGCGAGCGGCCCCGGGCAGGACGGCTACATGCACTGTCGCTTACCGACACACCACTCAGTTACATTTATTTGCCATTAGTTTTAACGGTTTGTAAAGAATATAATCCAAACGAAACACTTGGACAAAGAAAAAAAAAAAAGAGAAAACAAGGGAGCATATATACACGTCATGCAACACAATGGTAGATGATTGAGGTGCGATGAAGGACAGGACAAACGCGCAACAAACACACACAAGGTTCAGGCATTAGACTAGAAAAGGAGGCGAGGGTTGGGTTTCTGGTCTTACCGATGCGGTCCAAGCGGTCGATAGCCACGGTTTCGAAAGCGCGGCGCATCATGGGATATTCCTCCAAGACTTCGTTGAAATGGTCCACAGACAGCGAGAAAAGTCTGCAGTAGGTGTCAGCGCGGACGCTAGCTGTACGACGACCTTTCGTCAACAGGCAGATCTCTGTGGGAAAGAGATGAATCAAACATATTACATGTTTTATATAATGGAGGTCAGTAGTCGGACAAGGAGGCCGGCTGAGCAATCTTCAAGGCTACATGGATTAGCAGGAGAGCTAACCTTGAATAAAAGAAAAGGTTAGCATATAAACATAGCATGAGGGTGTGAATTCCCATAATGTATTCAGTTGAATAAGTTATGTGGTGGGTGGTGCTTTTTATTCACTTTAAATATTCTATGATATACAGTATATATAAAGATCACCTTTACTTGATTGTGTCTGCAATGCTTTTCATGTGTAGGTCATGTGGCGAATTCAGCATTTAGCTGTGTGCTGAAGCTCAAATGCAAGTCATGTGATAATGTTTACTGTTTAATGATGTATCACGGCGTTCTGATATGAAGTACAGCTTTTAGCAGTTTTGTGTAACTAGAGAATTAACTGAACGTCTCTCATTTATTGAGCTGTTCTTAGAGAGCTGTGTTGTGTAGTTTTGATTTAGTAAGCTTGAGGTATCCAAAAACATGTTTCTTTTCTTTTGTAATTAAGACCTTTCAACCACTTTTTGTCTTTTCAATGACACATTTTCAGAAGTTGAAGAAGAACGGTGAGCCAAGTCAGCTTTTCAAGTGTAAGTGCTAAAAGTGCGGAGAAATTATTCCTGTGCTTCAAATGTATTTGTGGTTGTTAGTACATCAAGGGTACATCATTAAGGATAAGGCTAACATGTCAGGTGTAGTATGCCTGGGAATGTATTTGTATTATACTCCTGTATGTATTACAGACATTTTTGAGTAATAACAACAACAACAACAACAACAACAATTATTATTATTATTATTATAGTATTTATATTTATAAATATTTGATTCTTCATAAATATTATTATTATTAATATTATTATAATACAAACACTAAATAAAATGTAAATATAAAACAAATAATAATAATAATAATAATAATAATAATAATAATAATAATAATAATATATTTAAAGATCACCATTATCATTATTAATTATTATTATTATTTTGTTTGATTGTATAATAATACAAATAACAGTTTATTTATTGTTTGTATAATAATAATTTATAGTATTTATAAATATAAAAAATATTATAATTATTATTCAAACAGTAAATCAAATATTGTTAATATTTTTATTATACAAACAAACATTAAAATGTAATAATAATGTGTTTGTATAATAATAATAATAATAATAATAACAATAACATCAATATCAATAATACAATTGATATGAATTAATAGTAAAGTATTTTTATTAAATTATTTATCATTATTATTATTATTATTATTATTGTTATACATACATACATACATACATACATACATACATACATACATACATACATACATACATACATACATACATACATACATACATACATACATACATACATACATACATACATACATTCAATAAACATGTTATGTATACTATTATACAATAAAAAAATCAAACATAATTGTTTGTATAAATAATAATATAATAATTATTATTATATTATTAATTATTATTGTTATTATTTACATTATCAATATTATAGTATTTATATTTTATAGTTTTATATTTAATATTTTATATTTTATAATTTATAAATATTGTTATTTATATTCTTATACAAACAAAGACACAAAATCAAACATAATAATCTTCTTGTTATTATTATTATTATTATTATTATTAATATGTAAATATGTTTTATTGTATTTCAGCTATTTTTAATTAGTCAAAATGTATTACTATATGTAGGCTGTATATCAGGTTTGTATGTATTTGTTTTACAGACCTGCATACCTAAAAATGCATCTCATCAGCAAGAAGTGAGCGTGTTTTCATTGAATGCAGTGCACACAGTGTCTCACAGAGAGATTTGTAATGAACCTTGTCAATACTGAGTCATCAATGACAGTGTAATCTTGTACACAATTTGGCTTAATCTGCCCTGAGGGGGAAACGTCTTTAGTGCTTAGAGAAGATCTCATGCAAATGGTCCTGTCTTTCACCTTGAGATATGCATGAGAATACGTTATATATCATTTCTGTAAGCTTGAGCTGGAGTAAATAACATATGACTACTAATTCTTTGAATATACTTGCTGTACATGCTGTACAAAATGACAGATTTTAGCCTAGATTTTTAGTCAAGAGATGATACCCTTGACATTTTGTCCTGGACTGGAAAAAAATGCTGTGGAAAAAGTCTGTGTAGCCCGCGGGACATGCTAACAACACTCTCCAGCTGGGAGTGGGAACAAGGTGTTGGAGTGTTGTGCCATCTCTCTTGCGTCATGTGGTGCAGTATAAAGGTGACGGTGGCAAAAGTACTTTGCACTTGCTATTCTATTTCTAATTGGTTCATTAGCCTCAAATGTCACTGTAATGTAAATTTTCACCGCCCAATAACAGCGACCGAAAAGTCAAGAGAGATGGAGAGAGTTCTAAAGCAACAACATGATGAAACGTTAAGACATTTCAGATTCCGGTAGTAATTGTCTTACTATGCACGTCTGTGGCCGACTGCCAAGAGTGGATGAGTGCCTGAACGAGTTAGCGCCTATGCTAGCAAATGTGTGAAGGTGTCTCTCTCACCCTCACGAAAGAGCATCCAATCAACTTGCCCTCCTCTCGGGCCTCTGCAAATGGAAATGACACTTGACCTCAGAGCCTTGGATGTCCGTCGGTTTGGCACGTATCCCAGTTGTGAGCTAACAAATGGGGTTTGCCTAATTTATAGTGATCAAACGCCTCACCTTAACCGCCCTCACCTTACAGCACACTGCCAGCACTTCACTTTACTTACACAGATGCTTTAAACCACTGCATGTCTTTTACACAACAAAATCAGTACCAAGGTTTTGCATTTATTGACTCAAATACCTGCTATTCTAATTTCACCTGGCCAGTTTTCATTTCAGTGATGACACTAATAATATAATAAAAATACTGTAATAATAATAATAATAATAATAATAATAATAATAATTTGTATTGATTTGTTATTATTATTATTATTATTATTATTATTATTATTAATATTAATAAATAAAAATAAAACAGTTTTTTTTATTATTATTATTATTATTATTATTATTATTATTATTATTATGCATCTATTTTAATAAAAAATTATATAAAAACAGTTTTATTTGTATTTAATAATACTAATAATAATAATAATAATAATAATAATAATAATAATAATAATAATAATAATAATAATAATAATAACAAATCAATACAAATTATTATTATTATTATTATTATTATTATTATTATTATTATTATTATTATACGTTTCATTATTATTATTATTATTACATAAAATATAATAATAATTTGTATATCTTCTTATTTAGCATTTATTTTTAATAATACAAAAATCTGTTTTTATTTGTATTTATTAATAATAATATAAGATGCAATAATAATAATAATAAAATATATACATTTGTATTTATTATTATTATTAATAATAATAATACATTTTTATTTAGTTCCATTTGTATTTAATAATAATAATAATAATAGAATATAAAATGTTTTGCATTTATTATTATTATTATTATTATTATTATTATTATTATTATTATTATTATTATTATTATTATGAATAATAACAATAATAGATACAAATGTTTATTTATATTATAAATACATTTAATCTATTTATTATGACTGAATAATAATAAATAAAATATAATAATAATTAAAAATCTGTTATTTGTATTTATGAATAATAATTCTTATAAAATTGTATTATTATTATCCATAATGATAATAATAATATAAGAAGCAATAATAATACTAAAATATATACATTTGTATTTATTATTAATAATAATACATTTTATTTAGTTTCATTTGTGTTTATTATTATTATTAATAATAATACATATTTTTAATTTAATTTGTATTTATTGTTATTGTTATTAATAATAATAATAAATACAAATAATTACAATAATGTTATTATATAATAGTTTTGAGATTTTTGAGTAAATAATTTGTATTTTATTTTAGCAATTTTGAATTAGTCAAATTGTATTACTATGTACACTCTAAAAAAAAAGGCTCGTAATCATAGGGGAACCTTTTTTAGTGCTATATAGCACCAATTTTGGTGCTTCAGTGGTTCTTCAGCGGTTCTTCAGAGGTGCTATATAGCACCTTAGTCAAAGAACCGGTGAAGAACCTCTGAAGAACTGGTGAAGAACCACTGAAGAACCGCTGAAGAACCGCTGAAGAACCACTGAAGCACCAAAAATGGTGCTATACAGCACTAAAAAAGGTTCCCCTATGATTACGAGCCAAGAACTATTTTTGGTGCCATATAGAACCTTTTTTTTTTTAGAGTGTATATATCAGCATTATCCTGGCACCGGCCACCCTTCTCTTTTCAGAGTTCTGTATCAGCATCGGTCACTGAAAAACCACTGGTGGACAACTACACTAGACGCAGTTTGACTTGACGTGACTCATTAATAAATGTGTCAGTTGGGTTGTCCTGCATGTTTACCTTTTATCTTCTTAATTTAGGACCAATGTCAATGTGTGTTCAGTTTCTATCAGAACGCATTGAGGAGGAAGAGATTTTCTGACACCGCCAGCAGCGTCGACACACGTACGCCCTGGTGTATCCACACACACACACATGCCAGCACCATTCCTGCTATGGGCCAAAATACCCGTAGCAGATGGTTTTCCACTGGAGCAGGTGGCTGGCATCGCAGTGCACCCATGCTAGAGCAGGCACAACCTTCATGAATCGTGAGGAAAAATGTTTTAATTTCAAATTTTGGTCCCCACACTCGTACAGCTTAACACTGAAGAACATGTGACATCAAGGTCATTTGTGACATAATCTCTGAATTATAAAACACTGTATGGCTGTACTCTTGAGTTAAAACAAGAGCTTAGAAGCTTGTGTTTCTACATGTCTTGTCCGTTTTACTTTGGTCCATCAGTACAACATGATGCACTAACAGAATTTGCTTTGCATTGGTTAAGGTTAAGGTTTCTATTTTTTTTTTTCTTTGATTGTGGTGCAATTGTGTCCTAAAAAAACATTGTCCTAAATTCGGTTGTCTTTGACTTGTATAGCTTATTCAGCACCTTGTGTGTAATTCAGCAAGATTGTAAATAGTTTTGTAAATCTGTTTGTGAGTTTTCAACTGACCTCCAAAGTAGGATCCGTCGGTGAGTTTCAGCTCTTTGTTGAATTTGGTTATGACGCTGGCCACTCCATGCTGTATGAAGTACATCTTTTTACCCACGGTTCCCTCTCGAATAATGTAATCGTTGGGCTGGAAGACCTCAAACTTTAGTTTACTCAGCATTCCCGTCACAAAGTTAGGGTCTGCATTCGCGAACAGGGGCATAGTGGCCACCAACTTACGGCAGTTGAAGTTCACAATTTCCTATGGAACAAAACAGAAAGAAAACACGATCAACAAACATACAATGGTTAAAAAAAAATATTTAAGACAGTATTTTTGATAACAACATAAAAAGGTGTAATATAAACAAAACTTTATATTTGCTTATTAATTAGTTCATTAATTCATTAAAGGGTAACTTCAGTGATTTAGCATTAGGCTTTGTATCAGAAACCCGGCAGTATATTCAAATGATGGTACTTTCCCCCCTCATATCCCCCTGAGACGAGAGAATTATGCATTTTATTTCTAGAAAAAATCCTCAGATGATGCAAATATCGTCATTTTGCATCATCTGAGAATTTTTGGCCAGAGGCTAGAGACTACAGGAGCTATTTCCGCTTGTTTTCAACCCCCCCCCACAGGGGAGGGATCTCACTCACAGAATGTAAATGCGCACGGCCGCTCGGCTCGGGCATTCATTACGGTGCGGTGCGGAGCAAAGTGAGTGTTTCAACTTTTCAATGAATTCCTATAAAAGTTTAGCTTCTATATGCGATCTGTAAACGCACCAGACTGGACATGCGCCGAGAATGACAGCCGCGCTTACCTCAGCTCTGCTCAGCTCTTCGCTCTCGTGATGAATTAAATCTGACTCCTGCTGCGTTTGTGCCGTGACTTTCGTTCAGCTCAGTCACACTTTATTGAAAAGACACGTTCAGTTTTTAAAGGGGCTATATGCGTTTTTCTGAAATTTAAACTCGCGACTGACACCTGTGGCCAAAAAACAGAACTGCTCTCATTTTCTGCTCGCTCTCGCAGCGGTGGTGACGTCACATCCGCAGACAGCGCGGGAAAAAACGACCCGCCAGAAAATAGGAAAAATAGGATACAGGCTTATAGGTGCACCCACTGTGAGCGGACAAGGTGTCAGTATGCTCATCAGGAGATGTTTGAGTCATAAATGGTAAAATAAAAAGGCTATTGTTACGTTTATTTTGGGGAAAAAGTTGCATATAGCCCCATTAATTGTAGTGTCTATTCTCTAACTGAAAGAAATTATTTTATTACTATGAATATCAAAACCACGTTGGGGGGCGGTGCCACGGTGGGCAAGTGATAACCAGTAGCCGTGGCTTTGGGAGTGGCCTTGTAGGGCAGCGAAGCAAGTGCATTCTGGGAGTTGTTGTCTTTCATCCACATTAGATACAAATACATTTTCTGTCTTTTCTCGGTCTAGAAGGCACCAAATTCAAAAGTAATTTCACATTTCTACTACATAAATGACACAGTTTAAATACACATTTATCTTCCCAGCGCTGAAGTGCCGCTTTAATTTATCTATTTACTATTTTAATGTTTTTGCTGTGTTATATACATGTATAGTTAAAATGCATCTCAATATTTATATCGGCAAGGCTGTATTTACATTTTGAATCACTATGTTGCTTAATTTTATATGTACAATTTTTTATGTGCGACAAAACGGAAACGACAGTTGACAACTGAACAGTAATGCAAAAAAAAAATGCATTTGACTTTTTTTGTAAAATGAACCAAAAAGGTGTAATATAATTATTATTTATAGTAAGAGTATTATTAATAACTATTATTATTTGCTTTCTGGCAATATCTAAAATGTATCTCAATATCTGTATATTTTTTATCACAATATTGCTTAATTTTATATTCACAATTTTCTGTGGGACAAAACAGAAACAAGACATATTATTTATTTATTTGTTTATGTATTTATTATCTTTGCTAAAACAACCTAGAAAGTTTAAATCTAAACAAAATTATTTTATATATTTAAAGCATTTTATTATATTCATATATTTATTTGTATTTTATCTTTTTTTCTTACTTTCTGATAATATTTTAAAGGTGTAATGCTTTTATGAATTTTGTGTGTTTTGGTAAAACAACTTCGGTGTAATATGAACAAAAAAAAGTATTTATTTATTTAGTTTTGCCTTCTAACAATATTTGATATGCATCTAATTTATATCTGAAATTATGTAAAGTTGCTCAATTTTATATTGTCAGCAAAATATGTAATGTATTATGTGAAAATGTAATATATTATTTAGTAGGGTTGGGCAATATATAAGCCCAAAGTATCTTTTTAAACTACATATTTCAAAGCTTGAATTTAATATATATATATATATATATATATATATATATATATATATATATATATATATATATATATATATATATATATAGCTTGAATTTAATATATATATATATATATATTAAATTCAAGCTTTGAAATATGTAGTTTAAAAAGATACTTTGGGCTTATATATTGCCCAACCCTACTAAATAATATATTACATTTTCACATAATACATTACATATTTTGCTGACAATATAAAATTGAGCAACTTTACATAATATATATATATATATTGCTTAGCACTCCTCTGTGACAATCAACAGAAACCCTCTGTTCCCACTGCATTGCAGTGAGCTTATTTTATGGTACCTGTGCTGTCGGTGTCAAGCTCACTTCAGCCATTAGCTGAAAGCCTGATGCACATAATGTTCAGTCTTTCTCGTCTCCATGCTGCCGGGGTGAAGGATGAGTTTGTTTGCTGTGGCTTGGGTGTGAAGAATAAATTTGCACTGTGCTTTAAATCGTGGCGTAGTCGCAAAAGCGGCAGGAAGGTTCTGACCGCAATCACACAGGAGGAATAATGAGTTTGATAGCCACGTCCAACCCTTTACCTCCACTAGGGAGACAAGCTGGAGACTTTATCTATTTAAAGCTGGTTTGTCACAAGGCGGTGCATGTAAAAATAGCAGCCCTGACCAACTGAGGGAAAGAGGGATCGAGGGAGGGAGGTGCTGCCAAGGAGTTAAAGGTGTTTTGGGGATGATGCCGTCAGTGTTATCTCTCACTTTGCTGTGTCATAAAAGACACTCATTCTGTCTGCTAAATCATGATGACATGAGTGTTGCATTCTGGGTATTTTTTTAAAAATAAATTCCCATTTTCTGTATGCATAGGATATCTGGATGACCTAGAACATTTGCCATGCAGTACAGAATACAACACATTGTGCTGTATTTGGGGGGATATCAGATTTTTTATAAGTCAATCTAATATTAACTACAATAACCTGGCACAACGTTCCTGATATAGATGAGTGAATCTGCCAGAAGCGGTGTATATGGCATTGAAATCATTTGCAAGACCTGTGGTATCGAAGATCTAAGATTAAATGTTTGCTTTCATATCCAAATGAAAAGGATTATGCGTCCAGACAGAGAGATAATCCTAGATCAGCACTTATTTTCTGAGATGCTTTGGTTCAAATGTACCCGCAGCCATATGAGCTCTGACCCTGGGTCAGCACTACTATGACATATCAGTGTCTCACCTCTTTGAGTGGGTCGTTGAGCTCGTTAAGGATGCTGTCCTCGTCGAAGATCTTTCCCTGGTAGCGATGTTCATAGTAATCGTGGATTTTCTGCCGCATGTCCGCTGGCAGCTTGTGGAAGGACATGTACTGCTCCACTTGCTTGTACTGTAAGAGAGAAAGAGAGAGAAAGAGTTTTTAGTAAAAAAACGGGTGCTGATGCATACATACACACACACAGTTTTTACTAGTGTGTGCAGGACACTATAGTTTATTTATGTAAGTGAGGATAGCAACTGGTACATATTATACCCAAAAATTCTTCATACAGTGGACTACCAGTAAAATTGATCAGACACTTTGAGCTGAGCATGTTTTCCTTAAGTGTTTTTTCTTTAATTGCTAATGTGACCTTTTACACCACAGACTGAACATAATTACGCATTGCTTGGTAATTGGTTGACCTAAATTGGTATTATCTAATTGTGTACTTTTATTAATTTAACAGCTGATTGGTTGATTGCAATCCATTACATACCTTTCTATCAAAGTGACCTGACATTATCAAGATGAATTTGTTCTGACACAGTTCGACTCTGAGTACTTGTCATGTTTTATTACCATTTTCTAAACTATAGTGAATAAACTGTGATAATGTGAGAAAATATTGAAGGTGTCTGAATACATTTTGGTTTGACTGTATAATTTATTTGAGCTAGGATGCATTAATTTGATCAAAAGAGACAGACAATCTACAGAAATTTCTACTTCAAATAAATGCTGTTCTTTCTTTTGAACGTTCTATTCATCAAAGAAAAACATGTAACATGGTTTCTACAAAAACATTAAGCAGCACGAAAAATGAACACTGCTTATTACATTTTTAATTTATCCCACAATGCAATGCACTCAACCTTACCTTCAACTTCTAATATTAATATTGAATATCAGTGATTTTTAACATCCACTTTGAGCAATTAAGGAGATATTCTTATCCAAATTGAGATTAAAAAAAAAAGTTTTATTTCTGAGAAAATACACTAAAATTAGTCAGTTTAGATGTTTTAAATTTTTTGTATTTTTTCAGTTTTATTTAGTTAGGATGCAGTAAATTGATCAAAAGTGAAAGTAGACATTTATTAAACAAAACAAATCACAAGTTTCCCAAAAATAGCACAAAAAAAGCACATGTTTTCAACATCTATAATATTTCTTGAGCAGCGAATCAGTACCAATCAGGATCACGTGACACTGAAGACTGGCGTAATGATGCTGAAAATTCAGCTTTGCGTCACATGAATAAATTACATTTTAAAATATATTCATATAGAAAACAGTTATTTCAAATAATATATATAGTAATACTATATAGTGATATATAGTAGGGCTGCACAATATATCGAAATTAACGAAATATCGCAAATGTACATATCGCGATACGCATATCGCAACGGCACGCAATATCTGAATGATTTTAATAGGCTACTTCAACATTGTAAAAAGTGTACGTTTTAGGTCAGCGCATATAGCAGAGAATAGACTGGGCACACTGTTACTTATGTGACTTGCTTGACATTAAAAAGAGTTATTAAATGCAATAACTTGTGAAAAACAACTCCTTGCAGTCTCGCGCTGTCTGACACACACACCGAAACGTGCGCACAAGCCGCCTCTCTGAAAGCGTGTGATCCCTTAAGTTCTGTTTCGTGTCTTGTTACACACTCGAACTGTCAAATACACACACAGTTATGTCAAAATGGTCGTCTTGACGAGTATTCATGTAAACACAGTCGGTTATGCTTTAGGTGAACGATATCAGTTGGGGAAAGAAACCGAATGCGTGTCAATAGGATCCGTGCATTAGTTCTTAAAGTGACAGTCTGCTAATACAGTTAACCTGCCGCTGTCTGTCAAACAACAAAAGAAAAAGAGAAAACCACTCAGTGCTCTTGACTGAATAACCTTTGTTGCTTTATTATGTATCAGTGTATATTTAATTCATGTGAAGACTACTGTTTTAGTTCTTATTTTTAATAATAAAGATAAATTAAAATAACAAAAATAATCGTCCACCCCTAGTTCAGGTGTCTTTGTTTACCTGGATGTTCTTGAGTTTTAGATTGATATAACCATATATTACCAAGTCAAGCAAAGAGTTTTTGGTATTTTAATATTGGCATTACATTCTTTGTTGGTTTACATTGATGTTAAAATTATATTGTCAGATTTGTGACATCATTTTTTTGCTAAAACGCTGATGGTCACTTTCAGAAGTTGTAGCGATGCTTTCTTTTCCCAGAAAGAAAGTGAAACACATAAATGGTATCATTCTCAGTTTTTAAATATTTGTTTTAATATAATTTAAACAGATTTTACACACTTAAAGCAATATCGTATCGCATATCGAATATCGCATTATTTAACAAGGTATCACATATTGCATTTTTCTTCAATATCGCACAGCCCTAATATATAGTAATAATATTTTACAATAGTCCTTGATTTTTTTTTTGTATATATATTTGTAAATGCATCTTTGATGAGCATAAGAGACATTTTTCAAAATCATTTAAAAAACCTTACCAACCCCAAACTTTTGAACGGTAGTAGTAAATATAATTTTGAGTAGTATGCGAACTGGAAATGTCACTGTTTTCTTTATATTTCATTGTGCTCATGTTCTCAGATTTGCAATCAAAAGTCAGAGATTTCATTACAGAAATGTATCATCAAGTTCTTCCAAAGCCAATTTATCTTGGCCATTATCTCAATTGTCTCCCCTAAGTTTCCCCTAAGAAATGTGTATTTAAAGGAAACAAAACTGAGAACATTTACCTGAGCTGTGAAAGAGCAACCTCTGAGCAATAAAATGTGCCTCCGAGTAGGCGTTTGGTGAAATGATCTTTTTTTAATTCATGCATGATTTAATGATGCGCCATTTAGATAAATCCTGTGTAAACACATCCACACGCGCGCAGAAAATGTGCTGGGTCATTGGCTGTGGGCAGGTGGTGCGCGTGGTAGAACACTTCCTGTCTGCCAACTCCGCTGATGACATCAGAGCAGGAATGTCTAATCCCAACACCTGCTCCCTTTTACCTGTCTCTGGTTACACATAAATTCAATTATGTGTCCATTCTGTACCTACACAGGCTACCCACTCCATACCGTCACAGGAAATTATAGCGTACTAAGACAGTCTATATCTGTCCGAGAACAATCTATTTTATACTGTTACATTGACTGACTTGCATATCTATAACAGCTCTTCTGTTCATGATTAATCAATACATGCGCTATTCCTATACAGGCTGTTTTATCTGTTCTCGCTCTATGAATTTTTCACTTTTACCTTAGTGTGAAGTGAGATTCATTAATAACGGGCAGACTAACAGGCTATTTTATTATTCACCTCGCTTTAGATACACAGACTGTGTGCTTCATACTGCACATTATTACACACCATCTATTTGTAGAAACATGTTGAGCTGTTCATGCAGTAATACTCATTGTGCAATTGTGATCTCATGTTTAAATCAGTGTTCAGTTGCTACCATTCAACCGTTACCTTACTTTAAACTTAAAATTGTTTTCATGTTTTTAAAAGAAGAGTTTTATGCTCACCAAGACTGCATTTATTTGATGAAAAATACAGTAAAAAAACCCCAGTAATATTGTCAAATATTTTTTGAATATAAAATAACAGAACCCCGATATGAGAGGGTTGTCCCCCCTTAAGAATATAATTAAAAACCACAGTGTTTATTACAAATAATATAATGATATATACTTAAAATAATTGTGTAAGTAATAAAACAATAAAAAAGCAAACGTGGCAAAAAATGCGTTTTAAGTTTAGAAACATTTTGAGTCCCCCATCTCTTGCCTCACAGTGGTTTGGTCCACCACGCACCTCACCGACACAGGACACACACAAGTCCGGTGCGAGAGAACAAAGTTCTTCAGTAGTTGTGGAACTCCAGTAAGTAGTTTGTCAAGGCTAATTTATTCACAAAACATCAGATGAAGTGATTTTATTTTTCTTTAATACAGACAATGCTGAGTTATTAAAAAATGTGCAATGACAAAAAAATTATGATACCGATGTATTTTTCCATAAGTCCGATATTTTATTGATTATTTGTTTGGTAGCTTGTTGTAACTCATTACAACTAACACGGTGATAAGCATATGTGTGAACTGATATTAGGCTAATTTTGCAGATTTAGCTCAATGCTTTGTGGAAGAAGCAAGATCATTTAATAATTCACTATATTACCGTGTGGTGAACCTATGATAACTCATATTTAAACAACTATTGCTTTGTGTTGTTGGCCAGATAAAATGAGAGCGAAACGGAAAAACGGACATAAGATAATTTTTCAGAAAAATGCCACACATATCCTTACAAATTTGGCTGTATTATTTGTGTCCCCTTCAAAAATTGCTCTTGAGATCTTTTTGTTTACTGTCCCCCAACTGTTAATGAAATTTACGCCCATGCACACAGACATTTAGCATAACATTCATTTTACATGCGAAGAGGTTAAACAATCATTATTCATTTGCTTAGAAATCTGAATAGTATAGTAGCAAAAACAATACACTTGAAGTGATTGGCAAATGGTCAAACTACATTTTTGTGCAAGTGATCTTGGGGGGAAAAACATTTATATAGTAAGTGTTGGCTGTTTTTCCAGACTCGTGCACACAGAAAGCCACTAGACGCTTGAACGGACAAACAGATAAAATGATGCCACAATGTGAGTTTTGTCGAGTATCCTCGCAAGCACAATCTTAAATGAGTTAAATGAAGTCTTAAATGAATGTAAAGAGTTGTGAGAAAATAGGCTGCCTGTCTGACATGTGCGTCTTGTCTTAAAGTGACAGCAGCCTAATTTTACCCATGGTTAAAACAATGAAAACAGTAACTTTTTGTGTATTTTGACTGGGCAAGTACAAATCTGAACTGGTCTGACTGGGCCAATTGGAAAAATATATATTGAAGGGGTGAAGAAGTTCACTTAAATTAAAAGTTGTTATATTTTTGAAAGCCGAATCAATGTTAAAATGTATAGCTTTCACATATACTGTAATGCTATAATTAATGGTTAAAATTGAGACAAATATCAGGTTCATAGAGACATCAGTAGCAGTATCAGTGATACTGGCCTTCTTTCATAAAAATAATTAAATAAATATTTAGAATTTAGGCTACTATCTTTGTTGTGTCTACAGTAATTTGGAGATTGAATGTGAAAGTATTACACTATAAAAATATATTAAAAACGTTAATGTTATGTGCGATTAATGGCGATTCATTACAGAAAAATGTGTGACTTTTTTTATGGATTGACAGCACTAGTATGTGTACGTCAGGAATTTTTTTTTCTTCAGTAATCAGAAAGCAATATGTGTGATGGCAGTGTGGGAAATGCCTACACTTGCTGCGGCACAGAAACATATTCCGATGGTGGACCACATAATCTTTTATCACTGTGGGTGAAATGGCAGGACAATTCAAGCACCAAGCAATTAGACTAATGTTCCAAAACCTCCCCATCTCTCTCTCTCTACTGCATTTGCAGCAGGGGGACGGCTAGACCCATGGCTACTTAACGTCTCGACAGGAAGTCTTTATCCTTGTCTCTTAGACCGAGGCCTTGAGAATTTAAGAGCTGATGTCATCAGGCTGTGGGATGCTAAGATGGTACAGACATGACCATGCTGATTTTAGAATATGTCTCTGAGGAGAGTTTGTGTCTAATATTCAAAAGAAGCCACGACATCGGCTGGTTATTGCTGGGGCAGGATGCTAGTGCACACATGTTTGCAAACCGTGTATTTCAGCACAAAAACCTGCATTTTATACACCAACCACTCACAATCCAGTTTAACAAAGCTGATGATAAATCATATGCTGTGCCTTGAGTATCTAAGCAGGCACATATAGGGATTCACAATATTTTGGTATTGGTTAATGGCTAATATTATAGCGTTGATTTGTATTGGATACTTAATTGTGCTAAATTTTCCCTTTATTTATATTTAGTTATAAAAAGAACACCAATATAAGAGAAAATTAGCACAATGCTTTTTAAACGTGATTTTAAGTATTTTTATTGATTTAAATATTATAGTATTTAATAATATTTTTAATTGGCATTTACTTTTTTTAGTTATGTGCTGTTGTAAAAAAAAATTAACAGTTTCTTTTTTTAAATATCATTAATTAATTTTTCATTTTATTTACAGTTTTAATTATGAACTTCTGCTTAAAAGTATTTTATGTCAGTTAGTTGCCAAGACAACATTTCTAATTTTCATTTAAGGTTTTAAAGTTAATTCCTTATATTTCAATTTTACTTTATTTCAATTACCGAAGCAATATTGAATAGTTTGTTTTAGTTAACAGTAAGAACACTGCATACAAAATATTTAATAACACTGTTAAATGTTATCTTTATCAAAATGAATATCTCTGTTTAAATATGTGCATTATAATATTGTGATGCCTAAATTCCAACTGGATTTATTTCTTTTTATTTAAACAAAATAATATAGAATTTTAAAATCTGCCATTTATTGGCCATTATGTGATTAAATAATATTTTTTTGCAGCACAAACATGACACTTTTATATATAAATTAGGCTTTTAATAGCCACAACTCCAAGCTATTTGCCTGGACTAGTTAACACAACTCATCCAATAGAATCAGGCGCTGAAACAATGTCAAAACACTGTAAATGATTCAGACATACAGTGGGGAGAACAAGTATTTGATACTGCCAATTTTGCAAACATACACAAATCATGTAGAAGTCTGTAATTTTTATCATAGGTACTCTTCAACTGTGAGTGACGGAATCTAAAACAAAAATACTTAATATTAATAATACTTAATAATAATTTGTAATTTTATTGCTTGACATAAGTATTTGATACATCAGAAAAGCAGAACTTAATATTTGGTACAGAAACCTTTGTTTGCAATTACAGAGATCATATGTTTCCTGTAGTTCTTGACCAGGTTTGCACACACTGCAGCAGAGATTTTGTCCCACTCCTCCCTACAGACCTTCTCCAGATCCTTCAGGTTTCTGGCCTGTCGCTGAGCAATACGGACTTTCAGCTCCCTCCAAAGATTTTCTATTGGGTTCAGGTCTGGAGACTGGCTAGGCCACTCCAGGACCATGAGATGCTTCTTACGGAGCCACTCCTTAGTTTCCCTGGCTGTGTGTTTCGGGTCATTGTCATGCTGGAAGACCCAGCCACGACCCATCTTCAATGCTTTCACTGAGGGAAGGAGGTTGTTGGCCAAGATCTCACGATATATGGCCCCATCCATCCTCCCCTCAATATGGTGCTGTCGTCCTGTCCCCTTTACAGAAAAGCATCCCCAAAGAGTGATGTTTCCACCTCCATGCTTCACGGTTGGGATGGTGTTCTTGGGGTTGTACTCATCCTTCTTCTTCCTCCAAACACGGCGAGCGGAGTTTAGACCAAAAAGCTCTATTTTTGTCTCATCAGACCACATGACCTTCTCCCATTCCTCCTCTGGATCATCCAGATGGTCATTGGCAAACTTCAGACGGGCCTGGACATGCGCTGGCTTGAGCAGGGGGACCTTGCGTACGCTGCAGGATTTTAATCCATGACGGTGTAGTGTGTTACTAATGGTTTTCTTTGAGACTGTGGTCCCAGCTCTCTTCAGGTCATTGACCAGGTCCTGCCGTGTAGTTCTGGGCTGATCCCTCACCTTCCTCGTGATCATTGATGCCCCAGACCGAGGGAGATTGACCGTCATCTTGAACTTCTTCCATTTTCTAATAATTGCGCCAACTGTTGTTGCCTTCTCACCAAGCTGCTTGCCTATTGTCCTGTAGCCCATCCCAGCCTTGTGCAGGTCTACAATTTTATCCCTGATGTCCTTACACAGCTCTCTGGTCTTGGCCATTGTGGAGAGGTTGGAGTCTGTTTGATTGAGTGTGTGGACAGGTGTCTTTTATACAGGTAACGAGTTCAAACAGGTGCAGTTAATACAGGTAATGAGTGGAGAACAGGAGGGCTTCTTAAAGAAAAACGAACAGGTCTGTGAGAGCCGGAATTCTTACTGGTTGGTAGGTGATCAAATACTTATGTCATGCAATAAAATGCTAATTAATTATTTAAAAATCATACAATGTGATTTTCTGGATTTTAGATTCCGTCTCTCACAGAAGATACAAATGATAAAAGTGATGAAATGATAAAAATTACAGACCTCTACATGCTTTGTAAGTAGGAAAACCTGCGGCAGTGTATCAAATACTTGTTCTCCCCACTGTAATTTATTCTTATTAAATTCCCTCACATAAGCTGTGTCCCAATTCAGAGACTACCACACCTTCAAAGTCCTGCATTCGAAGGAGCCTTCGAATTTGGACCGCTTTCGTCACACCGCTGTGACACTTTCGGCCTTCGAAGGATGAATTCAGCCTATGAATTGGGACACCGCTATAGTGTTACTAAGTCTTAGTCAGCGCTGAATATTCAGAATATGAGTAACTGTGACCTGTGGTCAGTCAGTCGGCGGCAGTGTGAGTGCCATGAACTTGTGAGTCACAAGGCATCAGGGCAAAAGCAAACACACTGATATGGGCTTCCTTACTGAGATAGTGTCCATGTATTTATTCTCACACGCATACATGCATGAGTACACAAACACCATCATTATTGTAGACTTATGACTCGGGATAAGTTAAGAATGATTTTAACACATTTACACTGTAAAAAATGATATGACAACATGTTTTTACATTGCTTTAACTCCTCAAAAAAAAAAAAAAAAAAAAATTCTGCTATGTAAGATTCAACTAATTTTTTCAAGTTTGAAACGACTTTTTAATACAGTGTTCTGGCTTAATTTGACTTCAAACTTAAAATTAAACAAGAAATCCTCCATATTGTATACCATATTGGGACCTATTATGCCCTTTTTCAAAGTCTGGATTTTATTTTTGGGGTCTACTAGAATCAGTTTTCTTGTTTTCAAGGGTACTGTTTAAACGCAGTGTAATTATTTTATTTATTGCTGCACCTCTCTTTCCAGTCTGTCAGTAACGCTTAGTTCCTGTCTCTATGAAGCCCCTCCTGCTGAAAAGCACACTGTGCTCTGATTGGTCGCTGGACCAGTGCGTTGTGATTGCTCAATCGCTTTGAGTGTGTTTTGTGAATGGCATGCCCCTTACCATAACCACAAGTTTCAACACATTACTAACACAGATCATCCAGGCCTCAGCCCTTTGTTTTTTGTTTTTTTTGCTCTAATGCCTTGGGTGGGGATTATTTAAATCAGGAATATTGAGAAGTGTTCCAGGAAGAAAACTCGAGGCAGAGTTCAGAACCCGTGCATACTGATATAGGCAATAACTCCCTTTGGAGTGAAATTGTGCTTTGTTTAACTAGGCATTTTTCATACTCAACATTACAGCAACATTACACACTAAAGAAAGTTGAAAATGTAAAAAAGCATAATTCATAGTTTTTATGAAACCCCACCTGGAGGGCAAAACAAAGCTTTCCTCCACTGCCCGCCAGTCATTTCAGGTTTGTGGTAAGTACTAATGTAGTAAGACAGTGATATGAAAATTCAATATACACCTTATTGATGATGCATACTTTCTATGGGCAAGCAGATGAACACAGAATATTAATGAAACACACGGTTTCTCATTAAGCATTTTTTCCCATCGAAAACCATTATAAAGAAAATGGGTTGCATTCATATTCTGGGGTCATCTGCTCGCCTGTATATAGTATGCATCATCAAAAAAAGATGTGAACTGAATTTGATCTTTTAATATCCCTGTTTTAATAATAATAATTATTAATTTGTTACATTTATATAGTGCTTTTCTGGGTACTCAAAGCGCTTTACATATAAAAGGGGGGAATCTCCTCATCCACCACCAATGTGCAGCATCCACCTGGATGATGCGACGGCAGCCATATTGCGCCAGAACGCCCACCACACACCAGTTTATTGCTGGAGAGCAGACAGAGTGATGAAGCCAATCAGTATATGGGGATGATTAGGAGGCCATGATGGACAGGGGCCAATGGGCAAATTTGGCCTGGATGCCGGGGTCACATTCCTACTCTTTTTCGAAGGACATCCTGGGATATTTAATGACCACAAAGAGTCAGGACCTCAGTTTAACATCTCATCCGAAGGAACAGTGCTTGTTACTGTATGGTGTCTTCATCACTACACTGGGGCGTTAGGACCCACACAGACCACAGGGTGAGCGCCCCCTCCTGGCCTCACTAACATCTCTACCAGCAGCTACCGAGTTTTCCCAGTTGGTCTCCCATCCAGGTACTGACCAGGCTCAAACCTGCTTAGCTTCAGTGGGAAACCAGTCTTGGGCTACTGGGTGATATGGCTTTTAGGGCGTTTTCACACCTACTTTGTTAGGTCCGAATCAAAATTACAGGTGTGAAACCTCCCCCGTACCTCGGTCCGGATCAAACTGAACAAAGGTTCGGTTCGTTTCTAGTGTGAAAGCATTTTCTGTATGGTTCGGACTTTCAGACCATTTACAGGAAGTTCCTGTTTATGTTTAAATATTATAATGTTATTTTTTTAATTCAATCTAGGCTAGATTGATTATGAAAAGTGAAAAGATGCGCAATATGTCAGAAGACAGAAGGTCAGAAATGATTTTGAAAGAAATTTTGTGTGATTTTGATTAGAAAGCCTTTCTTTAATGTGAATTTAGTTTCACTTAATTTTAATCAACGTTTAATCAGATAATTGCCTGGATTTAATAAATAAGAAGCAAATAGTCTATAGCAGACAATAATCGCGGGAGCGATCACATGCTCAAATAAACCGAAACTCAGCAGGCTACTTGTCTCACAAAAATGAGAAATATGTGTATATAAAGCTTGAAATGTCCACTTTTAAACGTAACGAAAAGAAAATAGTCAAGTAATGCGCACTGTTCAATAGTGCCAATGATATGCGTCCGTTCATTCATTCTTGTCAAAGACGCTGACGTTTACATACCAATAAATGTCCAGATGCAGCTCACATAGATGATGATGAGTGAACGCAAGTGTGTCATGTAAAGTTCTCTAGTGCGCTTGCATAATTGCAATGTGAAACCAAACCAAAACGAACCGAATGTATAAAATGCATCAAAACATGAACTTTGGTTCGGACCTTGGTGCGGACTTTCAGGTGTGAAAACGCCCTTAGTATATTATGGCACTTTAGGGTGGGTTGCACCAATTTTCTGGTGAATTGAACCGAGTTTCTGGTGTTCAATAAAAAAGGAAATGGAATATTAACAGTGTTGATGTTTAATTGGCGAATCCATCATGGCAGAGAAAATTAATCGAAGATGAAGGTTTTAATCACAGGTTAGAATTGTAATCCCTGATTTGTTAATCTGAGTTTAAAATTAAAGAGTGCAACACAACTCGATTTAAAATAAAACCCAGATCAACCAATCCTTGATTAGTGTTAAAGGAGTAGTTCACTTTCAAATAAATGTTTGCTGATAATTTACTCACCCCCATGGCATCCAAGATATCCATGTCTGTCTTTCTTCAGTCGAAAAGAAATTAAGGTTTTTGATGAAAACATTCCAGGATTTTTCTCCATATAATGGACTTCAATGGGCTCCAAACGGTTCAAGGTCCAAATGACAGTTTCAGTGCAGCTTCAAAGGGCTTTAAACGATACCAGACGATGAATAAGTGTCTTATCTAGCGAAACGATCAGCTTCTGCGAGAAACCGAGCAGTATTTATGTTATTATTTTACCTCTTATCAGCCGAACGTGATCATCTCTGAGCTCAGCCATAACTTCCGCTAAGTGAGGTCAAAATACAAGCGTGGTCATGGATATATCGATCGTAGATGCCTCATTCTACTGATCCGTGCTGGCACTAATGAGGCATCTACGTATACATCTATGACCACGCTCGTATTTTGACCTCCCTTAGCGGAAGTTATAGCGGAGCTCAGAGATGATCACGTTCGTCTGATAAGAGGTAAAATAATAACATAAATACTGCTCGGTTTCTCGCAGAAGCTGATCGTTTCGCTAGATAAGACCCTTATTCATCGTCTGGTATCGTTTAAAGCCCTTTGAAGCTGCACTGAAACTGTCATTTGGACCTTGAACCGTTTGGAGCCCATTGAAGTCCATTATATGGAGAAATATCCTGGAATGTTTTCATCCAAAACCTTAATTTCTTATCGACTGCAGAAAGAAAGACATGGACATCTTGGATGACATGAGGGTGAGTAAATTATCAGCAAACGTTAATTTAAATTGAACTAATCCTTTAAACTTTGCTTAATTTGATCCTTATTGGTGCAACCCAGTTTTTAGTGATATAAATGCTATGGCAGGCGCTGTATATGGATCACAAGTGCCTAAAACTTGCATCTTGTTCACACATTTTTGTTTTTGAGATGGACCATTGACAGGCTTGTGCTGCAGTTCTCAAAACTATGAATAGGAAGCTGGTTGAGAAGCTTGGACACCAGCTTACCGCCTTCCATTTTCTCTCTGAGACATGCAAAAACACACATCCAAACTTTGGAAAAAGGGGAGCTGGAGACCAAAACTCCAGGAACTCATCCATTTTAATCAGTCTACTAACACACACACAGGCACGCACATATTCAGCAAGCAGAATCAGGGGATCAGTCTGTTTGGTTTAACGGATTGTCACAGCCCGGTGACGACAGCACCTGTGAATAAACACCGTCTCGCACACACTGCAGGCCGGTGGCGCTGCGCTGACATGGCGGGTAGCGACGGAAATGAGGGTGAAAACAAAAAACCATGTCACTTCTTGTTCTACATTGATTACAGCGCATCTGTCAGAGCATGATAAGGCCTGTTTGCGTTTGCAATGCTGAGCTCACAAAGAAGGGGAACTTTTTGGTAGGTCGTGCGGGGAACGAGGAGTGGCTTTTAATGGAGTAGTCTTGAGGTGGCGAGAAGGCACAGAAAAGTCAAGCTGTTTGGGGCATGTGGCTTAAAGCACAAATATCATTTGGTACTGGCAGAGCAGATAAACTCACTTCATCCTGAGGGGATTTTCTAAAGCTCGCGTACATGCACTTCATGATTCCCACAGAGGTAATGCTCAAATGTTTTATCCGTCTGTGTGAATGACAGCTGGCGTCCTCTTAGTGTCAATGGCATGTTTGTATATCCGCTTCAAAAGGCCATCGACAGACACGTGCCAGTATTCTTCAATTTCCTTCTTCTTTCCCGTTTTATTTTCTTATCCATTTAGCTTTTTTTGTCTTTTTCATGACCTTTTACTTTCCATTTCCATTTTTCTTCTTTCCTTCAATTATTGTCCTTATGTTTCCTGTCCTTTGTATGACCTTTTTATTGAATTACCTTTTATTATTTTATATATATTCAGTTTTTTATCCATTTCTGGTCCCTTTTCTTTTCCTTTATAATTAGTTTTAATATTTCCGTCCCTCCTGTCTCTTTCCTTTTCCTGTTCTTTTCTCTCTTTTGTCTTTTTTCCCCATTTTCATTCTCCATCCTTTCCATTTCTTTCCTTTTTCTTTCGTTCTATCTTCCATTTTCTTTCTTTCTTTCTTTCTTTCTTTCTTTCTTTCTTTCTTTCTTTCTTTCTTTCTTTCTTTCTTTCTTTCTTTCTTTCTTTCTTTCTTTCTTTCCTTCCTTCCTTAATTTCCTTCAGTTTCTCATTTCCGGTTCTTTCCTTTTCATGTATTAACCTCCTTCCCTTCCTCCTTCCTTCCTTCTCCCATTTCCTGTTCTCTCCTTTTCATTTCTTAATTGCCTTCCTTTTCCCATTTCCTGTTCTTTCCTTTCCTTTTCTTTTCATTTCTTAATTTCCCTCCTTCCTTTTCCCATATCCTATTCTTTCCTTCCTTCCTTCCTTCCTTCCTTCCTTCCTTCCTTCCTTCCTTCCTTCCTTCCTTCCTTCCTTCCTTCCTTCCTTCCTTCCTTCCTTCCTTCCTTCCTTCCTTCCTTCCTTCCTTCCTTCCTTCCTTCCTTCCTTTCCTGTTCTTTCCTTTTCCTTTTCTTTTCATTTCTTAATTTCATTCCTTCCTTTTCCCATCTCCAATTCTTTCATTTTCCTTCCTTCCTTCCTTCCTTCCTTCCTTCCTTCCTTCCTTCCTTCCTTCCTTCCTTCCTTCCTTCCTTCCTTCCTTCCTTCCTTCCTTTCCTGTTCTTTCCTTTTCCTTTTCTTTTCATTTCTTAATTTCATTCCTTCCTTTTCCCATCTCCAATTCTTTCATTTTCCTTCCTTCCTTCCTTCCTTCCTTCCTTCCTTCCTTCCTTCCTTCCTTCCTTCCTTCCTTCCTTCCTTCCTTCCTTCCTTCCTTCCTTCCTTCCTTCCTTCCTTCCTTCCTTCCTTCCTTCCTTCCTTCCTTCCTTCCTTCCTTCCTTCCTTCCTTCCTTCCTTCCTTCCTTCCTTCCTTTTCCCATTTCCTGTTCTTTCCTTTTCCTTTTCTTTTCATTTCTTAATTTCCTTCCTTCCTTCCTTTTCCCATTTCCTGTTCTTTCCTTTTCCTTTTCTTTTCATTTCTTAATTTCCTTCCTTCCTTCCTTCCTTTTCCCATTTCCTGTTATGTCATTTTCCTTTCCTAGGCTAGTTCTGATTTTTCCTCTTTACTACACTTCCAGCCAAAGCACAGAAGGCTAATCCATGTTCAGGTTTATTATCAGCGTGGGAACAGAAATGCTTTGTCAAGATTAGGTTTGTTTATCACCACTCTCTCTTTTCTTTCCATTTCTTCTTGCAGAAGCGGTCATCACATTAAATGTGTGCTGGGCTCTGACAGGGTTATATTAGATGTCAGGAACAATCCACCCAGCCTGTCTGCATATCTCCTGTGTCTCAGGTGCTTGCGGCTGCCCTTCACTCTCTCTCTCCAGCAAAAAAAGAGAAAAAGTTTAGGGACAATACAACTACTTAAAAGGTGCTTTGTTCCACCAAATTGCAATGGTACCTGCTCAGGAAGATACACCGAAGTGCGCTCATGCGATATGGATGATAATACAGATATCCTAATTTGCATGAAGGGAAGATGAGAAAAGGCAAGATGATTTGAGATCATAATGCCTTTTATTATTCTGTCTCTTTTTTTAAATTAGAATCTATATTTTGAATTTGAATTATATTTTGTTGAAGTAACAAACGTACAAAATAGATCATCTATATGCATGCCCACAAGATTTTGGGTCAATTTTGCTACAATTTCCAGAATTGGAGCACAGTAATTGCAATCGACAATGTTTATCTAAAATTTGTTTCTTGTATCAACATTTTAATATACACTGCCTGGCCAAAAAAGTCACTGTTTGGATTTAAATAGGAAAATCCTTAAGAGTGAATGATTGGATCATTGATCAATGATTATTATGTTTCTAGCATGTTACGTTTATGTTTGTCAACAGTTCTTCTAACCCTAATAGATGGAGTGTGTGTAGCTTTTCATTTCTTAAACAACCATGACACATCATGGCCATATTCCAGGATGACAATGTCAAGATTCTTCAGGCTCAAATTGTGAAAGAATGTGCTGGAGGTGGTGCTTGACTCTTGCATTGTCAATATAAGATCTTGACCAAAAATGTATGCCCCTCCTGATGAAAATAACATCACAACATTTATTTCCATCAAGAGGTGCATCAATTTTTGGTCAAGATCTTGTATTGACAATGCAAGAGTCCAGCACTCTGTAAAGTCTCCTCCAGCACATCCCAAAGACTTTCAATGAATTTAAGGTCTGGACTCAGAAGTGCCGATTCATGTGTGAAAATTATTCTTCATGCTCCCTTCCAACCATTCTTTCACAATTTGACCCTGATGAATCTTGACATATGGCCATGATGTGTCGTCCTACATGGTTGTTTAAGAAAGGAAAAGCTACACAATTAAGGTTAAGAACTGTTGCCAAACATATAACATGCCAAAAATATAATAATCACTGCAATAATGATCCAATCATTGACTCTTAAGTATTTGTTTCCTTAAATCCAAACCGACTTTTTTGGCCGGGCAGTGTATATTCGTAAGCAATAATACATTATCCTATCATATATTACATCTTAATGCATGTTCAGTTTTATTTATATAATATTAATGTGGAATAAAAACCTCATTATTTACCATTCCCTTCATGTCATGATCATACAACCTTGAGCTTGCTGTAACTGAAACAAAATACTGCCAAACTAAATGCTGTGAATTATCGCCTAGTCAATGCTGTCAGTCATGACCAAAGTCCGAATTTATAACACACAAACTGACATAAAAGGTCGCATATTGTAAAATGTGACAAACAACAATCATAAGGAAGGAAGTGTGCACCTGGCTTTAGATGTCTTGTAGCATCCAACAAACAACCCACCTGTTTAACCTTTCCATTCAAACACAACAGCCTGTATTCATGAAGCATTACATAACAAGACTGCTGATCTGACAAGGGATTCTAGCTGTTTATGCCATGTTTGATCATAGAAGATCCTTGCCTTGCTCTCCTGCTGTGGAATGCTCTGTAAATGCCAGGAAATAATACCTGGGTTTATTCCTAAACTGGTATCAAAAATGACATCAGGTGAATAAGGTGAACGTTGACCTCACATCAGAGAAACTTCTTCTCGAAATGTTTTCGTCTTAGATCTTGCACTTTGAAATATCTCTTCCACTCCTATGCATCTCCCTGCTTAGCACACAACAACGTGTCGTGGTTCCTCTCTGGGTCTGATCTCAGCCATGTGCTGGTTTGATCTGCTGATCATAGGAGATCTGCTATTGCAAAGCCACAGATGAGTGGACTGATGAGAGATAAGGCTGTTGGAGCGTGGTTATCTTCCATTAGTCAGCTTTCGTATGCTTGTCTTTGCAAATGGAACAGCAGATAGAATCGCAATGAGTCAGACAGTACAAGAGCTGAGCCAGAAAATTCTTCATCAGATCTGTTATAAAACCACTGATTACCGCATATGTCCCTATATATTTATTTTAAATAATAATAAAGCTAGCTTTGAAACCATAAGATCCCACCCTCCCTTCAGAGCGTCTCCAAAGCCACGCCTCCTCTAAAACACATCAACACATACAGCAGATGTTGCAAAGCGTCATATTTCATCCCATATTGTATTAAATAGTAAACAGAAAAAAGTCACATAACCAAAATTTCAGTAGTCGGCACCAATACCAGTTAAATTTCACGCTTCTCCAAATCAAAAACTATTTAATTTTTTTATGTAACTTTAATGTGTTCTATTTGAAAATGAAATATATTAAAAAGTGCCCCTATTATGCAATTTTAAAGTTTCCTAATTTAGTTTTGGAGGTCTCCAACAACAGGTTTACATGCATCAAAGGTCAAAAAAGGTTTAATTTTCTCATAATATATATTGCATATCCCCACAATGTTCAATGATTCTCAAGCGAGTCAAAGGATGAGGCTCTCTATATCCCTCCTTTAAAGCCTACTGTGGCGGGCAGCGAGGCCGAGGGACCGTGAGGGCGGGACGAGGCGGCGCTCATCAGGGAGGATGAGCGCCAGCTGCGCGCCGCAGCGATCTCGGCCCTTGCGGAGGAGTGAGGGACTATAAAGGAGGAGCGACAACAGTGAGGGACGAGAGAGGACCAGGCCTGGAATTTGCGTTATGTTTTATTTTAGTTGTGTTATCCGCTGCAGTCGTCCGTGAGGGGCTGCAGCTTTTTATTTTCATTTTGTGTTTGTTTGTATGTAGGCGGCAGTCGACCGTGAGGGGCTGTCGCCGCCATTTTATTTTGTGTTTATTTGATTAAAAGTTTGTTTAATGTCCGCCGGTTCCCGCCTCCTTCTTCCCGTACAAACAACGTTTTACTACAGTGGTGCCGAAACCCGGGAGGAAGGAGGGACGCGCTGTCGAAGAGCCCTCGCAGCTGAGGGGGATCGCGGTGCCGCGGAGTTCGGGCAGCGCGGAGGAGAGAAGTCCGCGAGCGGCTGCCCGAAGCGGTGGTGCTGGAGCGGATGAAGGTCGGTGGGACGGAGAGCTCGCTGCCGTGCCCCTGGGTCGAGGTGGGGTGGCTGCCGTCCTAGAGGGAGCGCGGAGGAGTCACCGGCGTTCGCCGTGGGCCGGAGCCTGTATCCCTCCGCCGTGTAGGGGAGGGGCAGGGAGCGCGCGGGACTCGCTGCCGGCTGCCCTCGACAGGAGGAGCCACCGCCGGCCGCCAGGGGGCGGAGGAGCGTCGAGCCGTCCACCGGCCGTCCAGTACCACCGCATGGCACCGCGAAGAAGAACCTCTTGGCTGGCTGAGGACCGAGCGGCAGTGTGTCTGGGAACCGGACCAGAATTTTTTTTTTTCTTTCTCTCTTTTCTCCTCTCTCCACTCTCTCGTCCCTGTCGCTCCTCAGGTTCCTCGCTCCGTTCTCTCACCTCGCTGTTCTTACCCCCAGGTCCCGCGGCCGCCGTGATCGGCCCCCCCGGGGAGGGGGGGGGGGGGAGTAGAGCGCAGACTCGGGAGTACCCCCCGGCCTGCGAAGGGCGTTGGGGGTATGTGGCGGGCAGCGAGGCCGAGGGACCGTGAGGGCGGGACGAGGCGGCGCTCATCAGGGAGGATGAGCGCCAGCTGCGCGCCGCAGCGATCTCGGCCCTTGCGGAGGAGTGAGGGACTATAAAGGAGGAGCGACAACAGTGAGGGACGAGAGAGGACCAGGCCTGGAATTTGCGTTATGTTTTATTTTAGTTGTGTTATCCGCTGCAGTCGTCCGTGAGGGGCTGCAGCTTTTTATTTTCATTTTGTGTTTGTTTGTATGTAGGCGGCAGTCGACCGTGAGGGGCTGTCGCCGCCATTTTATTTTGTGTTTATTTGATTAAAAGTTTGTTTAATGTCCGCCGGTTCCCGCCTCCTTCTTCCCGTACAAACAACGTTTTACTACACCTACTCTGCTCTGATTGGTCAGATGGCCCAGTCTGTTGTGATTTTCTACTGTGTACAGCGCGTATTTCGAGAACAAACGTCCATAACTGAACTTCAGCTTCCTAAAGCTCAGGCGGTTGTACAAACAGTAACGATGATGTTGATTTTACACCAATCCCAGCGTGAATCCGAATTGATTAAACATTGGAAGAACTAGTAATTCAACTCGAACCTTGAGCAGGACGTTTCTCACTGTAATTCCTTACCATCAGCATTAACAAGTGTGCGTCCATCAACAATCCTGTGTGTGTGTTTCTAATTTATTACGGTTCACGCGGGAACTGTATCAATAACAGTTTGTTAGCCCTGCACTAACGTGAATGCAGGGTTGCCAACTTTTAAGTTCAGGTTGGAGTGAGATTTTTTTTGGGGGTGTGATTGGCACAAATATCGATTTCGATCTTGATTCAGTATCATATGTATATAACCTAGTGTACATGGAAATAATAAGTTTGCCTTAGCACTATTTTAAACGTTTCTTGGGTTAAATTATATGTGCTTGAATTCATTAATATTCCCTTGTGTGTGCTTATATAAGTATCATTAAAAATATTTGGATGTAAGTTATTAACGTTTTACAATTTCACATTTAAATAAATCTAGTGTTTGGTCATATCTAAATATTTATTAAAATGCAAAACCTAAAAATAAGTAAGCAGTTATGATCTGCAATACTTTTTTGAGCAACTAGATTAGATACATTGATTAAAGAGCCATACAGGCACCTGGTTGGTAATGGCATTACAAATAAAAATTGTTATTTTTCTAGCCACAAAATGACTCTAATTTGCCTCTTTGAATTGGAATTCTCTATTTTAACCTTAATTACTACACTAATTGTAATAAAAATAAGAAAAAAAATTTAAGTGGTCATTAATTGACAAGAATTATTGCACAAATAGTATTTAGTACCAAAAGATCTCCTCAAAATATTCAATAAATATTATTGAACTAAAATATAGAACATTTATTTAATTGAAAAATAGTTAAGGTGAATGGTAATGAGTATGAGTGTGACCAATAGTAAGGAATACCTGAGGGCTAAATACAAGAAAAACATTAACATTAATGTTAACAATGTTGGATCTCCATCACTCTCCATAATAAAATTATCCTGTAAATATGGTTGACGTAATAATCAATGCACACTATGCCGTACTGTTTGCCATAACTTGCTGCAAATACCTGTATAGTGAAGCTGTTGTCTATCCGCTTAAGCCGTTCAAATGTATTGACACAGCGCTAGAAGTATTGAGAGCCAACCCTGGTGAATGACTGATGTAACATTAAAGTTTGCAAAACAAATCTTGCTCCATCCTTTATCTTTACTCAAAGTAGTAAGAATGACAGACAATCTGCATTAATAGACAGTTTTAGGTAATAGTGCAGCCCACAGCTGATTTACTGTAGTATTTCAGTAAGACAGTAATAACGTCAGTTAGCCGGTTAACCAGACAATACCTACACAATATGAAACACAATAAACACAATGTAGAACACAGCGTCTTCTCGACATGCTATACATTATCCACTGTAGTGTTTGAGGTGGTTCAAGTTTCCCTGGTTATCTGCGTTCGCAATAAGTGGACGGGCGATATGCGAATGTTTCGTCTTGACGTCACAACGAAACGGCTTGTGATTCGTTTGCCCATAAAAGGGGCACTTTAATTTTTAATGCTATAATGTTAGAAAATAATACATTAAACCATTAGCATGTATCCTTCACATATTGTTCAGTTAAACATTGCATTAAAAAAAATCTAATAAAATGTTTTTAATATATAATGAAAACAAAGAAACATATTACAGGTAAACCATTATAACTCAAACTCAGGGAAAAACGTTTTTAAACAAAGACTGAAAGTGTTGTCGGAAGCTCAGTGATGGTGACGTTGAAGTCATGTCACTGTGGTGTAGTTTGTTTATAGACTACATTTAGCTTTTGACCTCTGCCGAATGTATTCACGCTTCAGAATTCATAAAATGTGTGTTCATTTGTGAAGATTATCACAGTGAACAAAACATGTAAGAATCATAAACTTAATCCAAAAGCCTTGTTTTTGTCGAGGGAACAAGGGTGATGTAAACTTACGGGTCGACTTTAATACTTTTTGCGGATTCTAACTTAAACGCCTCTGATTGGCCATTGCATTCACAAACATGTCTATGATTGGTTACAATGCTCAATACTGCAAAAATATGTTGTAAATAGAAACCTTGGACGATCTTCACAGATGCATGGCAGCGTTTGAAAGCAGCCAGCTATCAGCGGCTACCGGATTGACTCAGTGCTTGGTACTACCGCCTACCGGTACTGTTTTTAAAATTTAAGTATCGACTTGGTACCAAAATATCGCTACTTTTGACAACCCTAACAGATCTAGGCTGATTTATGCTTGTTAGCACTGTTTTGGTGTCGGGATAAAATCATGGTACTAGTATATATTTAAAAACATCTTTTTAGTGATGGTACTGTACATTAATTAGTGTGCTGTGCTTTCACTGTTAAACAGTTCAAATGTTGGTTAAGCTAGTTAAACAGCCTGGTTGGGACACCAGCACACCAGTATCCAAAATAAGACCTACTGTATGCTGGTGACCAGCGCTGGTGTAGTTCTCGGCAGTGTAGGCCAGTGACATTGGCTTTGTCATTTGAGCTCTGCTGTTTTTATATATAGTGACCACTGAGAAGCCCGTTCGATATGAATGTATTTTGCAGATCTCTGGGCAGGCGGGCCATATCTAATATCCATTTGCAATGGAGCCAGATTTTAATTGGCATTATGGTGGGATGAAACCACAGCGGTCACATTGTGATTCTAAGTGAAGTGTGTAACACTGCTAGTTTGTGTCTAGCGCTATACGGCCACGGCAAGGTCAAAAAATCATATTTAAATTGAAGATAAGAGTCCGTGCTGGGACAGGCAGAGATGTAAATTCACAGAAGCCCTTTGTCCGTTTCAGACCACTGTGTCATTGTCGCAGTGAAGGTGACACCGGCTACGTGTGCAACTCAGATAAGCCCGTGCACTGCGGCCATGACAGGGGAATTGATGGTACACATGGCCCATGGATGTGTGCAGCACCCTGTTTTCCAGAGTAAAGGAATCTCATTAGCTTGGAAATCCCACACTTTGTTCCGCTAAAAGGTTTCAGCTAAATGGTTTTGTCAATCTAAAAGATGTAAGGGCGGGCTGTAATGAGAAAATGCAACTTTATAAATGCAAGCAAACTCCTAGATGATATTTTAAACAGCGGTCGCAAATGAGCTAGAGTGAAATGAAGCCTGTGTGTGATCGTCTCTGGATAGTAGTTAGTTATGCTGGAATGTACATTGACGCCATTGCCTCTGACATTTAGCAGACGGTTATTTCCTAAGGCAGCTTATAGTACACATAGTACACAGAGGTTGCTCATTTATAGATCAGTTCTCTGTTGTATCTCTTTTAAGTATCAACTTTGTCAAATTATTTAGGAGCAATAGAAATAGAAACAATTGAAACATTCTTTGATATACAGTAATAGTTAGAGCTACGCTACCATTCATACCATACCGTTTGGGGTCGTGCCATTCTTTTGAATGTATTTGAAAGAAGTCTCTTATGCTCACCAAGAATGCATTTATTTGATCAAAAATACAGTAAAAAAAACATCAATATTGTGAAATATTATTACAATTTAAATAACCGTTTTCTGTGTGAATATACACTGATGTGATCAGGCATAACATTATGACCTAATATTGAGTTGGTCCCCCTTTTGCTGCCAAAACGGATCGGACTTGTTTGTTCAGCACATCCCACAGATTCTCGATTGGATTGAGATCTGGGGAATTTGGAGGCCAAATCAACACCTCAAACTCGTTGTTGTGCTCCTCAAACCATTCCTGAACAATTTTTGCTTTGTGGCAGGGCACATTATCCTGCTGAAAGAGCCCACAGCCACCAGGGAATACCTTTCCATGAAAGGGTGTACATGGTCTGCAACAATGCTTAGGTAGGTGGTACGTGTCAAAGTAACATCCACATGGATGGCAGGACCTAAAGTTTCCCAGCAGAACATTGCCCAAAGTATCGCACTGCCTCCCCTTCGGCTTTCATTCTTCCTATAGTGCATCCTGGTGCCATGTGTTCCCCAGGTAAGTGATGCACCGGCCATCCATGTTATGTAAAAGAACCTGATTCATCAGGCCACCTTCTTCCATTGCTCCGTGGTCCAGTTCTGATGTTCAGGTGCCCAATGTTGGCACTTTCGGCGGTGGACAGGGGTCAGCATGGGCACCCTGACTGGTCTGTGGCTATGCAGTCCCATACACAACAAACTGCAGTGCACTGTGTATTCTGACACCTTTCTATCAGAACCAGCATTAACTTCTTGAGCAATTTGAGCTACAGTAGCTCGTCTGTTTGATCGGACCACATGGGCCAGCCTTCGCTCCCCACGTGCATCAATGAGTCTTGGCCACCCATGACCCTCTCGCCGGTTCACCACTGTTCCTTCCTTGGAGCACTTTTCATAGCTGCTCATGAAACATATCTTATTCTTAGCAATTTAGCATTTTGAAATAGGATTTAAGATAGAATTGTGTCACTTTTGATCATTTTAATGCATCCTTGCTGAATAAAAGTATTACTTTCTTTCCACAAAAAAAGGCGACTTTGAATAGTATGTATGTGGATAGTATACAGGTAGCTCAGATCATGGTATTGGAAGAATTTGATGACAAATGTTTGAGTTAAATTTCTACAAAAGACATACGTTAAGTTCTGAGAAACATCTGAGAAACTAACAAGCTGTTACACCCCTAAAAGTACAATCTTTCTCTGACAGTGTTGCCTATTCTACATAATTCGTTTTCATTTAGTCCGTGCCAACTCCCCGGAGCACAATCCCATTCTCTCCATTCCCATGTTGTCTTTCCATTCATCCACTGTAATGGTATTAAATGGAGAAGCTGATAGCTCATGTTGGCATGATGTTGTGTGTGTTGGGACGTTAACCTGTCTCGTTGAGGTCCCAGATGAGAGAAACCCCTCCTCCCATGGGACAAATCTGGCTCCTCTTGCACATGCTTTGGCACAGAGGGAGTGTTTTTGTCTTTCACTTGGGATAAATCCTCTTTGAAAGCATGGGGATATAATGATCCACTAACGGTACAGCAAGCACTCAAAGACAGGACGCTAGAATGAGGGATAATCTGACAATCCCTCCGCTCATGGTATCTCAGGGAGGAAGCTGCATGCTGTTTAGAGGAAGTGGAATCAATACACTGTGGCATCTCTGAGTTGATGACTTAAGTATCACAATCCTCGAATTAGCTTAGTAATGAACTATACAGCTGAGGTCAGAGAACAGCAGAAAAGTGTCAAGCAGCGATCGCACCAGTCCTAAAACCTGTGCAGGTGAGAATTACACACCACGGTAGATGTGTTTGTGCCAGTATTGCTATATGCTGTTTACCCATGAATCTGATACAGAAACATGTTTTTTAAGGGGTGTTTGTTAGGGAACAAACTGAGTAACGTCTTGCAGCTGTAATCTAAAATCCAGATGAAGTGCAGACACAGTTTGTGCAGATCAGCTGTTTTTCAGTAGCTTTATGTGAGTTATCCAATCAGAATCAATCTGAATTTGTACTGATCTAAGTCAGTTGCACTTATGCTAGACCTTATTGATGTAGTAGTAATAATAATAATAATAATATTTTTTAATAATTAATATAATTTATTGTTCAACTTATCCTCTCGATAATGTCACTTAAAGGTGGGGTAGGTAAGATCTAAAACACTTTTGTCCAAATTTGTTTAAACTGTCTTTATATGTCAATACATAATTAAAATTTAAGTACTCTGAAAAAGAGAGTATAAAAATCGAGTGACTCTAGACTTTTTAATCTGCAATAAACACCGCTCATTATTTTCGTTCGGGCCGAATCAAGTGATTGGCTTGGGCGACTGTCACTCTCTCTCGCTACCATGGCTACCGCCGCTTTTGCTACAGGATCTGCCCACATGCGCGCGCTCCAGTGTTGCCAAGTCGGGCTACTTCAAAAACTGTTGCCGCGGGCTGTTTTTCATGTCCGCGGGTTGAAGCGACCCCAATTATGTGATATTTTGCCCCGGGATTTGCGAATTTTAGCAGGCAGCCCTACCAAAAAGACACATATTTTACCCCCCAAATGCGATTTTTTACCGGAGAAACATGATCGGGCTTGTTTTGGGCTAGTTTTGAGTAGCAATTGGGCGGATTTTGTTGTGAAAACCTGGCAACCCTGGCTCACCCGTTTGAGTTCAAGAGGCTGTATTTCTGCTGGACAGGTAATCTTTCATTTTGATTATACATTTTTTTGGTTTATGTTTTCATGAAGCATGTCTCACTAGCACACGTAGCTGCCTAATATAACTAACATAACATTACTTAGCATAAAGTTACAATGTTATACACTTAGCGAACCATTAGTAGAGATGATAAATACTCAATATGCTTAGCTCAAGTTGATCGCTGAAAATGTAACTTTAGATAACAAAATGCATGTGTAAAAGCTAGTACACCGCATCCAGGAACTTTTTTTAGAACTAAGTTAGCTTTAGCTACTACCCTCTGTCTAAACTCTTCTACCATGTTCACCGGGAACTTTACCTGCACGTTTATTTCGGCCCTTGGTTTGTTTTTATATACTCTACCAATGTTTTTATCTTGTATCTGTGTGTGTCATAGACACTGTGTTGTGTGTGTATTTTAAACAGAGGTGGGTAGAGTAGCCAAAATCTGTACTCAAGTAAAAGTACAAGTACTAACGGAAATATTTACTCAAGTAAAAGTAAAAGTAACAATCGTAATATTTACTTGAGTAAGAGTAAAAAAGTATTCGATGAGAAAACTACTCAAGTAGTTAGTTACTAGTTACTTTCGATCTGATTGATAAGCCTGATAACCCTGAATTTCAGGCTACTTGGAGAGCTTTCACACACCTCTCTGTAACACTTTACAATAAGGTTGTATTAGTTAACATTAATGTATTAGTTAACATGAACTAACCATGAACAACACCTCTGTTCAGCATTAGTTCATCTTTGTCAACGTTAGTTCATAAAAATCCAGCTGTTCATGGTTTATTCATGTTAGTTCACAGTGCATTAACTAATGTTAACAATATTTTAATAATGCATTAGTAAATGTTTAAATTAACATAAAGATAAATAAGTGAAGTTCATTATTAGTTCATGTTAACTAATGTAAGCTAATGAACCATATATATATATATGTGTGTGTGTGTGTGTGTGTGTGTGTGTGTGTGTGTGTGTGTGTGTGTGTGTGTGTGTGTGTGGGGGATTAATGGTTAAACAGTGTAAATTAATGGTGTGCTGGGCTAACTAGAGCTCTTCTTAAAACATACTTTGTTCTTATATTTTTATAAGTATATAGGCTATTCTTTAGATAGGAATATTATACAATACCGTTTTTATTTGTATGTATTTTCTACACTTCAGGCAGGTGTCTGTCCGGATTTGAGTATAAATGCAAGACGTCACATTAGGCTATTCAGTTTGTTTCGTTTTGTGAAGAAAAGGATATGTAAATGTGAAGATGTGAACGTTTGTTCGTGGACGTGTGTTGTTTGGAGGATTCAAACGATTTGTCATTGCTTGCACGAGCGCATATGAGGAAAACACTCGGACAGTGTGTGAAATAGTATTATAATAAGGGAAAATTTCCCATAGTTACCAAATGACCGTTAATAGTGTTCAAATATAGGCATTGTGACACTTACCGCTACATGTTCTTTTCAGGGTGGAATTCTTGTATGCTGAGAGATGTCAGTTCGTTTTGGTGCACACAACATGCATCGCATTATGAAACTATTCTTTTTGACATCTTGGAGTGAAAACATAGACTGAACTTGAGGCCACGGGTGATCTGCCTCCCGTAGCTCACACACATCTTCCTCTGCTTCGGCCATCATCTTCCGACTAAACGCGCGCTGATAAGCGGGTGATGCGTAGCAACCTCTCGCGAAGCAGCCTCTCCAACGTCATATTAACTTATTTTAATATATATAATATAATTATTACCATTTGACAGTAACGGAGGAACGCCACCGAATGTAACTAAGTAAAAGTACAGTTTTGTCACAAGAAATTTACTTGAGTAAGAGTAAAAGTACCCATCTTTAAATCTACTCTAAAAGTACAAGTTACCCAAAAAATTTACTCAAGTAAATGTAACGAAGTAAATGTAATTCGTTACTACCCACCTCTGATTTTAAACTTTACCAGTATCGTTATTCTAGCTTGATAGTGAGTACTAAAAGACATCTTATTTGTTTATATTCATAATGATAAAGTTAGATTTTTTTATTACATGTGATTCTGACATAATGTCACTACATGCACTCCGCTCCTTCTTCTCCGCTCGTCTCAGGTAAATAATGCGTCTTCCTCCAGCTGAGCGGTGGGCGTAGCGCGTTCATGTGTTTTGGGGGCGTGGCTTTGGAAAGAGCCCAGAAGGGAGAAGGTGGAGTGAATGGAAATAATGAGCTGTCTTTAAAACAGTCGTGAGAGGTCTACAGGCACTCAATTTTCATACTTTCTTTTTCAGAGTACTTACATTTTAATTATGTATTGATATATAAAGAAAGTTTAAACAAATTTGGAAAAAAAGTTTTTTAACCAAATCCTACCTACCCTACCTTTAATCATAATCATAATATTTTAGAATAATATAATCAAGAATATGAATTACTAATTCATAATATTTAATTTTTCTTTGTATTATTTAGTAATTACTAATTATTATAAATCATTATAGCATTCATTTTCAAGAATTTTAGAAAATTAATTCATAATAGTAATAATAATGATAACATAATCCACTTACTAATAATGCTTAATTATATCATCATATTTTTTTAAATAATTAAGAATATTGTTTAATAATATTGAACTTTCTCAATTTGACAAACAATTATTCAGAGGTATTAAAAAGAATATATTGAGAAGAATTAATTCATATATTTTCTAAATGAAATAACCACAATCATAATAAATCAATCACTATGTACTGTAACACATACTGTAATATGGATTAGTAATTGGATTAGTAATTGATTTTGTATTATTCAAAATGTTTATTATTATTATTAAGAAGAATAAAAATAATGAATTAATTTTCTTAATCATAATCATAATAAATCATAGTTGTATAATGTTTTAATAAATAATATAAATTAGTAATTCATAATCAATTTGGGAAGATTGAAATAATAATAATAATATTGTTGTTGTTATTATTATTAGTACTATTATTATAATTTTGATACAAAATGACTAATTTTGGCCTTATTGCTTATCCAAACAATAATTCTAGACCTGTAGATTCCAGCCCTGAACCTGAAGCATGCAGCCTTCTACCCATGTACCAGAGGTAGAATTTCTTTGACGTCAGATCAATATTGATGTCATTCTTGAATGATTGATGAGTTCATAATGTGATACATGATGATGACACAGATTACTACGCTATCATGGTGTTGTAAGATCGCATGCCCGTCCAATAAAGGCACGGTGGTGTAAATATCAAAATAACGTGTGAATACCTGCAAACAAAGCAGCTAGGTGAATGAAACCGGTGAGGTTGCGCTTACCTTCTCTTGGTACTGTCGTCGGGACGAGTCCAGAGATTGGATGAGGGCTGTGGCGTGGCCCACAAACATGGCGTAACAGGTAGCGCCCACAATCATACTGAGCATGGTGATCCAAAGATCTGACATGCTGACGGGCGCCCTGGCTCCGTACCCGATGCACAACATGTGACTCATGGCCTTAAATAGGGCGTAAGAGTACTGCTTTCCCCAGGAGTCGTTCTAAGAGAGCGATAGAGACAGAGATGAGAAGATGACACAGATAGAAAGACAGTCAGTGATAAAAAAGCAGGTGGAGGGAATTTAACACATTCTGGCTTGCAGGCAAAAAACTCAGTGCTGTATTAGTGTCTCCATAGAGTGTCCTGCCAACTGAACCTTCGTGCAATGCAAACTATCTCTCCTTCCTCTTTCTCTCTCTCTTTGTATTTATTGTTCCTTTTTATATGTAGCCTAGTAGCCTAAAATAAATAATAATAATAACACATGCACACCTCTGACAAAAGACCCCTGTCTTTTTTGGTCTCCGTGTCATTTGCAGAGGTGTGTGAAAACAAGTGATGGCTTTGGTGTCTGCTAATCAACTTGGATTACTTCCATTAGCTGCCGTCAGTTGATGTACGGCTCTGTGGATCCCTAATGCCGGACGAGAGAAGAAGAGGAAGGACACTTTCAACCCTCTCACAGGCTATTAGCACAACTGATTTTAATGGAGAACTGTGCGAATAGAAAGAGACAAACTGTACTGCAGATATACTGCAGAGTACCTGCTTCTGCTCAAAATCAATACATCAGCTCATGAAAACAGGATGCTAAAGGTAAAAACTTCCCAAGCAAGTTGTTTTTCTTGTCTTCTTTTTATTTGATTTTATTTATTTTAAATATAATGTACAAAATCAGTATACAATTAGTTATTTCTCTATTAAACAATATGGTAACACTTCATTTTGATGCTACCTAAAATAAATTTTACTAAGTAACTTTGCAAGTGCGTGTCAACTAATTCTATTAAGCCAACCGCTACTCCTAACAGTCTACTAATACTTAACTAATACTCTGAGAGCCTCCACAGAATAAAAATAGAAAAGGTAATTGCGACTTTTTATCGCAATTGCAAGTTTACATCTCGCACTTCTGACTTTTTATCTCGGAATTGCGTGATACAAAGCCGCAATTGCGAGTTATAAAGTCAGAATTGCAAGATATAATTCTGAGAAATAAACTTCTTAATTTTTTCCCTCAGAATTGGACTTTATAATTCGCAATTGCGAGTTTATATCTGACTATTCTGAGAAATAAAGTGAGAAAAAAAGTAAAAATTGCTAGCCTGACATCTTCATACTCAGATTCTAGTCAGAATATAAGTCTGATACTGCTCCATTGGGCTGTGATTTATGGGGTGTGTTTCAACCGAACCAGGAAAGAAAATGCCTCTGTACTCAATTGACCTATCGGTGGGCCCTGCCCCTCGAACGCAGATGAGCCAATGGCAGTTGAGTATCAGTTGCGCTGGGACGGGAACTCGCACATCTTTAGGTTTCAGTGCCATAGAGATGCATTGGAAAATCCGAAGCTCTCAGCGGTTTGATGGTGTTTATGCTACAAAAATGGCAAAACGGTGTGCCTGGGGTACTGCAACACTGATTCCAGGTATCCTGAGAGGATTTTCTGGTGGTCACACTCTCATTAAGTTAGTGATTCCCTGCTAACATAATAACTAACTGTTCTCACGTCATGTAACGTTAACAGTGTAGGTCAAAAACACATAAACGAAGGTCTGCATTTCAGTACCTCTCCATATTAAACTGGTTAAATGTACATTAATTTAATCTTACCCTGCGGTACATGAACAGTGTTGATGTACATTGTAGCGATCGTGACGACCGTAACACGAGGCTTCTCCCGTTTGCATTGTGATCTGTAAATCCTAGCTTCCAAATGAATCTCCCACATTTATTTTAAAATCTTTTATATATTTAAGTCCCACTTGAATGCTCCTCGACGATATTGAATGCTCCTTTTTGTGAGTTTAGATATGTTTAAAGGTCTACATTATCGGTCTTACTAAGGAGGACTCCTATTTTGATGGGTATTATAGTCTACGGGTAGTGAAAGGGAGAGCTCGCACTCGCAGTTTTTCGGAGTTGTTTACAGTTTATTAGCTCCCCTGGGGCCTGTACCATGATAGTAGTTTAACAAACTCAGGGTTACATGATTAGTTTTGAGTTGACAAAACCAAACCAATCTATTCAGGCTTTGTTGGTCCCATGATGCTGATCATCAGCTTTCTCTGTCAACTCAGGCTTTGATCCTGAGTTTAGGAGTTTAGCTGTGACATCAGTAGTGAACAGCCAATCACACGCTGTGGATCAGAGAAACTGAGATTAATTTCTCTCTTCTGCAGAATTTTACATGATCGAAAAATATCAAGAATTTAAACAAATTTACACAGCAAGAAGAAAAGAGCTGTCTATAAAAGAGGACAACTTAAAGAGAAATCGTATACATCAATGCAAGTAAAAGTTGTGAAGTTAGTTTAGTTGATATATAGAGAGAATTGAACATTTAAGCTCACATGTAGTAATTTTTATAGCTTTATTTATTGATTTTAAAGTGTATCTGTATGACCTTTTAGGCTATTTATATTAATTTTAACAAAGTGCCTATTAACGATTGATTTACTAAAATGATACATGTGTAATTGATTAAGGGTATAATAATTACATAAATTATATCTAAATCATTACAAATTATTATTGTTATAAATAAGCATTGTTAAAAGCCAGACGCTTAAGTCTTTAAAAAACATTTGCTATGTAGTGACCTTTAATTTGGAGTAGAAACAGGGGGAGTGACTTTATTGCATCAGAGGTGTGTCACTTTGCTCACAGCTGATTGGTCCAATTTCAGTTTGAGATCTCTTATCCCGAACATCCCCTGCCCTGGATCAGGTTAGCCGTGGAGCGTAAGTTACTATGGAGATGAACACTGCTAAAAGCCAAACCACTTTAATGGTACCTAAAACCCATGATTGGCACAAATTAAGCTTAAACATATCTGGCTAGCCAGCTAAACTGGCTTCTTGGTATAGGCCCCTGAAAATGCTTATGGTCTGTATATGTTTGTTTACTGTTAGTAGTTGTATGAGTCTTTTTGTATAATTTGCTGTGTATGTTAATGATAATGCAACGGAGAGAGAGAGTTTGTGAATGAGACGTTAATGCGCACTTCTGCTTTGTTTGTTCAACTCTTACAGCGATTTTTTTTTTTTTGAGTGAAAAACGATGTAATAAACTTCATAAACCATCAGTAAAGTTTGGCCATCATTCAGACAGGGTCCGCTACATTCTGGGTCCAAAAACAACTTGGGATAAGGTGTTCACACTGACAGCTGTCATTGTAAGACTGTTAGCAACTCTGTTTGTTTGTCCGAGTTAGCAACAGTATCTACGGGGGCGGGGCTTACGATAGGTCAATTGGATAGACCTACAACCAATCAGAGCAACGGAGTAAGTGACATATGTTGAGCGACGCATAGTTGTCAACAGAACTCAACTGCACGCATGCTGGAAGAAGTAGAAGAAGAAGATCTTTGCCGGTGTTGTAAAAAATAATTTAAGGATACACGGAGTACTTACCAACACGATCATCATTTTTGAGAGAAATAGTAAAGGTGAATGCAAATTCGAACAAGTTCTCCGTTTAGTAAACAAATTCAACCCAATCGCTCTTTGGTGACGTGAATGCTTACGTTACTGTTGATCATCTGTCCATCATCGTATAAAGCCCGCCCTGACAATTTGATTGGTCCGAACAGCTCTGGTTCGAGCATAGTTGCTCCACAACGGATCAAGTCCAGACCGAACTTCCCGACCTCAAATGTTGTGGGCGGGGCTAAGTTCGGCTGGCATCCAGGCTACAGAATTGCGAGTTTATCCTCTAGTTTCACAGACAAGACTAAAATGCATGTTTTAACTGAAAGCAACTTGCACTGATATCTCAGTTTTGCTTTGTCTCAAGATTCACACCAGTAATGTTTTTTCTAAGGCATGTTTATAAAAACCGCTTAAATGACATAATTGAACTAAAGCCTAATCCTGGCTTAATTACTAAGCCCAGTCTGTTAAACCGGGACTCCGGGACTTAAAATCTGACTTTAACACACAATTGCGGATGTATAATTAGCAATTCTGAGAAAAAAAGTTATAAAAAGTCACAATTATCTTTTAAAATGTTTTATTCTGTGGTGGAAACAAGCTTCCATAGGAGCTATTGTAGTCAATTGAATATAAGGTGCTTTAATTCCCTTTTATTTTTATAAAGATCATCTATTTCTTATTCCATTTTTTTGTGTGTAAAATCCTTGTTGAATCAGCATTGGATATTTTTGGGAGGTCATACCAAATTTAACATTGCTCTGTTTACGTCTGATAAATTTGCTTCTCTGACTTATTTTATGTCCAGAAGCTATTTTCAGTTTGCTCTGTCACTCCTCGATGTCAGCATTACTCACAGACATTAGTTGGTGTGTTTCGCTGAGAACACTGACTAAAACAATACACATATTATTTCCCGATGGCCTCAGCTCCTTGTGCTTACGTGGAAACTCGCTAGAGGGATGAGACAGTTCTGTGTTCATGGCTGGAGTCTGAAATGGAATTGCTGACTGCTCAAATCTCTTCTTGCTCTTTTTGAAGAGGAAAAAGTGCTGAGGAAGCCGACAAAAGCTTGTTGAACCACTCTTAAACTTGGACATCGCTGCCTGCCAACCCACAGGGCTCTCAAACACAAGCCGGGATGTATCACACACGCTAGTTATGCTGTGTGTGTGTTTGCCTGCGTGTGTCAGGAAACTTTAGAAACACTCCTGATGGGCCTTCTCTCTCCATGGGTGAATTATCCCCAGTACTGAGCCACCTATTAATGCCATGCTGATTGCTCATTTCTTTTGAAGACTGATGGAAAAATTATGTTTATAATTGCTCACAGTGAGATTGCATGGGGGGGAAAAGGCATCATATTTGATATTCCCTATAGCATTTTGCACTGGAATCACATCAAAAACTATGTTATCAATTTACATCATTCTACATTTTCTGAAAAAAGTCAGTAGTTGCCAGGGCTTGTTTGTTACTAACGTGTTTTCTGGTCTATGGGGTTGCTATAGTGGTCTGGGTGGTTGCTACAGCATTGCTAGGGTGTTCTGAGTGGTTGTTAGGGTGTTGCTAGGTTGATGATACGGTTTTCTGAGTGGTGGTTGCTACAGAATTGCTAGCGTGTTGCTATGTGCTTGCTAGAGTGTTCTGATTGGTTGTTAAGGCATTGCTAATGTGTTGCTATGTGATTGCAAGGGTGTTCTGAGTGGTTTCTAGGTCATTGCTAGGTCGGTGATAGATTTTTCTGGGTGATGGTTGCTACAGAATTGATAGCGTGTGGCTATGTGCTTGCTAGAGTGTTCTGAGTGGTTGTTAAGGCATTGCTAATGTGTTACTATGTGATTGCAAGGGTGTACTGAGTGATTGCTAGGTCGGTGATAGGTGTTCTGGGTGGTTGCAACAGAATTGCTTGGGTGTCTATGTGCTTGCTAGGGTGTCCTGAGTTGTTGCTAGGGTGTTGCTAATATGTTGTTAGTGGTTAATAGATGTTTCTGGGTTGCTTTGCTTGGGTGTTATTATATGGTTGCTAGGATGTTCTAAGTGGTTGCTAGGTGTTTGATAGGGTTTTCTGGGTGTTGGTTGCTACAGCATTGCTAGGGTGTTGCTATGTGCTTTTTATGGTGTTTTGAGTTGTTGCTAGGGTGCTGCTAATATGTTGTTAGTGGTTAATAGGTGTTTCTGGGTAGCTTTGCTTGGGTGTTGTTATATGCTTGATAGGATGTTCTAAGTGGTTGCTAGGTGGTTGATAGGGTTTTCTGGGGGTTGGTTGCTACAGCATTGATAGGGTGTTGATATGTGCTTTCTATGGTGTTTTGAGTTGTTGCTAGGGCGTTGCTAGGTGGTTGATAGGGGTTTCTGGGTGGTTAAGCTAGTTTGTTGCTATGTGGTGGCTAGGGTGTTCTGAGTTGTTGCTAGGGTGTTGCATGTGGTTCCTAGTATGTTATGAGTGGTTGATAGGGTATTGATAGGTGGTTGATATGGATTTCTGGGTGGCTGCTCATTAGCACAAATCAAAACAGAGTTTTATTTATTTTTATTCTATTTTTTTTTCTGATTAATTGTCCGCTAGGGTCCTTACAAAAAAGAAAATAAGTAAGCATATTAGGCTGTAAAAGGCTTTCAATTATAAAATATATAGCATTTAATGTTACCGGCTTTTGTCAATAGTAAGTCATGCTTCCTAACACCTGGAAAGAATGTATTTGTCAATTTTTTTTCCGATTATGCGTGTACAACCTTCCCTTGTAGTTTCAGATGACCAGGGGCTCAAGAGAAGGGATCCGTCCCAATCAGACTCACTCCATAAACACCTACAACCTCTCATCCTCTACACTCCGACACTGTTTTAACTAACACTCTATACCAGTGTATTTGATAGCCGTGGATCCTTAAGTGGTCTGCTGATGATTAGAAGAGCCCACTTGGGAAATGTGTTGATTTGCTGATAATCTTTGTGCATGTTGTAGTGTGTGTTACAGAAGGTGTCACAGACAGCACCACGTAAAGTATCTCAGAGGGAGACAGTGAGCGAAAGGAACTACACACCAGGTGTTTATGTGTGTATAGCTCAGGTCATATTGCTCAGCTAATCCTCATAATAGTCACATGAGACACTCATGTGCACACACGTGAATAATCCAACATACACCACTAAAACGTGTACACACACACACACACACACACACACACACACACACACACACACACACACACACACACACACACACACACACACACACACACACACACACACACACACACACACACACACACACACACACACACACACACACACACACACACACACACAATGTTGTGTTTTCATCTTTTATGGGGACTTTCCATAGACATAATTCTTTGTATACTGTACAAACTGTATATTCTGTCCCCCTACACCAAACCTATCCATCACAGAAAACCTTTTGCATTTTTACATTTTCAAAAAACATAATTTAGTATGATTTATAAGCTGTTTTCCTCTTGACTTGGGGACCAAAAATGTCCCCACATGGACAATTTTGGATATTGCCAGCTGTGTGGGGACATTTGTCCTCATAGGGTTTACCTGGACCACACACACACACAGTTATCATTATCTCATAGTGTAGCTTATAGTGATTTACTAACAAAGTAGCTAACTGCATTAGCTATTTACAATAAGCTACAGTATATTAATTAGAAATAATTACCAAATATTAAATAGAAATAAGCTATGAGAGGCAGTGTATTACTGTGATTTTACCATGGTTAAATGGTGTAAAATGTTACTTGGGGATATAAACAACCCTTCCTGATTAGCTATGCTACATGCACAGTACAGTATTTTGTCATGCTACACATTTATTTGAAAGAAAATAGCCCGTCAATGGAAAAGCTACACTATTTATTCACGCTACTGAAAAATGTAGCTAAGTTAATAGCTCTGCTATGTTTAGCTAGTGGCTCCAGCATTGTTGACACATTTACACATTCTCCTTTCTCAAATATTTGTCCATGTCTTTGTGTGGAAAATCCATTCACCTGTTCAGCAATAGCAGTCAAACTTTTGTCCCAAACATCTGAAGTTCTTTCTTTAGCATATCAGAGCCGTGGCCCTCCTGTGATACTGAACGAGTGGGCCGCTTCCTTCACCCAGCTGTGACTCTCTCAGACGTGACCAGACATGCAGTAATTGAAATTCAATCCAATTCAGCCATTCCAGCTAATCACACGCTACGTTACCAGGCCGAGTGTGTCAGAAAAGGGTAATAAGAGGCTCCTATAAAGCACCTCCACCTGAAGAGGCGTTTGCATCTGAACATGCATGGTCATTTTCTTAATTTTCCAAATGTTCCAAGTAAAATTGTAGACCAGCGACAGAACTAGTGATGGGCGTTTTCAAAACACGGAGCGTGTATCAAACTGTGAAACAATTTGAAGAAACAAGGCATCATAATGTTTCGGAACGTTTCGAAATTTAAATTTATCGCCGCTAGGAGGTGCTGATATATGTGAACCCACAAAAACCCACTGAAATCACACACTCTCTCGATTAGGTTTTTATTTTGAATAAGTAATTACTTAAAAAAAGTATGTTCTATTTAGTATGAATGTGTGTAGTTTGGATGTAATCTGGACGTACACTGTAAAAAAATTCCGACCTCTCCAATTGAACATTTGACTGATCACATCTAAATTTTTCAGATGGCCAAATTGAATTTCTGTGAATTGATACAATTTTATTCACAGAAATTCAATTTGGCCAACTAAAAATTTTTGATGCGATCAGTCACTAGAACATTTTCAATTGGAGACCTGAATTTTTTTACAGTGTACTACATCCGCCATGTTGTCATTATCATGTGACCTACAGCGTCAGTTACATCGCTTCACTGCCATTCTTAAATCTTCTCCCATGGCCTCATGGGATAGTAAAGTGTCCATCTTATGCACACTTAAGAATCTTGTCTGAAAAAGTAGGTCATCTGGGTACTTTTTCCCTACTCTTCTATGAGTTCTGAGTTATTTTGTCTAGGGTTGCAAAGTTTAACATTTTGGAAACTTTCCAGGATTTTGGGGAAAATTTTGGAAAGTTTCTGGAAATTTAGCAGAAATGCTTAAGCCCCTTAGCAACCCTAATTTAGACACTACTTTTGTCATATACTGTTTTTTGTCTACTATATAGTGGGGAAGTATATCATTTCGGATGCAGCCACTGTTTTATACATTTGTAGACATTTTTAATGACACATTTATATAATAGTCTCTTATTGGCCTGATTAACCAAGCTCTCCACAAAACAAGCTCTACAATTTTATAAAGTAACTCATATTGTACAGACACTTCATATGTAATGGTACTGGATGATCTGTTAATTGCATTTAATAGATTACACTTTCAATAAAATGTTTGCAATTGGTTAGGTGTTTTTATGCACATTTTGGCTGAGTTTTCGTTGCATTTACACTGTTTTAACTACCAGGCGTCACCAGCGTATGGCGCGTCGAGTGCATTTGTTGCATTAAATAATATTAACAGATACTCTTCATGATTAACATTAACAAAGATTAATAATTGCTTTAGAAGTATTGCTCATTGTTGGTTCATGTTAACTAATGCAGTTAACTAATGTCTACAAATGGGACCTTATTATGAAGTGTTCCCCATTTCCTTTTGCATATTGAAAAGTCATTGATATTGGTATTAGGTGTGCTAGAAATATGCGGGGAAAATGTAATGATTATGATTTAAATAATATATTTTTTTAATATATAATACTGCATTATATATATTTTATAATGTTTCATTTTATTATAATAAAGTGTGGTACTTTGCTGAAAATAAATTAGCTAAAACTCATTTTATCTGACTGTGTAAAAAATGCTGGGTTGTTTTAACCCATGTTTGGGTCAAATATGGATAAACCCAACCGTTGGGTTTTTAAAATGTAATTAAAAAATGTTAAAACAACCCAGCATTTTTTAGAGTGTATGTACTTAATTATTTTCTTTTAAAAAAGAGAAAGTACGTTTTGTTTTGTACAAGACTGCAATCTCTAATTTGTGAAAAACGTGATGCTTGTGATTCCTTTCAAACAGTAAATTGTTTTCTGGGCTCGTTGTCAGCTAGCAGCTCTCGCTCTCTTTTTATCTTCTGGTTTTTGCTTCTGCCTCTATCTGTCTATCTCCAACCTATCTGTTTTTCTTCTTCTCTCACCTTTTCTCTTCTCTTCCCTCAGTGTTTCTCCTGATGGATGTCAGCTGAGCTATCTAAAGTGACATGTGAGATAAAACGAAAGGCCAAGCAATCGTCTCAACAGACCCCTTGAGAATTGAAAGCAATCTTTTCCAGGCTCCCAAACAGATCCCTGCATTATCTCTTACATCTGGTAATTAATTACTAAAACAAGGAGATTTTATTAAATAAAAGTGTGAACTATCGGTTTGGCACATCTCAGGAGACGCAACTAAACTGATCGAAATCATAGTTAAAGGACTATTGTACATTAAATACAAGTTGTCAGGTGGTCGATTACCACAGAAAATAGTTTTGACTCATTTCTCAGTTGACAATCATGTGCTTACAGTAAAATGTAAATGTTTTGAGCAAAATATTTGTTTTTACAAGTTGACGTATGAGTTAACTGTCAATTGCTGCAAGATACTGTTGATGGCGCTTAACATAATCAATAATATATCATATCCAGAAAGTCCAAGCCAAAATTATTCTATTGATTTCAAATCAAATCACATTTTCTATTGCTGTAATCCAGTCAGGGAGTTAATAAACTCTCGCAATCGTGATTTAGACAAAGAATAAAGATGTTTCCAAACATCTGGCTTCTCAAATTCTGGTCTGCCTTTGTGCCTTGAGTATGTGCCTGAAAGACAAAGCTACGTTTTCCCTTTTATTCAGGACTATTTACTTTTCATAAACCGGAGAGGATTAGTGATCTCCTACTCCTTCTAATTTGGCTTTTTACAATGTTATCTACTCTCATAATCTCTCGCAAAATGACTCCTTGTTATGATAGTCTCATTAGAATTGCAGTCTTTGTTCAGAATGAATACTAGCATATTGCTCACAGTATGCATATTGTTTTTTTTAAGTACTATTGGAAACAGTGGCATGCAACGATAATGGATGAACAGTGTTGTCACATGACTAAGTTGCATGTTTCGTTAAGCAAACATTGGAAATAATTGATTACACAAAATTTGCATAAATGTGCACAGTATACATACCGTAGAAATATTAAGTAGTATGCTATTCCGTACATAGCTTTGCTTTTATCTCCACTAGAACCACAAAAAAGGCAAGAGGAAAAACAGCGGCCTCCATCCAAGACCATTAGCAAAGTAACCTCTGTTCCAAATGGACGTGGGCCCTTTTACATGCATTTAGGACAAAAATGTGACTTGAGAATATGAGAGGATACTGTTGGAGCGTACAGTGTGCATAATACCATGCATTGTGGGTGAGAAGTTTAAGCAGGAAGATAATGAGTCAGGTAGTAGCGCTGCTTATTATAAATAAGCTGGAAATCACCTTTGTTCTACTGGGCTTTTCTCCTCTGATGAGCTACTGTGCAATAAAAATTCAAATGAGGCTCAGTCTTTTCCTAAAACGCACAGCGCACACACTTACAAAAAGGCCACACGCATCCATATTTCTGCTTCTCTCCGCCTTGTCATTTTAACTAGCCACAAGTTTCAAAGCGTTTCCAGAAAACAGGGGTCATTTAGAGAGTACGGTAATGATATTCTTCTTGATTCAGCATTACAGAAGATCAAGAGCCATATGCAGAAGATAAGAGGGGTTTAGGAAGTTGTGGACTGCATGACATTACTGGATTTAATGCATATTATAGAGTCTTGTTCTCTTTAGATGGGTCAGATGAGTTTTCTTCTGTGTGCTTGTGCATATAGAAAAGAAACATTTTTTCCATTTATTTTCTCCATTGGCTCCAAGATAATATCAAGCAATTCGACAGAAAAAAAACAAAAAAAAAAAAACATCAGGGGAAAAGACAAAAGGTATGCGATTGTTTGTGTTTCAATTCTTTTAAGAGCGAATTAACTACTAATTGCTGAAATATTACAAAGGAAATGCTTGGGTAACACCTTAGTTTAGGGTTCAATTATCACTATTAACTAGCTGCTTGTTAGCTTGCATATTACTAGGACATTGGCTGTTTATTAGTACTTATAAAGCACATTTTAATGCCTTATTCTGCATGACCATATTCTACATCCCTTAATCCTACCCAATACCTAAATTTAACAACTACCTTACTAACTATTAATTAGCAGTAATTAGATGTTTATTGAGGTAAAAGTTGTAGTTAAAAGTTAGTCATGGGTGTCAGAACCATTATATGTGGGTGGGACGAGACCCACTCAATGATATTGGACGCACTAACTTTACCGTCTCTATTTCAGCGCATATGTCTGTTCACTGTTCAGAGCGCCGTCAGTCAAAGCCATTCCAAACTCCATTCCATGTTTTAGCTACAAATAAAATACCATTCCGTGTTTTCACTACTCAGCCTACTTGCACCTGCAACACAGCAAGGTAAACAAAGCATCTTAGCGTATCTGCTGCTCAGGTGGGTCTGGCTGTGTGCTCAAATACTGTCACCGAACAAGCTGGTATTTAAGTGAATGTTCATAATTTGTTTGCCTGTTGCTTTTAAAAGCATCATGTAGTCTTTGTTGCAGCACTGAATCACACTTACACTATGTTGTTACACTGATCAGGCAGAACATTATGACCTAATATTGTGTTGGTCCCCCTTTTGCTGCCAAAACAACCCTGACCCGTCTAGGCATTGACTCCACTAGACCCCTGAAGGTGTGCTGTGGTATCTGGCACCAAGATGTTAGCCGCCGATTCTTTAAGTCCTGTAAGTTGCGAGCAGGGGCTGTTTGTTCAATGCATCCCGCACATGCTTGAATGGACTGAGATGGGAATTTGGAGGCCAAGTCAGCACCTCAAACTTGTGCTCCTCAAACCATTCCTGAACCATTTTTGCTTTGTGGCAGGGCACATTATCCTGCTGAAAGAGCCCACAGCCACCAGGGAATACCGTTTCCATGAAAGGGTGTACATGGTCTGCCACAATGCTCAGGTAGGTGGTACGTGTCAAAGTAACATCCACATGGATGGCAGGACCCCAGTTGAACATTGCCCAAAGCATCACACTGCCTCCGCCGGCTTGCATTCTTCCCATAGTGCATCCTGGTGCCATGTGTTCCCCAGGTAAGCAACGCACCCGGCCATCCATGTGATGTAAAAAAATATAGTTATTCATTAGACCAGGCCACCTTCTTCCATTGCTCCGTGGTCCAGTTTTGATGCTCACATGACCACTGTTGGCACTTTCGCTGGTGGACAGGGGTCATCATGGGCACCCTGACTGGTCTGCGTCTATGCAGCCCCATACACAACAAACTGCGATGCACTGTGTATTCTGACATCTTTCAATCAGAACCAGCATTAACTTCTTGAGCAATTTGAGCTACAGTAGCTCGTCTGTTTGATTGGACCACGTGGGCCAGCCTTCTCTCCCCACGTGCATCAATGTTCTTTGGCCACCCATGACCCTGTCGCCGGTTCACCACTGTTCCTTCCTTGGACCACTTTTGATAGATACTGACCACTGCAGACCAGGAACACCCCACAAGAGCTGCAGTTTTGGAGATGCTCTGACCCAGTCGTCTAACCATCTCAATTTGACCCATGTCAAACTTAGGGCTGCTCGATTATGGAAAAAATCATAATCACGATTATTTTGGTCAATATTGAAATCACGATTATGTAACACGATTATTTCACATGACTTTGGGAATGTGTTGTATTTATTAAAAATACACCTTTCAACAATTCAATTGAAATTGTAACATTTGTTGTACTTTTTGAACTATTAAAATACATAATATAACATATATTCGAATCAAAGTATAAAAGTATTCACGTAAAAATGATAACCACAAATAAATAAGATCAACAATATGGTTCGGCTATGCTTTTCATGTACGTCTAACATTAGTTTTCAGGTACAGAAATGTATCAAATGTAAAATAACATTGCATATTTGAGTGCATAAATTAAAGATTAATCCTATTAAACTTACAAAAGCTATTCAATCAAGAGCGGTGAGTGATGTCCTTGTCTTTTGTTGTTTGACATTAAACAGACAGCAGTAAAGGCTACTGCCCCTTTAAGACCTCGCGTCTTCTTTATCGACTGTATAAAGTTCACTTAAGGCATATACAGACTATGTCTGCTAAGATACTCATCAAGATGGACATGTTGACATACGTTTTGTGTGAGTTTGTCCGTTTAAGAGCAAGACTTGAAAGAGAACTCAATATGTGCGCGCTCTCGGATGAACGCACAGAGACACATTTTCTCACAGCGCGCGCGGCTTCTCATTCTAAACCTAAACCCTAAAGCACTAAACCCGGGTGATGACGGTGAAAACGACTGGTCATATTCGAACATATGGCAGCACTCGCAATCTCGCATGCATTGAACAAAGTTTACAAAGAGAGAATTATTTGAAAAATATTAGGGGAAAAAAGGACGTTTACACGGCTCCCCTGCTCTCGTCAGTTTTTGTTTCTTTATTAGATTGTCATAGGTCACTCTGTTTAATTTTCAAGTGGTTAAACAAATTCGTGATGTTCCCTTGCGTTGCAGACACTACCATGTAGCAAATCTTAGCATGTTTCTGCTCGTCGTCTGATTCCTCGAAGCCAAACTGTTCCCAGACAACGGAGTTGGTTTTGCCTTTTTTGCTCACCAAACGCTGCTGTAACTGCCCTCCTTCTGCCATCTTTACTCGCGCCAAGTTTTTAAATTCCAGCGGATGATATGCACACGAGTCTCGCGACCTGAGAGAGATTTGTGGGTTCGGGAGGGGCGGATGTGCGCGTGCGCGTTTCATTCAGAACGCAAGGCAAAATAATCGTTTTTTCTCGATTGTACTATTTTGGTGATCGTTGGGAGGCAAAATCGAAATCGAAATTCGATTAATTGCACAGCCCTAGTCAAACTCGCTCAAATCCTTACGCTTGCCCATTTTTCCTGCTTCTAACACATCAACTTTGAGGACAAAATGTTCACTTGCTGCCTAATATATCCCAGCCACTAACAGGTGCTGTGATGAAGAGGTAATCAGTGTTATTCACTTCACCTGTCAGTGATCATAATGTTATGCCTGATCGGTGTATAACGCTAACAGTTCTCTGAACTGCTTGGCAGAGGAAGGATTTTTTTGTTCAAAACAACTGACTAGAATTTTGTAGCTGTGTTCCTTTTTGAGAAACCTTGTCAGGTATGTGGTAACCGTTTTAGGCAATAAAAGCAATTGTTTAATTAAAAGGCACCAGAAAACAGGACATGGCAAATCCAACACTCATGTAGTTAAAAGTGAGAATTTGACCCTAATCTAAAATGTGACCAAAACTTGAATATGAAACCATGGAACATTATTTGGACATGACTACTTTAGGTGACTCTTCCTGTAGGTAACAGTAGCAACAAGTGATTTGTTTGTTGGTTTTTTTAGTTTTTTAAAAAGAGTCACTGAATCATTTGCTCAACAGATTCATTCAACACACTAATTCATTCAGGACCAAAATAAGTGACTGTCTTAAAGGAACACGCCGACTTTTTGGGACTTTAGCTTATTCACCGTATCCCCCAGAGTTAGATAAGTCCATACATACCATTCTCATCTCTGTGCGTGCCATAACTCTGTCTGACGCACCCACCGTTAGCCTAGCTTAGCACAAAGACTGGAGGTGAAAGGCTCCAGCTAGCCTACTGCTCAATAAGTGACAAAATAACGCCAACATTTTCCTATTTACATGCCATGATGTGTATAGTTACATCGTGTACTAAGACAGACGGAAAATGAAAAGTTGTGATTTTCTAGGCAGATATGTCTAGGAACTATACTCTCATTCCTGCATAATAATCAAGGAACTTTGTGCCGTACCATAAGTGCAGCGGCGCAATGATATTAACACCGCCTGAAAATAGGCAAACTTCTGTCAACATAACCAACGTGACAACTTGCTTACATAGATGTAACTATACACATCACAACATGTAAATAGGAAAATGTTGGTGTTATTTTGTCACTTATTGAGCAGTAGGCTAGCTGGGGCCATTTACCTCCAGTCTTTGTGCTAAGCTAGGCTAGTGGTGGGTGCGTCAGACGCGCACGGAGATGAGAATGGTATGTATGGACTTATCTAACTCTGGGGGATACGGTGAATAAGCTAAAGTCCCAAAAAGTCGGCTTGTTCCTAAGGTGTGATCACATTTATCGTTGTTCAGAAAATTAGCATGAGGGCGAAAGATTTCTACATTCTGATTTCGCAACTAGTTCAAGCTGGTCACATGGATTTGTCGCTTTGACCAAAAGAGAAAGCTGCTTGGTTTAAAAGTGACTTCTTTGTGAGCTGTGGTAGGTCTGTCTTGAAAGGTTTATGCATTATTGCTAAAAATCAATTTCTATATGGGGAAAGTAAATGGGATTGCTTCCCGAACTGGGCCGGTGCACTCTATACAAGTCTGTGGGGGCTTTTTACGGGGTGTTATTATGTCTGATGATTACAATGAAGCGCCAGTTGCCTGTTACTCAAACCGATAAACCTGCCCATATACCAGCTCTTAGATTGATCGCTCACACCCAACCTATGTTACGTCACCTTTCACACCAAAACAAACCATCCAATCCACAGACGCACAGAAAACCCTTTGGGGTGTGCATTTGCATCCTTGGTTATTTATAGCAGTTGCAATAGTCCTAATTTTGTGCAACGGTAACACAAAATGCCCTTACAGTTTAGACTGGCATTTGAAGTAATGGTTTAAACGAGAGAAATACGGCCACAGCCAATACAAAAAAAGGAAGATTAAAAATACAAAACAAGCCTGATTAAAATGCGCTTGGAGAGGCTAGCGGGCTTTTAGTGTCACTACTACACCAATCTTTTGTCTTTATATGAAGTGAGTGTTTTCTAAAGGTGTGTAGGAAATGTTTCTCTCTCTCTCTCTCTCTCTCTCTCTCTCTCTCTCTCTCTCTCTCTCTCTCTCTCTCTCTCTCTCTCTCTCTCACAGCCACACAAGCCTGGTTACTATCCAGCTATTCAAGCATGAACCAAAGCAGCGTGTGCTGGGCCATCCCAGAGATACAGGAAACTTTTTTCCCCCTGGGGCTGCCTGAGTTGTATTCAAATTATTTATTATAGGCATCCATGGGGATGATGTGGATTATTTTATGTACAGAAGATCAAATGAAGCATCGCATTAATGTTTGGCTGCAGTAGTGAGGACAGTAATGCAAAATTCATGATCAAGTCACATGTACATAGGAACTTTGCCTGAAACATTCATTCAATTAAAAACTCATCTATTATTTATTATGTGGGAAAACAATTATAGTTATTGATGTTTCCTCTTTGCAGTGTGTTTCCAGAGAGTGCTCGTGTTAGAAACGTAATTTATGGACAGTGTTTCCCACAAAACCTCTGCTGGTTTGGCCACTGCCGCCGGTTTATAATCACTCTTTCACAGCCTTTCTAAGTACACACTGAAAGCTCAAGTAAATATACTCTAAGCATATTATCATTTTTATTATATAATCACTAATTATAATCTATGGGAGGAAATATACAGTGTTTCTTTGAATGAATTAGCTTTGAATGTACTCCATAACAAAAATGTAAATTTTGGAAAGCAATTTGCTCATTTGAACAAAATGATTGCACTACTCTAATGTTTAAATTGTTGAGGTCAGCAACAGACAATTGAACGGTACAGTAGCAAAAACAGCTTTTTTCATAATTCATATTTTTTAATTGTACAATTTTATAAATACAAAGAGTAATTATAATTTAAGTTAAGTATTTATTTCACTTTTTGTAAATGGGAATTATTTCTCTCAAGCTTTCATTCAAATCCTCTGAAAATGAGATCAAATTCCCTGAGATTTTAATTGATTTGAACAATTTCAATTGGCTACATCAGTCACTTTTCCAGACTTTTTAATGGTCTGCACATTCTTGCGGAAACCTTTCTAGTATATTTTACCGTCAATAAAATGTTTTGAAGAAATAACCACTGGTTAAAGTAATCCCATGTGAATCGACCGGGTTTTAAAGCCTGTGAATCTTCTCTCTCTCTGTTGTCCATGTCACAATTGTAGGTCCTGTTACTATCGTCGTACATCAGACACTCCAAGAGTATCGAGTGGACCGATGGAAAGATTCACTTCATAACTTCTCAGAGGGACCACGCTTGCCTGTTTTGAGGCCACTAAAGTGCTTTTTTTGTATTGAAAAGTAGGTTACAAGCTTGCCTAATACATGATTTAATACTTCATCTAATATTGTTCTACAATGCATGACATTCATTTATCCAGCAATAAGTGACAATAAACATTACAGACATCCACAGTAACTATGGATATGTCCTGAAAACTAATCCTTTAAATCTCGATCCAAATTTAAATTTTCATCATAAGCTTCCTTTCAAAAGTTTGGGGTCATTAAGATTTTTCTTAAAGAAATGAATGCTTTTATTCAGCAAGGATGCACTAAATTGATAAAAAAAAAAAAAAAAGTGTAGTTGTTCTATATTCTATTTCGACTAAATGCTGTTCTTGTGAACTTTCTATTCATCCTGAAAAAAATATTAAGCAGCACAACTGTTTTCTCCATTGATAATAATAAGAAAGGTTTCTTGATCGGCAAATCAGCATATTAGGATGATTTCTGAAGGATCATGTGACTGAAGACTGTATAAATCATGCTGAAAATTCAGCTTTGCATCACAGGAATAAATTACATTTTAAATGTATAGCTAAAGATAAAAATAAAAAAAAATACTGACTGGAAACTTGGAAATTTTATTCAAGGGCTGTTTTTAGTGCAGGGAACTTTAACAGTATAAGTGGATGTTTGGGAAAAACTTACAGGGTTGCCAAATTTTGTGTTTAGCTTGGAGAGAGAATTATGGAAAAAAGGCAACAACTCCTTCTCATTTACTTTGAATGGGTAACGTTGTGCATTGCCAAACTGAATTGTGGGTTCTGTTGCGAAAATGTGCAAATTTTCAACCTTTCAAGTGCCAACGCAGGCGTCAGCCAATCAGATCGCCTATGCAAATACCCTAGCGCAGACGCTAGCCAATTGTGTTCATGCAACACTGGAAAAGTAATGTGATTGGCTGTTGTCACTATGATGGTTGCGTCAACACCAAGCTTCAGAAACGCCCTCCGCCGGCGCCCGGTGTGAATGCGGCGTAACTGGTAGCCTACTGTTTTTATTAGTGCTTGACACAAATTTCACGATTTTAATTCATAAGCTTGAATATCAATTCATTTGGATAAATATCAGGTATAGTAGCTACATGTACGTTTTTCTAAAGGAAAAAATCTCGCAATTAATGCTGTAAACATACAGTGAGCCCTGCCGTCAACTGTTATTATTTTTAAAGGTTAAAATGTACAACTCAAATTAATAATAGTTATCTTAGACGTGTTAATCTGCTTTGTGTGCTCACATACTACATTTAACAATGCCGCCTAAACATCTTCGGTGGTCGTCGTGCAGGTGGGGGTCAGCAGCCTGTATACAGTGACCTTGCACGCTGTGGGGGAAATGTGATTGGTACAGACTGGTCCAATCAAGAGCTTGCAGGTCTTTACTGGTTTAATAAAGCACAGCTTTCGAATCGCTCTAGTGATTCTCGATGTCATACGCCAAACGGTCTGTGCAGCACGTTGGCTTTTTTATTTGGGCAGCGTGAGAGCACGAGACAGAGCCTGAAAGCATGCGTCTCACACCAAATGTGTGAGAGTTGGCACCCCTGAAATTATGCTACAAGTTTGGAATGTGACCCATCTTGTGCTATCTCTTTCAAATAAGTGAGTTATACAGTGGTTTAAAGTTACAGTCACTTAGTCTGGATCCTGCTGAGGGAGGCATGTCGAGATCCCGAGACGGTCCTGCAACGCTAACCTCTCTGATGGCTAAATTAACCCGACAGCCTGGCCGGTAACACAGTCGGTGTCGCCTCCTGTCTGCTCAGACTCAATGTCCCAATTAGCACTCCCCCGCCAGGGCATTATATCCTCTTCTTCTCTTCGCCCGTCTAAACCCTGAATTACTGAGCAGCAGGGCCACCGCTTCCCTCTGGGACCCCCATCCGTGCACGGGGAAAAGACAGCACCGGGAATCTTTGCTCATTTTTCATCTGCATTGATTTTTTTGGGGAGGAGAAAGTGCTGCAGAGGTAAACAGGGAGGTCATTGATTCAAAGTCACAGAAAGTCACTCAGGGAAGGAGAGAGAGAGAGAGAGAGAGGGAGAAGATAATACACCTAGACTAAGAAGGTAGATCAAAATTGATGAGTCTTATGGTACAGAAAAGTAAAACAAAACGCTTCCCTTGCCTTTTGATTTTCTGTTTGTTTCCGTTATGAATTTCTGATTGTGGCATTTATCTGAACAAAGCCCAGGGGACTGAGACAGATGGAAAATAATGATGCAGTCTTGATACAATTTACAGAAAGGAGGAGGTGGTGCATCTCTATCAGTTTAGAAACCCCTCACTGAGGAAAATGTCACATCAAAACACCTGCAGAATTGATGACTCCATAACGAAATTTTAAGAGAATGGATCTTGGTACAATTGACTGTTTTACAATATTAAGCAATCTGCATTCAATAGTCGTGGTGGATGTGCATGTTGAAGCCACAAGCCTTCATATTGTCTCTAGGAGAAGAGACAATTTATGGCTTGAAGTTATGTCGGAATGATTGTATTTTTTGAAAACAGGTTTCACTGTCATTATTTTCCATTGTGACACTATTGGAACAGAAATTGGAACATTTTAATATTTATTATAGAATTAGCTTTTTTGGAAAGAAATTCACTTTCATTCATCAAGAATTCTTTAAATAGAACAAAGACTTAAATTCAAAGAGCCCCAAAAGTTTCCTCAAAAATATTAAGCATTAAATTAAACTATTTTCAACATTAATAATGCAACACTAATAATGCAACACTTGTAATGGCTGCTGAAACAATCATAGTAATACATTAAATTTTAAAATATATTAAAATAGAACGCATGTATTTTAAATTGTTATTGTATTTCACAATACTACTGTTTTTACTGTAATTATCAATTGAATTCATGCCTTGGTGAGCATAAGAGACTTATGCCGACCCCAAATGTTTTAATGGTTCTGTACGTCATTCTGATGTATAGGTCCTTCTGTTTCTATTCATCCTGAAAAAAATATTAAGCCGCACAACTGTTTTCTCCATGATAATAATAAGAACGGTTTCTTGATCGGCAAATCAGCATATTAGGATGATTTCTGAAGGATCATGTGACTGAAGACTGGATAAATCTGGCTGTAAAAGCTGTAAAGCTTGCCATAAAATATTAGTCGTTTAGTTGGTTTATGAAGTCAGTTTTGTGTGACAAAATTACATTGCCCACAATCTTCTGTGGCTATGCAGGAAGGATAAAACACAGAGATAAGCATCAATTATATGCGCATAATTTGCTTTTCATTTTGTTGCATTAGTGATAAAACTTCTACCAGTTTTTGCTGAAGTGAAAAAGAAATGCCCGTCACAACTTTTTTCACTTGAATGCACATTTATGACTTCTAGACTTAAAAGGTGAAACTTCCCGGGAGGTGAGTTCGGTGCAAGCCAAATGCATGCCAAATCTGGCTAGAAGAAGATATCTTACTTATCTACTTTTTGGAACAGCCTTCATATGGTCTCTTAAAATGCTGTCTAGATAGACAGCTCACTAGGTGTGTGTGTGTTCCAGGTAAACCCTACGTTAGAACAAAATGTCCTCACAAAGATGGCAATATCCGACATCCTTGCCTGTGTGGGTACATTTCTGGTCTATAAATCAGATTAAATGTTTTTGAAAATGTAAAAACAAAGTTTTCTGTGATGGGTAGGTTTAGGTGAAGGGTTTGGATTAGGGGATAGAATATTCAGTTTGTACAGTATAAAAATCATGATGTCTAGGGAAAGTTCCCATAAAACAAAAACACAATATGTGTGTGTGTACTACTGCAGTATGTTATTTTTCTCTGTAAAAAAATAACTGGAACCTGAGGTTAGTTTTTTAAATCAGAGCCACAAGGGGCAATTTCAACATCCTATTGCATCCAACTGCATTACAAACGCCACAAGCCTCTGACCTCTTCTTTAGCTCAGAAAGCAAAGACGAGAGAAATTAGCTTAGAATAAAAAAAAGTACATATTTGGAGCGCAGTTATGTCACTTCCTGTAAGCATAGCAGCTATAACAAAGGACTTGTTTTCTTGGGTGTTGTCGTATGCATACTTTACATCTATTTCTCTCATCTATCAATTTGGGCTGAGGAGGCAAGTAGTGCGTTTGCCGTAAAATGTTTCTAAGATAAAGCAGACTGAGGCTCATCGCAGTGTCTTTAATTTGTCAGAAATGTCACGTTCAATATAGCCAGAGGTTCAAAACACAAATATCAATGATTCCCGGTAAGGCCCTCCAGAGCCGAGGGGCCCATAGTATCACACAGAGCCCCTCAAAGTTAGATTGAGCCCTGTAGCACTTGAGGGGGGGATATGGTTGCATAACCACGAACAGCCGTATCACCCCACCACCACCACCACCACCCAAGACTGTTATCTAATGTGATGCCAAGCTAACAGGCTCAGAAGAATATGCAACGAGATTTGCACATGCCGTCTGCTGATTTCTGCGCACACTTTCAAAGTGAATGCATAATCTTTGTTAATGGGAATCAGAGTAATCTGACTTCCTAAAAAAGCCAAATACTTTTACCAGCACTACAATTTGACCTGAAATGCAAGTTGAACTCATTCGTAAAGCTTGGGAGACTAAAAAAAAACAAGGCTTGGCATTTTAACATCCATTTAGCACCAACATGATGTGTGGTGAAAAACTACAGCGAGCCATCTGTCCTGATTAGCTGAACAGCTCTCGTTTGATAAAGGTCAAGTATAAAATGTTCTGCCCAGTGCCTCTTGGATTTTAAATGTAATGGGACGTGCAAGTCCAAATATTCATATGCTCAGGGTTGTTTCATAAAAAAACTGGTGTAATCATGTTGTGTAAGTTGTTTCATGACTTTGTCAAACAAATTGAGGTTTAAAACTCGTTTGACTGTTGCGTCGATGTAAAAGCACCAAAATGTTAGCGGCTTTAACAGTAATGGCTAGCTAGGTAAGTAGTCTTTGACATTCAACGTCTTAACCCTTAAATGCATACCTCGTGTCATTCACTAACCCCCTCCTTATTAATTTTTTTAAAGTTAGACATCAACCTTCTTAGTATTCCTCAATCAATTCATTATAAACAAATATAACAAGAAAACAAAAGAATAGGAAGTATCATTGATTTACTGCAGAGCAAGTACTGAACTGTCACTTGATGGTGGATCTGGTGAAGAAGCTTTAAGTCATATTGATTTCGAAGATGTTGAAAATTATAGTTTTCATTTTCATTTCAGGTGCGCAATGTTTTGGGAATGAGCTCTGACGAGGACAGTGAGGATGGTATAAAACATCTGCTCAAACTGAACCCTTTCAACTCCAAAAGGTAACAAAATATGCTTTTTTTATTCTTCTGTAATTGTAACTCTAATATCAGGAGAGTTTTATATTATCATGACAGGTAGAGATCCATCCATGTTAAATATAGATCCGGGTCGATAAAGACCTGAATATGTAATAATGATTGGCGAAACATTCATGCATTTAAAGGTTAAGGTTTTGTCATTGCAGCTTATTCTGACCAAAAATCGCCCACTTAAAGGAAAAACACGCCGACTTTTTGGAACTATACCTTATTCACCGTATCCCCCAGAGTTAGATAAGTCCATACATACCATTCTCATCTCCGTGTGTGCCATAACTCTGTCTGACGCACCCACCGCTAGCCTAGCTTAGCACAAAGACTGGAGGTAAATGGCTCCAGCTAGCCTACTGCTCAATAAGTGACCAAATAACGCCAATGCCGTGATGTGTATAGTTACATCGTGTACTAAGACGGAAAATGAAAAGTTGCGATTTCCTAGACAGATATGGCTATGGACTATTCTCTCATTTCTGTGTAATGATCAAGGAACTTTGCTGCCGTACCGTGCAGCATGACACAGTGTTATTTCGCAGCGTGTAATAAAAAAAATATTTAAAAAAAGCCAGTTTAATAATTTTGTGGAAACCATGATACATAGTTAGAGGTTTATTTGATGAATAGAAAGTTTAAAAGAACAGGATTTATTTGAAACCAAAATCTTTTGTATTGTAAATCTCTTTACTGTCACTTTTGATTAAAGGACAACTACGGTGAAAAATGAACCTAGGGGTAATTAACACATGGTTACCGAGTAGATCGTTCTCTGGGATGCGTTTTCTCTAAAAGCAGATTAGTTTATAACGCTAGTATATGGGGCATAGAATAAGTAAAATTAAATCGCTAGTTAATACCACTAACAAGGCTCAAAATAGCCTCACACTAACACGGTAGGATAATGAGGGTCCCTACATGCAAACCGAAGCATTGAGAACTTTGTAAGTGTACAAACAGTTTAATAAGAAGATACTTTATAAAGACAGTACATTACGCATACAGACAGGAGCCATCTTGGAAAATAGTCTAGACAAGTCGAGCCACGGTTGAATAATCCGCCATCTCTTTAGTGTGTATCCTTTGGAAGCACTAGTCTCTGTTGCGTTCAGTTTTTTTTATTTATTATTATTTTTATTTATTTATTTTCTCTGTTGCGTTCAGTGCTTTCTTCCGGAAACAACGGACCATATGAGATTCCAAGTCACAGTTTTTCACTTAGCACAGCGTTCGTGGCTCGACTTGTCGAGACTGTTTTCCAAGATGGCTCCTGTCTGTATACGCATAATGTACTGTCTTTACAAACTTTACAATCTTCTTATTAAACTGTTTGTACACTTACAAAGTTCTCAATGCTTCGGTTTGCATGTAGGGACCCTCATTATGCTACCGTGTTAGTGTGAGGCTATTTTGAGCCTTGTTAGTGGTATTAACTAGCAATTTAATTTTACTTATTCTATGCCCCATATACTAGCGTTATAAGCTAATCTGTTTTTAGAGATAAAACTCTTTACATTCATACCATGGGACTTTAACCATGTGGTCTTTAACCATGTGTTAATTACCCCTAGGTTCATTTTTCACCGGAGTTGTCCTTTAATGCATCCTTGCTGAATATTTCTTAAAAAAATACACTAGTGTATATATTTGTGTTATATATAGTTTATTTGTTACTAAGTGCCACGATTTATTGATTAGTGCTTTTCAGTTTTGTATGCATCAGAGAATCAGCAGATGGACAACAGATACTAGTTCGGTACTTCTATATGACATTTTACTCTGTGTTACCAGGTGCTTTTACACTTTACAATTTACACTTTGTACATTTTTGGTACCAATATGTACCTTTGAGCTAATAATATGCACTCTTCGGGTACACCTTTTGAAAGGGTACCGCCCACGTGACAGCTTTTATACCTTTTCTCCTGAGAGTGCATGTAGTGATTAAATATTTTGCTGTCATAACTAACAAAGCCACCCTTGGACACGTGAGAGTTGCCACAGAAACGAGCAATTTCTGAGTCCCGTCATGTGAACGATTCAGAAGTTGTCATCTCGTAATTACGGTAGTTCTGACACCACGTGAATGCAACATGTATTTACTGTCATTACCAAGTTTCTTAATGAAGAACAGTTAAACATTTAGAGAACATTTTCACTAAATCATTTCTTATCCACTGATCAAATGATCATTTTGACCTGATCCAGTGTTTGCTTCGAAATAAAATTGCAAAATAGTTTGGAAAGAGTAATGAAAAGTTTTGAATACTTACAACCATACCGTTTAAGGACACCCAGCAATCAGGAGGGAAGTCTTGCAGGAGGGGCACCAGGAACTGCAGGCATCCGTCCCAATGACACAGCAACAACATCATGCCAATCAGATTAAAGATTCTTACCACTGCACTCGCCAGATCATACGTCATATGAAAAATCTGGAGGAGGAACACAAGGAGAAAAAGGTCAGTGGTTTCATTAAAGAATCTTGGCTTTTGCACAGGATGGTGTTTTGTTGAGCAACAGAAATCACTATTTTGCATATTGAGAAAACAGGATGTTATGTAACACTAAAGAGTGGAGTAATGATGGTGAAAAATCAGCTTTGCCATCACAGAAATAAATTACATTTGAAATATATTAAAATAGAAAACAGTTATTTGTAGTAATTTTACAATATTACTGTTTTTACTGGATTTTTTATCAAATAAATGCAGCCTTGATAAGTATAAGAGAGTTCTTTCTAAAATATAAATGTAAAAAAATCTTATCAACTGCAAACTATTGAATTGTAGTATAAGTATTTTTTAGGGCTGTCAAGCGATTAATCACGATTAATCGCATCCAAAATAAAAGTTTGTGTATACATAATATATGTGTGTACTCTGTATAATTATTATGTATATTTGAATACACACACATATATGTATATATTTAAGAAATATTTGCATATATATATATATATATTATATATATATATATTTTTTATTTTTATTTTTTATTTTTTATATAATATATATATTTTCTTTCTTAAATATACATGCATGTGTGTGTGTATTTATATTTACAGTACACACATATGTTATGTAAACACAAACTACAATTTTGGATGCGATTAATCGTTTGACAGCACTAGATATACATTATTATTATTATTATTTTTCCCAAAGGGCCATTTGAACAGTCATTAGAACAGTTATTTCAGAGTTGAGAAAGTAATTTAATTTTGATGAAAATGTATGAATAACAGGCACTGATGAATCATGCACAATAAAATCAGTGACATTTATTAAGATAGTAAATTGGGTAGGTCCATTTTGATTTCATTTTGTCTATAACACTCATTCACACTGTCATTTTTTATGATTGACAACCACACTTACTTACAGGTGTGAGTCTTGAAACGTCCTGTTCAAACAGCAACTTAACGCACTGTCTGAAATACCGTCTGTATGAACGTGCAACCGGGGTCCCGTATTCCCACCAGTAACTATACCGACAGTGACCAAAGTGACGGAAAAAAACTGACAAAAGCAGCTCCGGTGGAGCTGGATATAAAACCTTTAGATGACTTACAGCTCATATCTCCGTCGCTTTAAGTTACAGAAAGCGAAACCACACATGAAAACCCGCAACACACGGTATTCACGCATTTGCAAAACATTCTCTAGCGCTGTACGACGTGACAGACAAAGTTTGGTTATAGAATGCGGTTGTCACTCCGGTAAATAACGGAACTGTATGTCAACATAATCGTATTAAGGACTCAAATGCAGGAATGACAACCGTATTCTGTTGCTCTGTGAGTGGGCCTTAGTAAGTCTGAAATGCTGTTAGATACGCCTCCAAAGTAGCCTGTTTCCTGCTCTACTCGCCCTTATTCTTAATATCCCGTGTGATGTTGTACAGTTTCTGCATTACTATGTAGACATAGCTGAGAATGTCATGCCTTTTCACCTCTTTGTAGATTGATATTGCTAATAATGCAGTGAGAATAGAGCATCATAGGAGTAGGCCTACAGCATCTCAGAATTGACCAGTCACTGCCCTGGAGGATTCAAAACAATTATGTTCAACGCCAAAGACAACAGTCAACACAGAAGATATGTTATCCATCTCATCTTCGCCTACTAAAAGGTCTGATACTTAATAGCTCTGCATCAATAAAACTGCAATAAAAAAGAGCTGTTCTATAGTCCACAGTGGCTCTCAGTTGGTTTGGCTTTAGGGTTCAATTGGATTTTACATTCAATTACAATTGGTAATTCACCATGATGCTAAATTGTTATGGTAAACCAGCCTAAGCTGCTCTGTTGACTGGTTTTAGATGAGTTTTGAGTGTTTTTCAGCTAGTCAGGTTGTTCACTCCATTTTCACCTGCCTAATACGTAAAAAGCTAAATGTTTTTGTCACTTCAAATTAAGTTATGATTTACATAAATAATGACAAATGTTCAATTCAAAATGGTGAAATTTCATAAATGTCAACTAGTTTGTGTAACGGAGGCCAGCTAGTAGTTGCTGTGCGAGTAAACCTCACTCCTCTGATCTCAAGAGATGCTCTAGTGACTGACACTAGAGGTTGCAGACTTTAGACTCCTTGTTAGAGCGTCCGAATCTCATGCTGGCGGACCCGGGTTTGAGTCCCACTTGGAGCGGGCAGTACAAACAGGAGGGGTTGCATTGGTGCCGTGACCCGGATGGGAGTGAGGTTTAGGGGGTTGAGTGTAACGGAGGCCAGCTAGTAGTTGCTGTGCGAGTAAACCTCCCTCCTCTGATCTCGAGACGCTCTAGCGACTGATGCTAGAGGTTGCAGCCTTTAGACTCCTTGTTAGAGCATCCGACTCTCATGCTGGTGGACCCGGGTTTGAGTCCCGCTTGGAGCGGGCGTTACAAACAGGAGGGGTTGCATTGGTGCCGTGACCCGGATGGGAGTGAGGTTTAGGGGGTTGAGTGTAACGGAGGCCAGCTAGTAGTTGCTGTGCGAGTAAACCTCACTCCTCTGATCTCGAGACGCTCTAGCGACTGACGCTAGAGGTTGCAGCCTTTAGACTCCTTGTTAGAGCGTCCGACTCTCATGCTGGCGGACCCGGGTTTGAGTCCCGCTTGGAGCGGGCGGTACAAACAGGAGGGGTTACATTGGTGCCGTGACCCGGATGGGAGTGAGGTTTAGGGGGGTGAGTGTAACGGAGGCCAGCTAGTAGTTGCTGTGCGAGTAAACCTCACTCTGATCTCAAGAGACGCTCTAGTGACTGATGCTAGAGGTTGCAGCCTTTAGCCTCCTGTTAGAGCATCCGACTCTAATGCCGGTGGACCCGGGTTCGAGTCCCGCCTGGAGCGGGCGGTTCGAACAGGAGGGGTTACATTTGCATCACTTGGTCGCTGAGCGTTTTTATCGAATATTAAATGTTTAGCTACTGTTATGACACTTTTTCACTGCTATAACTAAAGTATCGAGCTGGAATTCGCACTAACAGTAAGCCCCGCCTTCTTTGATTTGATTGGCCATCCCACTCATTCTGACAGTGACGAGTGCTGTTAGACTGCTGAAGCAGTAACATTTAAAAATGTTAACAACCTAAAAATTTTACATTTTACTTTTGTCATCCTAGCAAGAAACAGAGCGGTGTGTAATGCAGTACAGCAGAGCAGCATCAAGAATATTAAATATTGGGGGGGACAATTTGACCATTTCTAATTAATTTGGGGGATTTGTCCCCCTCAATGTCTATGGTGGTTATGGCCCTGCGTCATGGCATTTGTTTCCAGGCGGACTGTTAAAGAACACAATACACATGTCTCGCGGACATCCTGTAGAATTCAACCAATCAGATGACGATTTTGATTGGCCCCCTAAACCCTCAATCACTATTCCCTACTTTAGTCCACTAATACAGTTCACTTAAAGAAGTGAATGAAAACAAGTGAATTCGGACAGCCGTTGTGTGTACATCAGTTGTACACTCGTAATTGCGATGCAATGTGGGATAGAATGGGTGCACTTAATAACATCCACTATGGTTTCGGACACCACTACAAATGGCTGCCCCTCAAATAGTGCCCTCAAATAAGCGGGCGATTTCGGATCTCTGAAGTGTTTCCAGATAAGTGTGCCATATGCATCAGATGTTCAGCCAACACCAGCTTGGCCAGGCCAGGAGACTGTCTTAAACCAGGAAAAACGATTAAACTATCTTATGCTGGTTTCAGCATCAACTGCAAAGGCCCAACAATATGCAAAATAATTGTCTTAAAATAGACTAAATGGGAAACCTGACTATTTTTAGGTGCATAAACAGCATCAGAAGTGAAATTGACCAGATTGGAACAAACAATGGGTAAACACTTTACTAAACAGGGCAAATTAGCAATCCCATAAAAGCACATATGGGAGTGGAAAGTTCTGTACGTGATCTACTGACAATGTGCTACTGAACACTGACGCAGCCGGATCATTTCCATAAGCTGTTAGTAAATCAGGACCCAAGTATTCAAAACGGCGATATCCTTCTCTCTTTTAAAAGCATACTTATTTTGCTATCATAAATATGCACGATTTTATTGCAAGTTGCATTTCGCTATTTGCATTTAGCATTTCTGTAATAGACCAGATGCTTGTTTTTGGTCACAACCCACCAGTTGAGAACCACTGAGAATGCCACCCACAGGCACTTATGTGAAACATTAGGCACTCTTACACACGATTGCAAGAGTTCCCCGCCTGTCTTAGTGAATGCCTGGGATATTTGCATGCGTTTTGAGCAAAGGTAAATTTGGTTTGAGTTTCACAAGAGCGATACAGCTAGGAGGCGAGAGAGGGAGAGGAAAGGAGAGAGGAAGATACAAAACCGGGGACATGGCCTGAAATGATATGAGATTACATATAAACACGGCAGATGATTAGTCATATGCAAACTACATTGTGTGCTGGCACAACAGAGACTCAGAGGGGTGAAAGGCTTTGAATGCCTAAAAAATCAATTCAGCCTTGGCAAGACGGAAGCGGGTGGAAATTTTAAACAGAGTGAAATAATGCAGATAAATGGATAGGGGATGAGAAGAAGCGTATGCGTGTGTGAAAGAGATACACATTTATTCTTGTTTTGTTTTGCTGCTTATTCCGTGTAGTCGACCGAAAGAGATTGTGGCTGTTACATAATTCACATTGTCTCTTTTTTAAATGTAGACTAACACAACTTCTCAGACAATTCACAACCAAATAATTGCATTTTACTCCCATAATGTGACAGTTTTCTGGGTGAAACAGGATTTTCAAGGAGTAAAAAATATATATGGCAGGATTTTTTTCCCACTGGGAATTGAATCAATTGTGAAGTGGTCTCTGTATGACGGGTAATTTTTGGGGTTGGAAAATAGGAGGAATTGGAGATGTCAGGCAAAAGAAAGTCTTTTTGTAAAAGATTACAAAGATAAACATGTTTGCTCTTTGCAATAACATGCACAGATGAGCACAAAAAGGGATGTATATTTAAAAAGTACTAAGGGACCATTTTGATCAACTCTGGCTAATTGGAAAGATGTGCCTTCGGTGAATTTTCTGTGAAATTGTATTATGTTGCACGTTCCGCAACACTTTTCAAAGTGAATTGTCCAGTTTAATCCAAAACCGATTAACATTTTATTAGGTCAAGGTCACTTTTATTTATATAGCACTTTAAAACAACATTACTGCTGATGGAGGTGCTTCACAAAAACACTATAAAAAATATCAGTCAAACAAAACAAAATCTAAATTAAATTCAACAACTAAACCATCAAACCATATTAAAACCAAGACAAAGAATTTGACTCACTAAGACTAACATATCCAAAAGTATGAATAGGCCTGAGAAAAAAAAGATATGTTTTCAGAGATTACTTAAATGTAGAAGAAGAAGAAATCAACCTAACAGATTGAGGTAGCGAATTCCACAGCTTAGGGGCAAATATGAAAAAGGCTCTGTCACCTTTGGATTTCAAGCAAAACAATGGGACGGTCAATAGTTTGTCAGAGGATGATCTAAGAGATCTTCGCGGAGAATATGGACAAATAAGGTCTGCGATATAAACTGGAGCCAGACCGTGCAAGGCTTTAAATACAAAAGATAAAACCTTGTAATCGATTCTGTATTTGACAGGTAGTAGGAGGGATATGCTCACGCTTTTTCTTCCCCATTAAGAAACGAGCTGCAGCATTCTGAACGAGTTGCAAGCGTGATAGGGAAAACTGGTTGTGGCGAGGTGGACGAGCGAGAGACATGGGAGGAGCGAGCGAGATCGGTGTGCGTGATTTAGAATGAGCGTCACCTGCGAGGCACAACGGTCTCGAGTCCTCTCATGAGGGAGCACGGAGGCATATAAGGACGAGAGAGGACCAGGCCTGGATTTTAAGTTGTGTTTTGTTTACGTTTTGTTATGTGTGTGCGCGGCAGTCGTCCGTTACTTTAATTTTGTGTTAATTTATTTTGATTAAAAGTTGTTGAACGTTCGCCGGTTCCCGCCTCCTTCTTCCCTGAACATACAAACTATGTTACACTGGTTAATACCAGCATATAGAGCATTGCAATAATCAAGCCTTGTTGAAATAAAGGCATGAATGTCTCTAGGTCACTAAAAGATAGAAAAGATTTAAATTTCCGTAAACCCCTAAGTTGGAAAAAACTGGCTCTGACAACAGAGTTTATTTGCTTGTCAAATTTGAACTCTGAATCAACAACAACACCCAGGATCTTTACATGAGTGCGGATGTTTGCTTGCAGAGGTCCTATACTAGAGGTCAGACCGTCTATCAAATGGGCTAGCCAAATAAAATGACTTCAGTCTTGTTTTCATTTAACTGAAGAAATCACCCATCCAACTTTTAAGGTCATTTATACAGGCAAACAAATCCGATAAGGATATATTATGTTGGTTTGTTGTAGGTATTATGGCAGTTTGGAAAGGAAATGCCCAGGGAGTGGTGCTAGAAAAAAAACACTTACACTAAACCCAACCCTAAACAACCATTTGCATTTTAGTATGCTTCTACATGTATTTGAGCTCTTTTATCGTGACCCATGTTTCACTCTTACCCGAGCGCTCTGCATCACAAGTGCAATGCTATACCAGGTATTTGTTGGTGTTTTTCTGCCCCTAGTGTTCATTTCAGCTGGAAACTACAGTGAATTGTATGTTTAGGTACACTTTTGGAATTTTGCAAGATAGTCACGTTATTCCAATGAGCCTATGCTGATTTCATATCGACTTTTGAAGAGCATTGCACATCACTACTATGAAATGTTCTGAAATTGCAATTCAGGATGAAACTCCACTTTTAAACATCACCTCTCATCCGACATGAATAAAGAGATTCTGTTGGTTAATCAGACAAGCTCATGTTATAGCTTAGTACAATCGTCCATCGTTAGCGAACGGCATGGGATAAAAGGTTTCAACAGCACTGGCTCCGAACAAAGCCGATCTCCTCTCCTGAATGCCTCCGTGGGCACCCTCGCTAATTCAGCCATCCCTCATTTGCATGGAAAGCCCATTAACTCTACACATCTCTTAGTTTCTTTTCTATCCGGGCGAGTTATTTCATTATATAGCCCTGGCCGGAGAAATTCAATACTTTCCCCCCAAAAAAGATCTCTACTAATGTTTTCCCCAGCTTTAGTGGTCACTGGTTTTGCATGATAAACCCTGTATTGCTGTGGAGCTTTCCCCTGCCAAATTAAGGTAGGATTTGAAGCTGAATGTAATTGTTATCTATGGTGATGAAATTGCTCTTGCTCTCCACATACGGCTGGAATTACTAAGGTGTGAATTTGATGGTGTTTTAATGGCCACGTATGGTATGGGCCTGTACGCTGCGGTGATGGGTTAAGTTCATTTTATGCTCCACAAAACCCACAGTGAGATGTGGTGACCTTTTGCAGTCTCACACTATTTTTGAGTTATTGCAAAGTAGCCGAGGCGTCATCGTGTGTTAACAGAACAGACTGCCGAAACTGTCTCTGCAAATTTCTCTCATAGTTTGACGCTTGTAATGTGATACAGAAGCATATATTTATGAAATACTGAGGGTGTTGAATTTCTTTCGTTACAGATGCATTTTACTAATGGGAACTGATATTTGAACTCATATTCAAATATATCATCATACTCAAGGAAACATCAAAATTGACTGTATTTACTTTCTCAAATGTCCCTGGCCTTATTTGAATGGTTTAATCAAAATGTAATGACTTTCTCCACCTTATAGCCATGTAACCAATGCCATGTGGGTGGAGAAAAAGCCTGCCCTACATAATTTCCTGCTGTTTTACTCTAAAATACATCACATTGTGGAAGTTAAATGTGTTGTGAATGTAGCTCCATGCCTTTAAAGATGAAGTATTTTTGTAATTTCTCCATGCCATCTAACTCTAACCATATGTAGAGTTGATTCATCTAAAAAGTTTAAACAGTGTGGCTTTGTGTTGCTTTCAGTATTTCATTGCTTTATTTGTGTAAGCATTTCCGACCAGCTCGATATAGCAACAGCGCCTCAGCCAATGGTGTGAGTTTGAGGTGGGGCTATCTCTTTTCTTTCTTTCTTTCTTTTTTTTTTTTTTTTTTTTGGGTGGAAGGGAGTGGTTTGGAAACCTGTTTGAAACCCTTATTTTTGCGGTTCCATTTGGGGAGGTTAGTGACACAGAAATTACATACTTTACTGTTATGTTTCATCAAGGTCTAATGTCTAAAAGTCAAATCCAGTGGCACCTCCTAATTTAAAGCTGTAATAGTCATTGAGCTGTGGGATCAAAAAAATTTGTCAAAACACATTAACCTTAAAATTGGCCTGAGGGAATGGCAGTATCTTATATACATATGAATAGCATTGTATCTATATTGGTTTTCCCAGTCTTGTAAATACACCTCCTGGGACTGACACACAATATCAGGAAGTGCTGACATGGGAAAGACCCTCAAAGCCAATGAATCAATTCAATCAGTCAATATCCACAAACAGACACCAATGTTTCTCTGGTGAGGATCATAACTAAAAACTTCACACAATGACACTAATGTTTAGCCAATGCATTGCAAGTGTAACTAGTGTCAAGAGTGTGCAATGAAGCCTGGTTAAACATTTAGCATGCACTCTTGCATTGCTCTAAAGCGGTAACAAGTCTCAGTACTCAAGGGTAAGATAGAGTTGCCATTAAAGTCTGTTATTTTAAAGCAAATGCGTTGTTATTCAGGTAGCTAGCTATAAACATGTTGACGATGTTCTGTAGCTAACTTTTTTCTACAAGATTATCATCAAACTATTGCTCTACCAAGCCATTTTCTGACCTGAAAGCAAAAACTAGCTGTAGAGGGAAGCGGTTTATGCTAATGTCTGTAGTAGTAGCACCCCCTTGTGGCAATCTTTTCAGTGCAGTACATACTTGTTGGCTTATGAATTGCTTTCTGACATATTTTGTAGATATGTATCTGCATTCACACAGCCTACTTTATGTTTTCTTTATGACTTAACAGTTAAAGGGCCCTATCATACACCAGCGCAATGCAATGCCAGGCGCAACGCAAGTTATTTTTGCTAGTTTCAGCCCGACGCGGTTATCTTTTCATGTCCAGCGCCAGGTTGTTTAAATAGCAAATGCATTCACGTCCATCTATTCGCCCATGGGCGTGCTGGTCTGAAAACGAGGTGTGTTCAGGCGCATTGTTGGCGCGTTGCTATTTTGAGGCAACTGAAAACGACGGCGCCATTGACCAACAAAAACCTGGTCTAAAGTCAATAGCACATTATTTTTGTGTTATTTAAAGGGCACTTTAGTAATATGCGCCAATAGGCAAAGGGACGCACAACAACACAAACATTTTTAAATATTAAAAATAAAAGGATTCCTCTCTGTTCAAAGCGTTCAGTCTTTCCGCTCGCAAATTCCTCCATGTAAATAGCGAATCCGCCATGGTGCAAGTGGAACTGGCTTTTAAAGGGAATGGGAGATGAGACTCTGATTGGTTTATTGCATGTTACGCCCAAAAAGTTTCTTAATGACTCATTAAGAAACTAGGTACAAACCTTTTAGACCATGCACCTGGCACGCTGACCGTTTTTTTCCGTCATTAAACTAGCAAAAGTGGATTCGGACACGCCCTAAGTGCACCTGCGCCATGCGCTTCAGACCATGCACTTAGATCATTAAAAAAGGCTCAAAATGTTGTATTTCAAGGCAAAATGTCCGAGATTCAGTCGTAGGGTGGTTGGAGGTGATACACCAATTCGAGACTTACTGAGATCTAATTTAATTGTATCCCCATTCTACCCTTGAACAAAGCAATTAACCCCAGGTTGCTCCAAAGGGACCATTTCCGCGATTGTTTTCCTGTAAGTCACTTTGGAAAAAGAGTTAGCTCAATTGTATTAGCAATTTCGCCATATAGGTTAATAAAAGAATAGCTTTAAGACATTCTTGGGGTTTACACACAAATAATGTAAATTTTTTTCTTTCAGGTTTCCACTTTGATCTCTAATAAACAACAGAGTTGTGTAGAGGCAAAGCACTGTGGGAATGCTACAACACTTGATTAAAGCTCAAGGTTACTGACGGAAGGGCACACAGCACTTAAAAGATCAGACCACCAGCATCAGATAACCCCTACCAGGCACTGCCACGGACACGGATCGAACATATGATGAGCCAGTCCAGAGTCCAGACATTCTGCAATCTCATTATTGTCCACCAGGTGAAAATCATACATCTGATCATTTAGAAAAGTATTAGCATGGTCTAAGCTGCATGATTTGAGGTATTACACTTGGTGTTTGGGTGTGTTCAAATATCTAAACCTAAGTATGAACAATAGTAATAGTGATTATTGCCTTACAAGTATAAAGAAAGTTTAATTACAGACTATTTCATAAAATAATCAAATATTGATTTGTTTTAAACCAGGGTTTTTAATCTTTTACATACCACAGCCTCCCAAATGTTCATCCTCGTTCGACAGACCCAAACTCTATGCATATTTATGTATAGAAAGGCCCAATTTATGCTGTAAAAAACTATTAAATATGCACTGTAAACCCGAATAAGTTGGCAAAACTAAAAAAAATGTAGGTAATCAGTTACATCAATTTTTTTAATTTAAGAAATTCAAAGTTTAAGCAATTAGAACAGGCTCATACATTTTAATGCTCTTAACTTAAACATGTCCTCATTCATACATTTAACTGATCATGATCTCAATTTAAATATTTTTAGTACTGGAAATTTAGCTATAACTAGTTAATTCAGCAAATACTAACTGGCAACACAATGCTTTGATAACATTAGCATAGCATAGAACTCAAAAGAAAAAGAAAGTTCTAAATACTCATAAAAGTTCATTTGATTGAACTAATTTGTTTAATTTGAGTTTGCCCTACTCAAACCAGTTAATTATTTTGAGCATTAAGGTTTGCAGTGTGTGTGAAATATTATTTGGAAAATATTTTTGTTTTTATTATATATTACATCCTTACTTTCTTATACTGACTAGTACTGTTAGATTATTTATTCATTTAAATCAATAGTGCTTTATTTAATTATTTTTTAAAAATTTGAAACTTTTCCAAGCATCCCCATGGACCCTTTTCAACTTTGAACAGCTACTTCTCAGTATTTACTCATATAATAATAAATGTAAAGTGAGATTGATGTTTTTTTCAAATGAGCAGCTGTAGAGGAGCAGATGAACAAACCGAACGGAGTAGGAGGAATAGATATAAAAAAAGAAAAATTGTTTATAATGGTAATAAGTAGGCAATAGAGTCAAGCAGAGAGATCGGTGAATGCCAGAGCAAGCCTCAGGCGCTCTACACTTACTTAATATCAATTATTCTCCAGCTCGCTCTCCTTCTCAAACTAGCCTATTTATCTTTCCGTTCTCCTCTTGGCTTGTGGTGTTTGGAGGCAGATTCCTCTAGTTAGTAATTTGATTGTGTATCAGTTGCATTCCTCCACAATGGTATTATCTGTCCTGGGTGCATAAACCTCAGTGTGTTTGTCGTGTTCCACTATGCCCTAGTGCCTCATTGGAAGTATGATCAGGCTTATGAGAGCAGTGCATCCCAAGGCCAAGGTCTCCCAGAGGAATGCAACAAAATGGACGCATTTCTGTTATGACAACTCTCTGAGTGTTTGGCATGGTAATGGATATGACAATGTTGATTTGTTTGGTCTTGGCCAAATAGATCTGCTACACTGCTGCTACTATTGGTTCTGTCACTGTTGTCAGCAACACGCTGCAGTGAGCAAGTAAAACATCCTGCTGCTGTACAATATAGTGAACATGAATACCCGTAGCAGATCCATACAGGTGGAGCTGGGGAAGGAGGAGGGTTCCCTACAGAGAATGATGTGATTGCAAGCCGATTGAGTTAAGGACCAATGAGCTTGCGCCATCTAGAGTATCATGACAGAACTTTGTATATGGAAAATTGCTGTTTTCTTTCTCTTATATATGTTTACTATGGTAACCATTGATATACTGCAGTAAAACTGTCAATTTTTGTATAGGGAACTACAACCAAGTAACTTAAATAAATTACCACCCCAAAAAGGTACATTTCATTTGTGATCACTTTTTTCTTTTTCTTTTTCAATATCACAATTAATCTTAATCCAAATAAGGAATAATATCCAATCAGTTTATGGTTGATTTGCATCACATAAACATTAACGTAACACTGTCTGTTTAGTGGTTTAGTGTAGCTGGTACTTTATTTTCAAATGAGAGCATTAATCTTTTAGTGCCACTTTCATTTCCATACTGATGAAATGCATACAACAACCAACGTAATAAAATGTTGCTGAATTGCTCATTTGTTTTGAATAAACCTGAACGCACTTTTCAGTTTGAAAGTATTGCAGAACATGCAAGAAACAACATACATTTCTGAATAATTGACTGAAAATCTTGCTAATCACTGCACTCCCATTTATTCCTATGCAAACCTAACAACCTGTAAAAACAGGATTCTAGGAACCGCTGCTCAAGCGCCATACTTTCTCTTGTTTTCCTCTCTATTCATCTTCTCGACCTCCTTCTGTATCTCTACAATCTTTCTTTCTCTCCTCCCACCGCTGTCTCTGGGAATGGCTCGGGCAACAGCAGTGATACAGTAGAGGCTTCTGTAACTCTATTAATCTGCCTGTGTGAGAGATACTGTAGCGGTGTACAGTGCACCAGGGCTAAAATTAGCCAACGGCTGTGAGGCCTGATGTTTCACAGCGCCCTGACCCATCACCATTCCAGCACTATCTCACACGCACGCATGCTTAGTACACTCACACACCGCTAAAACACACATATCATCACAGACTACATCATTACTAACATACATGAAGAATCACACTCATACACATCCGTGGTCCAAAATTAACACTTACTAAGTACCAAATGTGAGTAATAATAGGCCATTTTAACTAATAATTTGATAGTTTTTGTAATAGGTAAAGTTTTATTGAGATACAGAGACAACCCAGTCTATTATGGCTCAATCCCTAAATGCACTGTGACAAGGTCAGTGATCATTTTCATGTAAGATGGGAGACAGACATGTCATCTTTGTGTTAAAATGTGTCATAATATAGTCCCAGTATGCATGGCATTATTAGTATTGCCACAAGGGGTGCCAGAGTGGGAACGGTCTTCTATGGTCAACTACAGTCATGGCAGAGCACAATTTTGAAGAACACCTTGCTGATAAGTTATTTTTAGTTAGATAATCTTGGCAAGTTTATAGTTAGCTACCTGAAAAGCATCAAGTTCAATGGAGCAGACATAGCCTGTAATGCTAACTTCAGTATTGATGGTAAGTACAGTATATACTGCAGGCTACTAGTGTACAAGACCATGCACTTGCAGTACATCGGTAAAGCATTTGTAAATTTACATACATAATTTGTAAATTTAGCAAACTTGTTTGTATATTATGTACTGTACAACTGCATGTCGTAATGTGCATATTCAAACAAGTGCAGTGCTAACCACAACTACTGACACAAAATTCAAATAGACTCTTTCTCTTTCTCTCTCTCAAACACACATACACAAATCGAAGCTAACAACATCTAAGGGTTTAACGATTTCTTTAAAACAAAACAAAAAAGACCGGCAAAGTAAAAAAAACCTGATTAAAGACACATGTTAGCCTATTAGCATTGCTAATGTTACATCGTACGGATACGGGGAGACTTTGACAGCTGCCTGGGTACTAGGCCTATTCATTACCTAAACATAACTGAAAACATAAAAGGAGGGAATTGTGTAAATGAGTGATCATAAATATGATCAAAACAACATTAGTTTTGCTAATGTTTGACTTTGTTGGGCCTAAACAGGTTTTGGCAGACAAGAGACTCAAGGATTCTAATATATTATTTCTGTATCGGAAGATTTTGTCCCCTTACTTTATTTGTACATTAACCAAGCCTTAAAAATACATCACAATATAACAATGTAGGCTCATAGGGAAAAAAAACGTACCTCTATCTACATTTTTGTAAAACTCCAAATACCAAAACATTGGTTAATGTACAAATAAAGTAAGGGGACAAAACTTTCCAAACATGCTAGGATGACAAAACTTAACTAGTATTAACTAGTTGCCATATCAACATTATTTAGAGAAAATATTGTGCAAAAATAAAAAAAATCTTTGGAAGATATCACTGAACATTTATTTAACCATAGTAAAAGTAAATGTCTGAAGTTTATTTTTCATCTCTGTTTTTTGTGTTTATTTAACTTTGATATTATTTTAATCTTATATATGTTATGTGACAGTTGAGATCGTTCTTTAATACTGATCTAATCAGCAGAAGACATGATCTGGGATTAAATTTGCGCAGGTGGGGCATGTTGTCACACTGCATTACAATGAGCCCCTATTAGAACTATGCTATTATATTCTATACTTTTATGAATTCTATTGAGAAACCATGAGAAAAAGGTCAATAATGACTGAGAGTCAATGTTCAGAAGTTATTAATTATTATTGTTTTTTAACTATGCTGTATAGCTGTTTTGCAGTGTGTTTGTTGTCAAACTCAACAATTTGTTTATTTTTCATTATTAAAAAATGCCATTATTTTATTTGAAAAAGTGAATAATTGTATTTTATTGACATATTTTAATTTGTCTTGGATATTTTTTGGATTATATTAAGCTCTCATTTGGTCATGTTACAATGTGCCCCTAACATGTTACAATGTACCTATGGGGCATGTTGTCACATTTCACTTCCATTCTTTCGGGGTAAATAAAAAAAAAAGTATACACTGTATAAATGAAACAAAACCACATAATGGTACTGGACTTGTGTGAAATTAATGTGAGAAAAAATAAATACACCAACCCCAAGTGAATTTACACAAACGGAGAAAGTCAAAAAGCGTTAGGTTGTGCCCCGCTGTAGTTTATAAGCTGAAATGAACACTAATGGCAGGAAAACAACAACTTTTTTTTTTCTTCACACAAATTACCCAGACAGCAACATAGTGTCGGCCCAGATCCGGGCCACATCTGGTACATGTGGATTCAACGTGTACCAGATGTGGGCCTTTTTTTTTACTTTTTCCTTAAATTACCTGCTCCATATGTATGGCTTTTATGACATAATAAGCTTGCTGTGTAGCTCACCTGGTACAGCACTGCACATGTAATGCAAAGTGCTGGGGTACAAATCCAGGGAAACACAAGTCATGATAAAAGACACTTTGACAGTGTTCCAAAACGAGCAAGAAGCAACGTAATCATTTTGCAGAAATGCTGCCCCAGGCACGTTCTCCCAATGAGCCTGTGTTGCAATGTAAATATCACGGGACAAGGAGAAGCTAGAGAGAGATTTGTAGGTGACAAAGATAAAGAGACATTCCGATTGTCTCAATCAGATTTGCATATGTGAATCTCTAATCCTCATTAAAGAGATTATTAGTCAGTTCCCAGTAAGCAAACTCATTCTAACAGAATTAGCAGCATCATTATAACAGTTCTGTTTAGAGACTGCATCCATAAAAGCATACTTCATATTTTGAACATTTCTTATACTGTATGTATCATCTAATCCAGTTATCTGCGCGCTGACAGCTTCTGTTATTCTAACTTGACATTGTGTACGTATGTGTATAACCTCTATTAGAGGTTATCAAGGATTAACAGGGACAATTTGCTGGGATTAAAATCCATGACTGGACTCATTACAATGACAAAGGAAGAAAATAGCTGCAGGTATGTCCTTCCTTTGTTATTCCCTGAAAAACAGTGGCCCAAAAACGTACTGTATTCAGAAGTAGATTTGCAAAAAAGGAAATATTATTTAAACATATCTTCCATTAGCAATGGAAATCTTGAAATACAGTACTATAAAGAACCATTTTAGTGGTATAACATTGTGTTGATGTGTACGGCTTTATGCAGCTATGTTTTGCTTACTGATTTCAGGGTAAGATGCATCTTGTGTAAGAATCTTTACACAACCTAACAAGCTAAATGAAGTGGAAGGGCTTTGCGCAGAAGAGGAAATGTGACTCATTGCGTTTGCTTTGAGGGGTTCTTACAGTTCCAGAGGAAGAAGGCTTTTTACAGTGTGCCTGGCAAACTGCCGCATGGAAATGACATCAGCCTCTCTGCGCTCCGTGAGGGCCTGTGAACCGGACCCCCATGGGGTGACAGAGAATGGGCCAGAACTTTGAGCGCTGCCTCACCGGCTGTCATTAAACCTTCTGATTCAGCCCATCACGGAGCCATTTAGCACTTTCATGTCCTACTCACACCGACCTGACAGTCTTACAGAGAAAAGAACCGATGGGTGGCCTGCTATCTGTGAAATATGTGTGAAAAATATGGAAAAAATTAAATATGAGGGATTTATTGTGGGGAGGGGGGATTATGATGGATGTGAAGATTCCAGCACAGAATTAAAGAACAGCACAAGAAGTAAAGGAAAACGTGAGGTATGAATATAGTGAAATTGTAGGGATGCACAATATTTTGCTACCAAAAAATGCTGGGTTAAAAATAACCCAAGTTGGGTTGAAAATGGACTAACCCAGCAATTGGGTTGTTTTAACCCAGCGGTTGGATTAAATGTTTGCTTAAAACAACCCAATTGCTGGGTTAGTCCGTTTTCAACCCAACTTGGGTTATTTTTAACCCATAATTTTTTAGAGTGCATAACTGATTTATTTATGTATTGTATCAATTGATAAATTGATGAACTTGATACAATACATAAATCTGTTATGGTGGGAAAATTGTGTGTGTGTGTGTGTGTGTGTGTGTGTGTGTATACATATATACTATATACTATGTGTACACTCTAAAAAATGCTGGGTTAAAAACAACCCAGGTTGGGTTGAAAATGGACTAACCCAGCAATTGGATTGTTTTAACAAAGTGAATGGGTCGTTTTAACCCAGCGGTTGGGTTAAATGTTTGCTTAAAACAACCCAACCGCTGGCAACTTGGGTTGTTTTTTAACCCAGGATTTTTAATTGTGGAAGCTAATTTCCATTTCTAAGTATCCATTTCTATACTGTAAATTATATTATTTTGATGCCTAAATTCACTTGAAGCATTTGTTTTCCTGTTTTTTTTTAATGCAGAATTTTAAAAGAAAAATCATACACTCTGGAACAACATGAAGGTGAGTAAATGATGCAGAATCTTTTTTTTTTTTTTGTGGGTTAACTGTCTCTTTAAGAGGAATGCAACTCTAAAATCCACGGTCCTATTATGCATGAAGAACATACACAAATACACAATGCTGTGTTTACTAAGCTCAGACCTATAGTAGGAATGCCATGTAAGAGTCCAGACGGTACAACTTGGAGGCAGTTTTATCTGACGAGCCCCTGATGTTATTCTGTGACTAAAGACATTATTAATTCAATCCAAAGTAACGATCAATGAAAGCATTCCTTCAGCCGCTGCCGTGTGTGTGTGTGTAGAGGATTTGGCAACTCAACCCTGCCGGCTATGTTTTACCTCAGAGCACAAAAACATCTGACACTTCGATTACTGAAGTTCAAAAGCTTTGTGAAGAGAGAGGCAGCTGATCCAAAGGTCATCTCGCTGCAGCATCTTTCACCAACAGAATAAGTGCATTTTCTTTCTTCGGAGAAACAGAAAAGGTCTGCAAAAGTTCAGGGGTTGTCAGAGCATCACGATTCAGTGTGCTGAAATCTGGGACGTCCTGCTGAATTTTAATGTATCAGAAGAGCGTGAGGGGAAGAGGGCAGGGAGATTTATTCTCTTTGATAAGATATGGGATATTTAGTAAGCCTACTTGTAAACATCGCTTTTCACTATAATCTGGCCTCCGCATTCGGTTAACAATGGAGGAACAGACAACAAACGTGTTCCTTCATGTCACGTGTCTGTCCATCTGTGGTGCATTTAAAGCTCACCGTCTTACTGTTGTGACATTCTGATGTTTGTTACTTTGAATTGGATCAAATATCTTTATCATCCTTTAATCTTATATCCATTAGTGGGTTTTCGTGTAAGCCGCAGCATGTTTGTGGTGATTTATGGCCTTTTTAAAAAGAAGGCCATAAATTCTGTTTGCTTCATTCTTTTGAATTATATAACCAGAATAAAAGTGGACCTCACATCATATGTAGTACTTGTTTCAACAAACAATCATTGGTGGTGTAGCCAAGCCCTAGCAACCAGAACACTACAGCAACCACCCAGAATGCCCTAGCAACCGCATAGCAACACCTTAGCACCCACCCTGAACTCTTTAGCAACTGCATAGTAATGCCATAGAACCAACCAGAACACAAAATAAACAGTACCAATTCTAGAAAACACCCAAAACAGCGTAGCACCCATGTGGACCACAGCAATGCCTTAGCAACCTTCCTGAACTCCCTAGCAACTATATAGCAATACCCTGGAACCAAAACACATAAGAAACAGTGTACCAATGCCAGAACTCCCTAGCAACTGTATAGTAATGCCCTTGAACAAAAACACATAAGAAAAAGTGTACCACTGCCATAGCAACCAGAATACCATAGCAAAAACCCACAACACCCCAGCCCCCATGTGGACCACCACAGAAACTGCATAGCAATGCCTTAGCAACCAGCCTAAACTCCCTAGTAACTGTATAGTAATGCCCTAGAACCAAAACACCTAAGAAAGTGTAAAAAATGCCCTAGCAACCAGAACACCATACCACCCAGAACACCTTAGTCCCCGTGTGGACCACCCTACCAGCTGCATAGCAATGCCTTAGCAACCACCCAGAACTCCCTAGCAACTGTATAGTAATGTCCTAGAACAAAAACACGTAACAAACAGTGTACCAATGCCCTAGCAACCAGAACACCATAGCAAAAACCCACAACACCCTAGTCCCCATGTGGACCACCATAGAAACTGCATAGCAATGCCTTAGCAACCAACCTGTACTCCCTAGCAACTGTATAGTAATGCCCTAGATGTCTCAGTACTGTGGCGGAACATAGACTCTCATGAAGGGTGTAAAAACACGTGCTGGGCCTGGTGCTGTGGTCTGGAATGAGTGCTGATGTGGAACAGAAACGAGGAACGATTTTTGCTGCCTGATCTCTCCATCTCCTTCTTTACGTGCCTTAAGTGGTGCATCCTCCCTGCACGTCGCAGCTCGGTCTGGGCTGGGCTGGGCCGGTCTGGGCTGCAGTGGGTCTATTTTAGTCTCAGAAGCGTGATAACCTCAACTCCTTTGCTCTTTTAATCTGAGCTGTGGCACACTGAGGCCTGAACAAGGCACAGCACAGCTCTCTTAATTCACTTCACTTATTCTTACCATCTCGGCTATCAGTCAAAATGGTTTAAAACACTGACAAAAACTACAAAATAATGCCATTCATACAAATATATACTGTATATTAAATTCCCTAACCCTTCAAAACACACAGTAGCCTATTTGTTATACGTGTTCTTTAATTATGTTATTATTAAAAGTTAAACAAATATAAAGTGTCAATTTTTATTTAATGGATTTGATGTTTTTTTATGGTGACTTTCAAATGAGAGAAATAGAACAGATACTTTACAAACACATCAATAATAACATGAGACAAAAGGCCCATGTTACATTAGCAGCTTATATTGTATGTTAAAACCAGCCTTGTGTGGAAGGTTTCTAAAACAAACGCTGAAACCTATCATGCCCAAGTCCTCATGTTTCAATGCCAAACAGAACTTATTTATGGTCTGAGGGTAGAGGCAATCGATTCTTGGATGTAACACAAGAACATGGAACAAAACAACAACACAAACTGCTAGCTTCTGTTAAAACAGCATTTCTCCATGTACCATGTACAGGGCCATCGTAAGCGGGGCGAAAGTTCTGGCCCTGTAATTTCAACCGAGGCCGGGGGAACCACAACATTTCTATGGCTTAATTCTGTGCATTGCTTTCCTTTTTGATATATTTATATCAAATATCTGGGCTCTCCTCAGTTCATTTGTTATACATGTAACATTAAACTAGGAAGATCTTGTTCAAGCTTCCCGCTTTCATTGACGTATCATTCTGTACATCTTCAACATGAACAATACGAGCCATCAAAAATGCAGCTACGGGAAAGCTGGATCGATTATATTCTTTCATATACTGCAAATCGAATGTAGTGGCAAAAATACAGTGCATGATTTATTTATGTGCCGATATTTACATTGATTAGCAGTCTTTCTTAAAGCAAGGAAAAATATAGTCACATCGGCGTCACATTCAGAAAAACGAACATATGTTAACATGCTTGTAGTGTTTTTCGAACTAGTGGTTGACTGATTATATTTTTTAAGGCAAGACACCACTGGTGAATAGGGTAAAAATGAAAAGATGTTACCATACTTTCCAAGTTGATTGATTACATTAAGAATTGCAAAAATGTTTTTACATTACAAGTTTAAATATGCTAATGAGGCATTACCTAACTAAATATGAACTCATTTGCATGCATTTCCTGAACAGAATCCATTGTAAATCAGAAAATACAGTAAAAAAAAAATCACCATGTTTTAAGGAATAAAATATAATCAAACCCCTCAGTAAAAACCTTCAGAATATAGATAGGAATAAAACTAAAGTAAGATACATGGAAGTGCTACTGAAGTGGGGATTTCTGACTCATTTTGAGAAAACAGCCTTTAATACATGTACTGTAATTGAAGTCTGCAGACGCAAATAGATAAAGTGCAATAAAATAAACACTTTAAAGTGTATTTTGCATGTTTTCTGTCCACTAGGGTTACCAAATGAAGTTATCAAAGTGGGGTACCAGGTAATGTTTGGTACCCGATAGACGCTGCTTTCAAACTCTCTCGTTTGATTTAATTTGAGCACTCTCTTGGCATCAAAAGTTTCTTTTTACAGTGTGTATTTACGAGCGCTGAGCACTGTAGCCAATCACAATCATATCTGTTGAGCGCATGAACGCAATGGCCTATCAGAGGAGCTAGTCTTTAAGTTAGTCGGAATGCGCATAATCCTTTCATTATAACGCTTAATTTCAAGTGTACGCATGATGTAAATAAGAGATTTATTGTATAATTAAGACAGCTTTTTTAATATAAAAGTTTAGTTTTTCATGTGGCTAAGTACACAGCAAAGTTACTGGATTGAAAACCGTATTTAACCCTCTCGAGTCGGCGGTTGTGCCGGTGCGATCGGCTCTCTTTTTTTCTTATCAGTGCCCAAGAGACTCAAATAGTCGTTGTGGCGAGCAGCGAGGCCGAGGGACCGTGAGGGCGGGACGAGGCGGCGCTCATCAGAGAGGATGAGCGCCAGCTGCGAGCCGCAGCGATCTCGGCCCTTGTGGAGGAGTGAGGGAGTATAAAGGAGGAGTGACGACAGTGAGGGACGAGAGAGGACCAGGCCTGGACGTTTTTGTTATGTGCACGCTGCAGTCGTCCGCGAGGGGCTGCAGCCTTTTTGTTTTCATTTTGTGTTTGTGTGTGTGTAGGCGGCAGTCGACCGTGAGGGGCTGTCGCCGCCATTTTATTTTGTGTTTATGTTTTATTAAATACTTTGATTGTTCGCCGGTTCCCGCCTCCTTCTTCCCGTACAAACAACGTTTTACTACAGTGGTGCCGAAACCCGGGAGGAAGGAGGGACACGCTGTCGAAGAGCCCTCGCAGCTGAGGGGGATCGCGGTGCCGCGGAGTTCGGGCAGCGCGGAGGAGAGAAGTCCGCGAGCGGCTGCCCGAAGCGGTGGTGCTGGAGCGGATGAAGATCGGTGGGACGGAGAGCTCGCTGCCGCGCCCCTGGGTCGAGGTGGGGTGGCTGCCGTCCGCGAGGGGGCGAAGGAGTCCCCAGTGCTTGCCTGGAGCCGGAGCCTGCTGTCGTCCGCTGCACAGGGGAGGAGCAGGGAGCGCGGGATGGGGACTCGCTTCCGGCCGCCCTCAGAAGGAGGAGCCACCGCCGGCCGCCAGGGGGCGGAGGAGTCTCGGGCCGTCCACCGAGCGTCCAGTGCCACCGCATGGCACCGCGAAGAAGAGCCTCTCGGCTGGCTGAGGACCGAGCGGCAGTGTGTCTGGGAACCGGACCAGAATTTTTTTTTTTTTTTCTCCTCTCTCCACTCTCTCGTCTCTGTCGCTCCTCATGCTCCCCGCTCCGTTCTCTCACTTCGCTGTTCTTACCCCCAGGTCCCGCGGCCGCCGTGATCGGCCCCCCCCGGGGAGGGGGGGGGGAGTAGAGCGCAGACTCGGGAGTGCCCCCCGGCCTGCGAAGGGCGTTGGGGGTATGTGGCGAGCAGCGAGGCCGAGGGACCGTGAGGGCGGGACGAGGCGGCGCTCATCAGAGAGGATGAGCGCCAGCTGCGAGCCGCAGCGATCTCGGCCCTTGCGGAGGAGTGAGGGAGTATAAAGGAGGAGTGACGACAGTGAGGGACGAGAGAGGACCAGGCCTGGACGTTTTTGTTATGTGCACGCTGCAGTCGTCCGCGAGGGGCTGCAGCCTTTTTGTTTTCATTTTGTGTTTGTGTGTGTGTAGGCGGCAGTCGACCGTGAGGGGCTGTCGCCGCCATTTTATTTTGTGTTTATGTTTTATTAAATACTTTGATTGTTCGCCGGTTCCCGCCTCCTTCTTCCCGTACAAACAACGTTTTACTACAGTCGTTTTTTATCATTCAGGCAAGTGTTATACATCATCATAATCTGTTAAGTTTCAATTTTTTTTTGTGTACAGTCACAATAAAAACTAAATGTTTAGCTTTTTTCAAAATAAAGAAAACAAACATGATGCGCGATCTGCAGCCAGTCTGTCAAAGACGTTCATTCAGATATTCTTCAGAAAAGGAACTTTAGCTTAGTGAATACTTGTCTCACAAACATGAGACATATGTCTAAAGAAACGCTGAAATGACAAGTTTTAAATAATGTAAACCAAATATTCTGTGTTTATGGCATCTGTTTGAAAAGCGATAGATGTCGGTCACCCGCGAGCCACTTCATTATCCGCTAATGCGACCATGCCCACGGATCGTGCGTTCTATTGAGATTCAAACACTGACGATCCAGAGTCGACGCCCACACATCAACTCATACAAACACATCTAGTGAAGCGCTATAACGTTACTTCAGCTACATCGTTTTGAGACGTTGAGGAATAATCCTGGATTTATTCTGCTCATGAAATGCTGTTCATTTCTAAGAGCAAAGGATTCCGCTGCTGATTGTAAGGTCAGTTTATTCTGTTAGCATCTGTGAATATTAAATGTGCGATTGAATCGGAAACTGCGATGATTGACAGTGATAACCAATGGACGAGAAAAAACGGGACAACGTTTTTAAAAGTACTTCATTCAACAGTTTTTGCTCTGGTACCAAAATTGGTACCTAGAACTTCAAAATGTTGAACCATGACAGCCCTACTTTCCACTAGTCAATTAAGCCAATTAGTCCGAAATCTCAAAACAGAAGTGTCTTGCCTTAATCTGTATTTTTGTCTTGTTTACCAGTAAATTATCTTTAAAACAACATATATTTACTTGTGCACTTGATTTCAGGGAATATTCCTTGAATCATGTGGGTTTGACTCTGAGATGCTCATATTAGATGGAGAGACTAAGAGACACTTAATGCCTGTTATTTCCATCTGGCAACATCACTAAGATAGCCACAACCTAGAAAGCAGCCAAGACATCATCCACTATCCCTAATTATAGAGCCTAAATTACCAGAGTTAAATTATTGATCAAGGCCACAGTTAATGGTTGTGTCAGATAGTTGATCTCCCATGATTCAAATGCCAAACTCCTGATCCCAGACAACATCGCTCAGCACGTCTGTGATCATTCACACAAATGAACATCCTCATGTGGGTTGGAATGGGAAATTCATTCCCTTCAGCACACGGTGAGAGTGTCACCTTAAATAGTTCCTGTAAAACATTGCCTTAAGGCAAATATAACAGTGTGCGATGTTTGATGTAAAATGATGACCTGGCACGATCATCTTACAGGTTTGACATTTCAGCAAGTACATATAGTAAATTATTTATATCATCGGACATTTTAAAACATTAGATAGATGCAGGTTAACTACAGGTTGTTGTCTTAAAGGAGGAAACAGCAACTTAGAAGTTAAATAGTTTTTATTAATATATGTTATCATCAATGTTGATAACTGTTGTGCTTCTTCATATTTTTGTGGAAAACGTGATGCATTTTTTTTTTCAGGATTCTCCGATGAATAGAAAATTCAAAAGAACAGAATTTGTTTTTAACAGAAATCTTTATTCTCACTTTTGATCAATTTAATGCGAATCAATTTTTTCATTTCTTTAAAACTTTTGAACAGTAATGCACACTAACATTCAAAGGTTCGGGGTCTACAAGAATTTCATAATACTGAAAAATATTCAGAATCACAGCTGTTTTTTTAGCATTGATAATAAGAAATTATTATCCTTGAGCAGCGAATCAGCATATTAGAATGATTTCTGAAGGGTCATGTGACACTGAAGACTGATGCTAAAACATTTGGCTTTGCCATCACAGGAATAAATTACATTTTAAAATATATTACAATAGAAAACAGTTATTTAAATTCTATGAATATTTTCACAATATTAGAGTTTTTACTGTATTTTGAGCCAATAAATGAAGCATAGCATAAGAGACTTATTTAAAAAACATAATGCATATATGCATAAAATTCATATTTTACTGCACATTATTACCCCATATTTTAAATTATTGTACTGTACATTAAACATAAATGGTGGATTACTCTGCGTGAACTTGTACATGGATTTATATGCATTATTTTCAATATTGAGACTACATTATTTAATATTCGTCACAAATACAAATGTTTAAGACGTCCATTTAATAATTAGCTTGAAACATTTCGGTAGGTCATGCGCATACTTTGTTATCTGCCCTTTTTGTTGACACATCTATTCTGGTTGAGCACAACCTGTATGTCATAAAACAGGATAAAGATAATAAACCTGTCAGATATTGCTGTCAAATAAACTTTTAGAGGCCTAAACAAATTTAAATGTATCGGGACCATCATCTATCGTGACATTTTGGTGGTAGCAATAATACAACGACAGTCACGACAGATGAGCTGAATTCGCTTATAAATCCTTCCACTGCAGTGAGATCTGAGTGACAGTCTCTATCTCAAACAAACTTCTGTAAGAGACTAAAAATGTTGCCCCGCTCTGTTCTTATGTTTGGGGGGGTTTGACTGTCTTCATTGCTAAAAAAAGCATCTGAGACTGCAAGAGCTGTCTGATCTCTTAGTATAATCAAGTCTGTGATCAAGAAACTTTTTTTTGGTTCTTGCGGCACAATTGACAGAGAGCATGCAGGCTCAAAGGTTTCAAACACAGTTACATCAAATCACAGCAACTCTCAATGCAGGAGGATAAAATGAGGGCTGCAAAATTCAAAGCAAGCATGAGGCTTACATTTTGATTAGTTAGATCTTAGGATGGGCGGTCAGGGTAGTTTTAACTGACTAATCCATTCAGAGTTTTAAAGGAAGAAGCTACTTCATTAACCTCTAACACTGTCTTTAATCTAAGGGACCATATTTAGCCATGCTGGCTTATTCATTCCAATGGGAGTGCTGTGGCACACACACACACACACATAGAGAAATGCATGCAGATAGCTCACACACATACACACTGTACTGTTCCAATGACAGATTGGTCTCAGTGTAATACCAGCAGAGAGCCTAAAAGCACATTGATTTAAAAATGGCTGACATCTCTCGCACTCTTTCTCTCTGGTGTCTTTGGGCCAGTACTGTTCCCGCTTCCATGTTTAAAAGGATTCTTGATCTCATGTGACATCTTTATCTCCAGAATTTGTGGAAACATAAATTATATAATCTACTGGCAGTCATTATGGTGGCAATTATGCATCTTCTCATATTGTAAATATATTCTTTCAGACCACATCCGAAGGCCATGTGGATAAGGAAAAATGATATTAACCAATAATATCGTACCCTCAGAAGTTTCCATCCAATCAATTCCCACCCGCTTGAATATTCTTTTTCCACATAGAGGTATGTCACATTCTCTTATACTCATCAAGCATATATCTGCACTTATTAATCAAATATATAGAACAGTAGTATTGTGGAATTGTATGATTATATTTTATTATTAATGGTATAATTTATTCCTGTTATGGCAAAGCCAAATATTTTCAGTAGCCATTACTCTAGTCTTCAGTGTCACACAATCCTTCATTCTAATATGCTGACTGATTGGATGGATGGATGGACTGATGGATGGATAGATAGATAGCTTAAACAGATCCTGGTTCATACTGGCTGAGCATGATGTGTATGTGCCAAAGGTGGGGTGAGAGCGGAAGGCAAGCAGTCAGTAGAGAGAGAGAGAGAGAGAGAGAGAGAGAGAGAGAGAGAGAGAGAGAGAGAGAGAGAGAGAGAGAGAGAGAGAGTGCAGATGAAAGAAGGAGATGCAGCAGTGGCTACAGGGTTAGTACGTTCTAAAGAGAATGACAGTTCATTAGGAAGTAGTCCAGTGTGCTTCTGTCCACCGTTGAAGGTCATCTGCCAAATGAGTAAATGATATATAGAACGATGGGAACAGATAGAGAGAAAAAGAGGGTGGATAGAGAGACTTGGCAGCAATTTGGCAACGCTCATATGTACTGAGACTGCAGTCTGGACGGATTAGGACATTAGAGAGAGAGAGAGAGAGAGAGAGAGAGAGAGAGAGAGAGAGAGAGAGAGAGAGAGAGAGAGAGAGAGAGAGAGAGAGAGAAAGGCAAAATGATCATGGAAGAGGATCCGCAGTGGTGAGGTTACAGAATTCTGAGCCGGCTTTGCAAGAATTTGATGAGGAATATTTTAGTTCTCATTGAGATCTCCGGCTTTTGATTGCAGAATTCGAGACCTTGAGATGGGTTTTGAAATTCTAAAGATGCATGTGAGATTCCATGTGGCCTTTTTTCTCTGAGAGAAATATGAGAAGGTCTTTTTTTTGGTCTTTATTTCATTGGTGTCTACACTCTTAAGGTTCCAAAGGGAGCATTAAGCAGTGAGAAGAATGATTTTTGGTTCCCAAAGAACCTTTTGATGCACAGTTCTTAAAATACTACCTTTTTTCCCCCCTTAGTGCGAAGAATGTTTTCAAATCTAAAGGACCCTTTTCCACTGTAAAGAACCTTTTGTGCAATGGAAAGTTTCCATGGATGTTAAAGTACCATAATGGAACACTATAGATGCCAATAAAGAACCTATTTCATGAAATCAAAATGGAAGTTTTTTTGGCTTTTAGCTTTTATCTATTAGCTAGTGTGCTCCAAAATTATGATATAATTCGTATTTGCAAGATATAAGCATTCAAAACAATATGGATCAATGATTTTGATGACATCACTCTGCACTTCAGCTTCTCTTCAGATTTTCTGTCCAATCAAATGCTCTCTAGAATCTAAAGCATCCCGTCCCCTACATTATAAATAAATGCTGAAGCTGCAGCTAAAATTAGTCACTTGTTCATTTACTATTTTCAACATGGTGAATGGCACATAATGCACTATATATGGGATAGGGAACGATTGTCTGGTTTCACGTTAGTGTCATGAGAACCACTGCAGCTCCGGGCCAGAGACACGATAGCACAAAGCGGATCGTATGCACGAGTTGGCGTATACCGGAAAACATATCAGCCCTATTTCAAATCTGCACAGAATGATATATTTTAAAGCGATAATGGAGGATTTAAGGAGGAGAAACGATTTGAGATTAGGAGGAAACTAAGGCTTTACCGAGCTCAACGGCTCTGGCCGAGCTGTGATTTAAAATCAACGCTATTGGCTATTTAAAAAAAGGAAAGGAGCTGCTTGAAATGTCCCGCCCTGTCTTCCTGTTTCAGTGGAAATTACATCAACACAGTGAATAATGCTGTGCGTAGGAGATGAGATGTTCTTTATAACAAACCAATCACAAATTATTCATAACATGAGTCTTGAACTCATGTTATTTAACTCACAAAATCAGTAGGAGCAGTCCTTGATTTTAATTCATTGCTTTTAATAGATAAATAAATTCCAAAAAGTCTTAGACCAGTTAGTGGAGACTGTGGTTCATACTAAAAGAATGGTTATTGGAATTGAACTTGTTTTTCATGTTTATGGTGTCTGCTTTAGTTAATCGTTTCAGAGCGGAAACAAAATGGAGCAGCAAATGATTATTACAAATTCCCAAGATCTGTAAATTCATGTCTGGACGACACTCACGCACAGTTGAGCCATGGAAGAGAAATACACAAACATGAAAGAGGAACGAATAAAGAGGCTTAATTTCTCCTGAGAGTGTACAACCGCAAAGACTTTTTAAAGGAGGATTTGAATTTTCTACCCTCTTTCTCTGAAGAGCATCTGTCCTGTTTTTGGTGTCGCTCTCTCTATCACATGTCTTTCTGCATTACTTAACAGCTCTTGGTCTCAGTGCAAAAACCCAGCAGAGATATTAAGCTTGAGCTTTTCATGAACATGCATAAGAACGATTTGCCCTTGGGCCTTAGGCTTTCTTTTCTAATGCTACCATGTCATCATCGCCAGCACATTATCATCACCAGTGGCATCACAATCGAAATGAAAATGTGATCGATTTAGCTTTAACACTTGAGGTATGCAAATGCGCTGTCGTATAAAACCTCCTTCAGTATTATTGAGACATATTCAGGATTTGAGTGGATTTTCAACGACGCTTGTGTACTTTTTCTCATGTAGGGCAACGGAAGGAACTAGCACTGTATTTTGTTTTGGCCCGACTTCCCCTAATCACACTACTAGAGTGAAAAACCGTTTAATTCGAGAAGGATTAGTCCAATTTTAGTTCAGTTATAGAACAAACTTACGTTAGCTTGTCAGCACGCTTCATGGACTTTAGCACATTAGCACGGTTAGCACATTAATATTAGTGGTGTAAATGACCAATTTTTCTGAAAGATTCCTTTCAGCTACAGTAAATATGGGTAATTGGAAGCTCCCCATGAGAATATAATACAGATGAGGAAAAAAAAATCTGTGACAAATGTAACTCATTCCTTCACATCAAAAGACACGTCTCAGTACATTAACTTGGCAACAAGCCATTAGCGCACCAAAACATTATAATGAATCAACTTTTGCGCTGTGACATCACTCATCCAGAATCTGAGACCCAATCAAATGTGCATCTGTCCATGAATCTATCTGCTTGCTTTGTGGTGCCAGATTAAGACTACTGATCAATTAATCCATATACTTCTATTGTTTGTAAAGGGTTAGTTCACCCAAAAATGAAAATTAGCCCATGATTTACTCAACCTCAAGTCATCCTAGGTGTATATCTTTCAGACGAATAAAATCTGAGTTATATTACAAAAGTCCAGGCTAATTCAAGCATTATTATAGCAGTAATAGTTGCTCCGTTTTTGAAGTCCATAAAAAAATGCATCTGTCCATCAAATAACGCGCTCCACGCGGCTCTGGGGTGTTAATAAAGGCCTTCTGAAGCGAATCGATGTGTTTGTGTAAGAGAAATATCCATATTTAAAACTTTATAAAGTAAAGTTTCGGCCAGCTACTGTGACAGCTACTGTATAAGCTTTATAAAAATAATCTGAATTTTAGCCTATGAATCAGTATGTTCAAGTTTGTTGTCTTTGGTCAGAGGGTGTTTCATTTAGTGGCTAATTATGGTTTAATTTAAATGTGCTTTAAAATAAAGTAATTATTGAGCATTTACTTAATACATCTGGTATTTTTGTATATGATTAATCAGTGCATATTATTAAGTACAAAAACTGTTTGTTTTCACAATTTTTCATCAAAATAAGTAGATCAGATCCAAAATGACGTTCTTTTTTAACCAATGTTAAAGAGTGTTGGCCGTGTTTCAGGAAGGGAGGAGTCATCCATGAATGTCTGGTAGGAAATGTCAGCTTATGATTCAATCAATTCCTGATTAATTCCTCTACATTTTTTTGTTGTTGTTGAATATACAAAACTACAAGGAAAAAATATTAATACTATGGAATATTGTTATGATTTAAAAATAACATAAACATTTTTTATTTATTCCTTCGATGGCAAAGACGATCTCAATATTGTGGGAAATGGAACCATCATATTTTTTCTTTAATGAATAGAATTTGATCAATAGAATCTATTTAAAATGGAAATATTTATATATTATAATATAATATTATAAATGTCTTTACTGTTGTCTTTGATCAATTTAAGGCATCCTTGCTAAATTAAAAAAAAAAAATTTAACAGTACCACATTATGGAAGTAAAATGGGCTGCAAATACTGCTTCATGTTGACCAAGTCATGATTTCTACATATACAAACTCGAAGCATTCACTGACAGAGTTATATAAAAAAAAGTCATTTTTGGGTTGTTATTTCACATGGTTCCCTACTGTGCAGGTTTGCAGGACTTATGTCCACCCACCAGTCCATGTCTAGTGTACACACAGCCACAGCGACAGAAACTAAAACAGATTAGGCTAATCTGTGGAATTATCAGTCTTAAATAGTCCATGTTCCTCCTTCATTATGCAGAGTGGTCTTGCAGATGGACCGTTAACGTGCGTTAATGCTGCTCTGTGTAAATTAAAAGCTTGCCTGCAGAGTCACAGCTTAAAAAATATCTCAATGTCAGAGCGGAATAACACTTTTTTTTTTTATAATCTGCTTTACTAATGAAGAAAACAATTATCCCTTTGGGACTGTAATCCATGTGCTCAAATACATCTGCATGAGTCACACAAAGTCCTGCATTTGTCGTAAACAATGCAGTCACCTTACTGAACTTTTACTGCTGCAGTTTCTGCTTTGGTCCACAGGGGGCAGAGATTGGGAAAACTTTTGCTTTTGGGTGAGTCAGCATTTCTGTACCATATGTTTCTTACCAAGTGGGTAAGTGCTTTAAGTTAGTGAAGTATAACTAAAGACCTAAATCCCCAGCAGGCTGTTCCTTCAGTGAAAAGAACCCCAGTTGGTGCTTTTTAAATGAAAGAGTCCAAGTCTATCCCTGCTGGCACGCCGAGTGGCGCAGTGCTAGATGAAGCAGGGGGTATTCTTTAAAGTCCCTGTAAAGTCAAAATTTGTCACACCACAGAAAAAATTGTTATTGACCATGCAGTCAAATTTGAATGATAAAAAAATCGCCATGTATCAAAATCTTGAAAAATAGTGTTTCAGGAGGGGCCTTATGCTCAGTGGCTCCAGTGCGTCATCCAGCCACCGTTTTAGCCCCGCTCAAAAAAACCTGAACACAGCAATGGTGAAAAACTGTTTAAAGATCTAACACCACAATTCAGTACTACACAGTTCACAGTCTTTGTAACTTGTTTCAGCAATACATTTATAACATTTTTAATGTGTTTAGAAACAAATCTCAAAATTGCCTTTACAGGGACTTTAATAATTAGATCTAGAATAGAAGCATCTTCACAAAAATACCTCAGGAGGTAGTTGATGAATTATTGGATCAGATTCCACATCTGCTGCGAATGGGGATTTAACCAATGCCATCAAAAAAAAAAAAGACTGCTGTGGTCTTTCCTTGTTTTTATCATTAGTGTTGAATCAAACCATCAGACCAGAGACGTCTTCTAAGTGATTAGACAAAAATCATACATGTCTTTCCAATGAAAAGAAAAAGAAAATAACGTATGCAAAATAAATAAATATATATTTATTTTGTACACTGTTTATTTTGTGTATATATATATATATATATATATATATATGTATATATATATGTGTGTGTGTGTGTGTGTGTGTGTGTGTGTGTGTGTGTGTGTGTGTGTGTGTGTGTGTGTGTGTGTGTGCGTGCGTGTGTGTGTGTGTGTGTGTGTGTGTGTGTGTGTGTGTGTGTGTGTGTGTAAAATAATATATTTTTATTATTTTTGAATATTTCAAATATTTTTTCTAGAAGCACATTTGTAAGGTCAGGCACTGATGTTGGAGGAGAAGGCCTGGGTCGTAGTCTCCGCTCTAATTCATCCCAAAGGTGTTCTATCGGGTTGAGGTCAGGACTCTGTGTTCCTCCACACCAAACCCGCTCATCCATGTCTTTATGGACATTGCTTTGTGCACTGGTGCGCAGTCACGTTAGAACAGGAAGGGGCCATCCCAAAGTTGGGAGCATGAAATTGTCCAAAATGTCTTGGTATGCTGAAGCATTAAGAGTTCCTTTCACTGGAACTAAGAGGCCAAGCCCAACAACCCCCCACACCATAATCCCCCCTCCACCAAACTTTACACTTGTCACAATGCAGTCAGGCAAGTACCGTTCTCCTGGCAACCGCCAAACCCAAACTCGTTCATCTAATTGCCAGACAGAGAAGCGTGATTCGTCACTCCAGAGAACATGTCTTTGGTGCTTTACACCACTGCATCTGACACTTTGCATTGCAAAGCGACCCATTCTTTCACAAATGTTTGTAGAAGCTCCATGCCTAGGTGCTTGATTTTATACACCTGTAGCCTATCTCTCTCTCTCTCTCTCTCTCTCTCTCTCTCTCTCTCTCTCTCTCTCTCTCTCTCTATATATATATATATATATATATATATATATATATATATATATATATATATATATATATATATATATATATATACATTTTATTTTGTATATTTTCATGTTTAAATTGAAATACTGTAATTAAAATGATGTTTATGGATTGGGTATTTTCCCTGTTTATGTACTTATTTATGTACTATAATAATTATAAAAAGATTGTGTGCGTGTTATGCAGTTTCCCAGTGATGGTCTGATCTTATCCAGTCATTAGGTGTGCAGCAAAATGAAATGCATGTTATGAAGCATCAGGTTCAGTGCATGTGTAACACTTAATGGACGGATGTTATTGTACATCTAAGCAGTGCATTACCGTCTAAACTGATCCGCAGTGTGTAAGACCATGATCCATAAGCATCTGTGTAATTAGAGTGTGTCAGACTCTATCAGATATACACATGTGCACAAACACACACAAGACGGAGGACAGACGGGCAAAGAGACCGAAAGAGACAGGGCGTGAGACGTCAAACACTGAGGGCAAAACCATGTTTGTGCAAATTATTTCAATCAGTCAGAGTTGCTCTAAATTCACTGGAGAATGAAGCAGCGGTGTAATAATTTGCTTTGGGTAAGAGATTGATTCAGCATCACTCTCGGTGTATGGTTTTCCTAGCACCCCATGTTCTCCTTTGGGGCGATGGGCGACTGGTGCCCACGGGCAACGAGCGAAGGAACGACTAGTTCTTGTTTATCCTCCTGCGAGCTGCAGTGCCACTGTTTGCCTGCTCTTCTGTACAGTACAACGCGGGCCAGTTTTGGGCAAAGATTAATTGTTAATTGAGAGGAAGAGGGGAGAAATTGCATTAGCATGCCCGGACAAAGGGAGCCTCTTGAGAAATCGAATTAAGCAAAGACACATGAGTTTAAAGAGCACGAATAAAAGTGAACGGGGCAAAAAAAACAACAACATGGTCCTTGGAATTTATCTTCTCAAACTATGACTGATCTGCACACATAATCCCTATTAGCAGGATTTGAAGAGGAAATATTTATTAGCAATTTAACTCTAAGAGGTTTACTGTATTTGCCTAAACTGCCCTGTAGGGAACATGTGACCTCAGATGACTGCTAAAATGTATTAAGACAATCTCTAAATGTATAAAAAATATATAATAATAAATAATAAATACGTAATTCTACAGATTATGAATTGTCTGGACTGTGCACAATTGTGATTTTGGATGTTATTTCTATGATATAAACAGGTCAATATCATGGAAACTGTGACAAAATGTGTCATATTTCACCTCAAAATCATTTTTAAAAAGCTAATAAATAATGCAATTATATAAAATACAATGCTTGTATGTATATATATATATATATATATATATGTGTATATGTGTGTATATATATATATATGAATCACATTTTAGCTTTGTATTTTTATTTTATATATATATATATATATATAATTTTATTTTAAAATGAAACATTTCTTGGCCGCTTTATATTGATGCTAATTTGTTTTGTTTTGTTGTTGTTTTTTTTCATTAAAATGTTATATTGCAGTTTAATAATCCTTGACTTGAAGATGAAATATGACCCAGACATTTCCTACATTCAGCGGATACTGACGTCAAGAGGTCAATATGAATAAACATATAGTCTTATTATACTCCAAATCCTATTATACCTCATCTAATACCATGTCAATACAAGTGTACATTGTTGTTTCAGAATGAACCTCATCTACAGACATTGATTAGATTTTCAGGACTGCGTTGGACTTCCAAACCATTAAAGCAGACTCCCTGCTAAAGAGATCTGTTGTGTCCAAACAGTCAGTCACATATACTCTCTCTGCAGGGTGAGAGCTTTTAGCCTGCTGAGAAAAGCAGACAGCTTTCACACACGCACGCACACACACAGAGTAATGAAGATATTCAATGGCTCAAGAGGCTTGTGTAAGCAACCGTCTACAGAAACAATGCTTTAGCCAATTAGGAGCGCCACTTTAACCTGCCATTTGCAATATCTTAAATCTCACCTTGACTCATTGGATGCCATTTTTAGATTTACTCACTTTATGCTTTTTGGATGTAATTGTTTATAAATAGGAATGGAAATGCATCAGATTACATGCGTATGGGACAGGAATAACTATTCAGCTGAACACTAACTCAATCATACAGCAGACAAAAACTCAACACTCCCATAATAGTAGTTTCCTGCACTGTAAAATTGACGGTAAAAAACAGCAGCTGTGGTTGCCAGACCTTTACTGTAAAAAATATGGTCGCAACATTTCTAAGTGCATTGTCTAAAGCGCATGGCGCAAGTGCACTTAGGGTGTGTCCGAATTTTGCTAGTTTAACAAAGGAAAAAATGGTCGGCGTGCCAGGCACATGGTCTACAATGGTTGTCACTATACTCTTAATGAGTAATGGGTGTGTTTTGGGCGTAACGTGCAATAAACCAATCAACTCATCTCCCATTCCCTTTAAAAGCCAGTTGCGCTCACGCCATGGCGGATTCGCTATTTACATAGCGGAAAAACTGAATACTTCTCTAGTGAGGACATTTTTCATATTTAAAAATGTTTGTGTGCTGCTGCCTTTACTAACTTTAAACATAATGATTTTAACGTTTTTTAACTTTAAATAATCAAAAACTGTACAGATAGCAGTATTTTACTATAAAATTACATGAAACATCATGTTAGATCTATTACAGTTTTTCACTGTATATAGTAAGGGAACTTGCCATTAAAGCCACCATGAAATCAAATGTGACCACTCTTATTTTTTATGGAATATTGCACTATTACTATTATTTTTAAATTCATGTACTCTCTTTAAAGCTACACTGTGTAACTTTTTTAGTTTATTCTTAGCTAAAAACACTTGGTTCTTTCAAAAATATATGTGCTCATTAATGTATATTTACTTCTTTCAAGTAATAAAGTATTCTCGTAAGTTTATAATATGCCATTAAAAATACATACGGGTGAGGGGTTCGAATGCAGGTCGCCATGTTGCCCCTCCATCTTGAAAGTACATTAGCCAAAGAGGGACATACCGGTAAATTCAAGCTTCGCCTTTCGCGTTTTAACGCTCAATGGCACCGTGTCGAATGTCGAACTGGAAGCCATGTTAATCTTGGACTAATTCGGCCACCATAGGAGTTAAAACGAAATCAGAATTGAGAGGAACAGAAACAAAAATTCTCTGGATGGTCATACACCTTTTCACCACTAGATGGGGGAAAATATCACACAGTGTAGCTTTAATCAACTTTCCCTCCTTCTTGCAGTGCCATCTCTTCTCTGATTATGTGTTTACTGGCTCAAGGGCGGGGCAACCTGTCACTCACATGAGATCAACCAATAGCAAACCACAACCATCCAATCAATTCCCAATGGACAATATCAAGTCTCGCCCTACATTTTTTCTTGTTCGAGAAGCCGTTTCACTCTGATACGTGTCACAATAAAAAAGAAACTTCCATTTAATGCAGACTTGCAGTCTTTTACCGTGCCGTAGGCCGTTTTATTTGCCCTCATGGAACAACCAAATATGAAAAAATGTGGCATAATATCTGGCAAGTCTTCTGTAATCTTGCTGTCAAGATAGCCAACTCAATCTGACTCAGCTGTGTTCTGCTTTCAGGGAACGACTGGTGGTCGCATCACGGTGTGACTGAACTGTTTGTGCTTGGGTTTGTAATACCTGGCACAGAAGCAAAATCTCGCTGAGGAGGCAAAGGCAATATCCTCACCTAGCATTAACTCTCTCACCTAGCATAGCCTCCTGACACCTGTGCACCACGCAGGGGCGGGACATATGTGGAGAAAGGATGAGTCATCAGAAACAGACACAGGTGCTTTGGAAAACACACAGGCGTACGACAAAACAAAAGTCTGACGAATAACACAGGAACCATCCCACTTTTCCCTGAACAAAGAGATGTAGCTGCTTTTCAGGATTAACATTTACTCTGGGATTTGGTGACCTTTTGTTTTAGAAAGGACAGTATTGACCCGTTGAATGTGACATTTGAATGCACTGTGTATTTCTGAGGTGCCAAGCACCTAGACAGTCGCCAAACAAACATACTTTAAAATGAATTCAATTCAGAATTAAAGGAATGTTCGGTGTTGAATACAAATCTATACGTTTATATAAACTGAGAGAAGAGTCTACATTTTTTTCCTGGGCCTCTCAGTTTGTATAGACAAACAAAAAAAAGTAGCTTTTACAAATGGAAATAAGATTATATTTTTTTTGTATTCATTTTATTAAAATAATTAGTATTATTTAAAAATGATTTGTTTATTTCTATTGTGTTTTTATTGTTAATTATTTTTAAGTTATTAATGTTTTATTTTATTGTTTATATTTGAAACATGAATTTAATTCACAGTTTAAACATGTCTATGTATTTGTTATTTATTGTTACATTTAATTATGCATTAAACATACATTTTATAAATAGATTTAAATGTCTGTATATTTATCTATTTGAAAATATTATTTATCTATTTCCAGTTTTATTTTTTCATTAATGAAAAGTTTAAAATATTCTATATAGCTGACCCCTCAGTGTGAGTTTTTAAGGCGACCGCTATTTTAGAAAGTATCCCCTTATTATTATTTTAAAGGTCACATATTGTACACCTTTCTGGAGTTTTAATTTAGGTTTTGATGTCCTTAAAGGTGAACTATGTAAGATTTTTGCAGTAAAATATCCAAAAACCACTGGGCCAGTGTTATATATTTTGTTCAGTTGAGTACTTAGAATATCCCAAATGTTTCCAACTAATTGTAAATCGTGAGAAATTGCTATTTTAACCAAGGAACCGGGACGTGTGAGCTATGCGTTTGAGGGAGTCGCCTGTCGATTGTGTCATATCTGCGTTACCCTCGGTTTCTGGTTTTATTTAGCAGAAACACTGTACTCTCACTGCAGTGTGAACAAGTGTCATAACAGCCGCCGAGCGAACGTCATAACTTCCTTTTCAACACACTCAGATATATCTAATACGATAAACCAAGTTGCTTTACCTCATACTCATGACTGGAAAAGCTGAAGTGGCGACTATGCCATAATAACAGTCCCGCTCTTCAATCGTTCCTGCGGCCTTGCTCAGCTCCACAACACTCGGTCCTGCTCTGCTTCACTACAGTAATGTTAATAATCGCATCCATTGACATGATTTCTGCCCGAGTCCTATCCTGACTCTTTTCTACCGGCTGTGAGGTCAAGACTATATGTCCCAAGATTCTGCGCTCAAACGTGGCGTCATCACACTACGCCTTTGTTTTGAATAGGCGACCTCTAGTGGACGGAAAAGTTACATAGTGTAGCTTTAAGAATATATATTTGCGGCATAAGTACCAAAAACCATCTCAATATATTTTTGCAGCTCCTCTCTCAGTAGCTCTGCTAAGAACAGTTCGATTTTGGCGTCGAATTAATATTCATGAGCCTCTCATGGCCTGTTGTTTTCTGAGTGACACATGGCCAGGCCAGCCACAGGTAACTAGGGTCATGTATGCTGTAGCCTGCTGTGGCTTGGTGATACTCTCAAGGTAAATAGAAACACCGGTAATGATGGTCACTGCTGAGGGAAATGTTGTCCGGGCTTACATGTTTGAGCCGAACTCAGACCCCGAATCGGCGATGACAGGAGACAACCAACCACCTCCTCAAACGCGCTTACAACAGGATGTTTCAGAACGGTAATTAATATTTATTTTTTTTACATTCGCCGTTAGGGTTAGGAACACATTATCAACACGTTAGCATCATGTTAGCATTGCATAACCGTTTACAAACTATAATTTCAGATTATGCTGGCTCCATAATGTAACATAAAAGGTGTGGGAAGTTTACTTAAGGGTTGCGGATTCGAGGTCAGACCCAACAATGTAGGGACTGCAGCATCTTTGATGAGTAGCTTCTTTGAAAACCCGGCATTGAACTGTGCCTGATTGACGAAGCAGTCACTTGAGAAATGTGCAGAACAGATGGTTAAGGTCGAACTAAATTGTTGTGCTATTTACGAATAAATAAACATAAGCCACTGGTCTCTTATATTAATGTTCGGAAGCCTGTGCAATGATGTAGTTTCCTGACATCCATCAACTGAACAGCGGTTTCTCGACATGTTTCCGTGTAGCTGTTGCTCAACAATGGCATGGACGCAATGTTGTCTGGGGGTTTGGCAAATGAGGGTGGGGCGGTGAGTAGTTCTGATATCACATTTTTACAGAAGTCACAACGGCTTGTGAAAAGGCGCATCTACTTTATGCAGGCCGTGTGCATTTGACTGTGGATTGACTGTTTTAAAACTTATATGGTAGTTACATGGCCCCTAGACCTGAGTTATCATAAAAAAGCCATGAAAACTGAAAGTTTTGAAAATATGGGACATTTAAACCTTTATTATGATCATGTTAGCTGATCCATAAAGTGCAATGGACGTCCCATGTTAGTTTTCACCGCAGATTTACAACACATCAATTCATCCACTTCTTTTGAAATGCGTGAAAGTAAGTCACGTAATACCTACACAATGTGTTTTTGATTTGAATAAAACACAATGTCAATATATATAGTCTGTATAACGCGCTGAACGTTCTAATCACACTGGTGTGATCGTAAACGTCAAAGGCTTAATTCCAGATTTCTGAGGCTTTCTTCAAGGGCACAACCCAAGCTGAGACCTGCACAATGTCCCCCAGGATTCTCACTGTCCTAAAATAAAAAAACAGCAGGTGAAATTGGGGCTTGTTGGATGACCTCGTCTCCAGGCTAGTTTACTAACATTTGCGTCAGCAGTGCATCTCTGCCCCCCTGCTGTGCTCATTCTTCCCTGAATGAGCTCAGTACGTGGGTCTGATTTTCCCCTTTTAGATCAATTTACTAACTCACTGATGAATCATTCTTCTTAAATATCTCCCAGGTTGAGACATGCTTAAAGAGACAGCATCATCTGGCTGAAATTCACAATCTTCCGTTGGATGTGACCTGTTTGGTTTCCATGGATGGATGATGTGGTTTATGTGCAACACCCATTAAAAGAAATTAAGGTATGATCACTTCAGCTATTTGTGGCATAATCTGCACAAAGTCCATCAACACCCCAAAGCTTGCACAGTCCTATAGCTCGTCCTGGGTTGACATTTCATTCAGTAACATTAGGCAGTTTTGATTTATATGTTGTTTAATGTTGATATTTTACATATGCATCTGCTTACATATCCTATCGCTTGTTTCTGCTTCTTCTTCACGTGTCTTTTGATCAGGAGATTCAGTACTCTACACTGAAAACACGGAAATCTGAAAATTCGGTAAATAGCAAGGAAGCGTTGCCTCATAAATGGTGGAAATATCTGTCAATAGCTGGGAAAGAGTTAAAATATTCTTTACAGAGAAAATAATGGTTCTTTTAAGAACTGTTCACTGAAAGGTTCTTTAGGGAACAAAAAATGGTTCTTCTATGGCATCTGGAACCTTTAATTTTAGGAGTGTATTTATTTTTCTTAAAGTCTTCTCGTAATGTTATTTAAGATTCTTGACACCAAAACGGTTGTATGTCTTATAACTGTCCATTTTTAACCCTCTTTCCACATGCTGTTTTTGCTACTGTTCCTTAAAGACTTCTATATGTAAAAACATCTGTTATGTTTGGCAAGCCTCAGTATACTGGCAAACTTAACACTGAGGTTTATCAGTATGGGCCAAGCTTGAAAATACTGAATATGCATTGATATGCAAATATCACAAGCAATTTGTAACTGTGCTTATGGTTATAACATCATAACCATAATGACTTCTGAATAAGCCATTTGTATCTTAGTTGGGGTGAACTGTATTATTAACTGAGTATGAAAATGTTCTGAATACAGTAGCATATTACCAATTTTCCCTAAAATTGTTGTTCTAAAATGTTTTTTACAAGATTGTATTATTTACAACTTTTTTTAAATAGTAGGCAGCACGTAATATATACTAGAGAGTAAGCAGTTGATTTCTGAACGCAGCTTTTGTCTATTTCCGCCTCAGAGAAGAAAAAAATAATAAAGAAGTTTAATTGTGAGATGTTTGAAATAAGATATAGTAAAAGTCACATTGTGAAAAAGTTGCAATTTAAAGTATATTAATTTAAAGTAATTTACTTTTTTGTGTTGCAATTGATACATTTTGAAGTTGCAGTTGCCTGTTTTGTACTCTGTTCTGTACTCTGTTCTTTGAACAAAGAAACCCTGTTTTCCATAATACATCCCCTTTAAATGTTTGTACGTTTTCAGTAGTTTAAAGATGAATGCATTTTAGCTGGTGAAGTTACCTGCGCTGAGCACAGCTGTGTTTTGTTGTGGGTTCTACACTGATACACACACATGCCCACCATCAGGCCTCCACAGAGCAGACAAAATGCTGGTGTGAGAGCAAATGGACAGATGTGACCCTCACTGACATGGGGATTTGAGCGCTCACTTGTCTCCCCGCCCTAATCTGTTTATTTTTACCTCTCTTTTCCCAAAATCACACTGAATGTCCAATCCCTCTTGCTTTTCTCCATTGCCTTTTATTCTTTCCATTCTTTCTCTGCTTGTTTATCTCTTTCCCAATCCAAATAGCTTTAGATAAGCTTTTAGGAGCATTTCAGGGACAGAATATAAACCAAGAAGGATGATCCCAAAAGAGGAGCTTCTATAACATATTGTTTTGTCTCAGTGGATGCATTACCTATGATACTATTTAAGGAGATTCCTAATGGTTGTGAACTAGTTTTAAGTCATTACTTATAACACTTATCTGTATGACCAAAATCGGCAAAGTATTTTGAGTCTCTTTCGCACTGAAAAGAAAAAAAGGTGAAGGCGCCAGCGACTTTGCCGACCCCTGGGTGTTACGTTAAACTGTATTAAAACAATATCACATTCAAAATCATGTCTTTCTGAAAGTAAAGTGATTGGATGAATAGTAATTCCCTACTACTTAAATATTTTTTTAATTATTGGACAAAAAACCTCTGCACATAGTAGAATACTGTCTAACACTTGATGGCTGCTCTGTCAAGTTAGGAACCTGGGTGTGCTCTTCGATACCAATCTTTCAACGTTTCTAGCATCTGTAAAACCGCATTCCTCCATCTTAAAACATATATCTAAATTACGACATATGATCTCAATGCAAAATGCTGAACAGTTAGTTCATGCATTCATGACTAAGGCTAGATTATTGTAATGCTCTACTGGGTGGTCGACCTGCACGCAAAAACAAAACACAACATCTAGAGTTCTTACTAGAACCAGTAAGTATGGCCATATTAGCCCGGATATGTCAACACTGCACTGGCTCCCTATTCAACACTGTATACATTTTAACAGTGTAATTACAACAAACAAAAAAATGTAAAAGGTCTGACAAAGATGTGTAATGTGATATTCTCAAAATATTTGGCCTGGCACATATATTGCTATATCTTATCTATATATTGTTCTACATCTATCTATTATGAATCAAGACAGAAAGATCCAAGTAGTGTCTGTCTGAACATAGCTGAGCTATAATAACCTGCCGTTCTTGCAGTGTTAGAAACCATGGGGGAAAAGGGAACGTAAGGAATTCTGGTCAATTAGATCTTTTTCAGGAAACATGAGTTGAGTAGAGTGGATTTCAGTGTAAATTGTACGTAACTGTTATGGTAATTGTCCCATTCAATTCAATGCAACAATTTAAGCATGGATAGATTTACACAGAAATAATAAGGCAACCGTCTCCATAGGATGCATGTGCACTAGTCTACTTGAAACTCCCCTCCCCCCTCTATTTAGGTGTCTCATCAGAGAGAAAGAGAGACAGAAAGAGAGAAACAGACGATTTGAGACGAAGTGAGAGACGGGAAGTAAAAAGGGAAAGACAGTGTGATAAAGCAGGGTTAAGTGAAAACAAAAAGGAAACAATGCTAGATAATAGGAAGAAAGGAAATGAAACAGAGGTGAATCGGAAAAAAGAGATATGCAGAGACATGTGCATAAATGCATAATAAAGATTGCATATGCAAGATTGCATGTGCATGAACAACTCAATATAATCGACATTTTCTGTAAACCCTTCAGGCTCTACCGAACATCACGTCTGCTCTGCGTCGGCCTCTTGAATCACACTCCAGGTTTCATTAAAGACTCTGCACCATGTCACACTGCAGCATCGTGATCCACGCGCTAACTCACGTCACAGCTGTGTTTGAGCTGATCAGGGTAGCGTGACTTCATTCAACATGGCGGTAAATCCACAGAGGCGTGTACGGTGAAGTATGTAGCACACAGACCTGCTCACGGCAGGATTGAGACAGAGATGGCACACCCCGGAATCGCAGCATGTGCCAGCAGCGCAACCTGAGGTCGGGAATAAACACACGCTCCTCCCCAACAATCAAAACACCTCTCTGAGAAGGGAACGGAAGAGGGTGGGGGAGGTTTATGGCTGCCTGAGTGTGGAAATTCTCTGCAATAATGCATGTGATGTGCAATATATATACAGGAGATATAAATATGCAAGGAGCACCTTGTTATTATGTATTGCCTTGCAATAAAGCAACAGCATTGCAGTGAGAGGTCAGAAAGAAAGAGAGAGTGAGACAGGGCTGATAGTCATTTCCCAGAATGCACCAGTGCAGCATGAGAGAGGGGAAATGGTGTGTATAATGTGGATGCTTCCAGGGATGCCGTAAATAAGTGCTTGGTAAAGCCTCTGGCCAGGTTTAGCCTGTGGTTCTGGATTGCTACTTTAAAATGTCGATTTCAGAGGCTTTATTAGGTCTTATTTAGGGTTAGAGGTCCAAACACACGTTTAACCCTAAGTATTAAACTTTGGCGCAGACTGTTAGCGTTTAGAGTGATGCCTCAAATCATGTGGCTGTTTAAGGAGAGCTATGCTATTAATATTCTAAGCAATCTGACTTACAATTTTTGCATGGTGAACAATAAAAACAAAACAAAAACGTGCCTCAACCTACATTTTTGCAAAACTCTAGTGTGCCTATACAAACATTTCACTGCAGTGTCCAGCTTTAATAAACACAAGAGGCAGTAAAACACCACCAATGTTTATTCCTTTTCACATAAATTATGATTAAAGGAGTAGATTATTAAGTAAATAAATACTTATTTTTGGGCTGTTCTTTGCACTATTATTGTATGTTTATTATATGTTATCACCTACGGTGCATGATTTGTAAACTAGCAAGGTCGCTTCAGCCAATTTTAGCTTCAGTGTTCTTCTCTCATATTTGCTTTTGTTAACATAAATTACAGGGTATTACCCTTTTAACATTTCATTTCCGAACTGCCGCAAAACATACAACAGGCAAAATAATAAAACATTGCCAGATTTACGTTAATCGCGCAATTTTAGCACCACTTTCTCTACATTTTACTTTGAAAGTGTTGCAAAACGTGCAAGAATCAATGTAATATCATTTTGCAAATATGTTACCACTGTCATGTTTTTTTTGGGTACTCAAAGCACTACATATAGAAGGGGGGAATCTCCTCAAGCACCACCAATGTGCAGCATCCACCTGGATGATTCGACGGCAGCCATATTGCACCAGAACGCCCAGCACACACCAGCTTATTGGTGGAGAGCAGACAGAGTGATAAAGCCAATCAGTATATGGGGATGATTAGGAGGCCAAGATGGGAAGAGGCCAATTAAACCCCTACTTTTTTTTTTTTTTTCGAAGGACATCCTGGGAATTTTAATGAGCACAGAGAGTCAGGACCTCGGTTTAATGTCTCATCCGAAGGACGGTGCTTTTTGACAGTATAGTGGCTCCATCACTATACTGGGGCGTTAGGAACCACACAGACTACAGGCCTCACTAACACCTCTTACAGCAGAAACCTAGGTTTGAGGTCTCCCATCCAGGTACTGACCAGGCTCAATCCTGCTTAGCTTCAGTGGGCAACCAGTCTTATAGGGTGATAGCTGCCGGTTATGATAAATCCTGTAGATTAACACTGAAGGAGCCTAAAATATCACTTCAATGGGCTCTTTCGACTAAGGCTAGTAAATAACCACCCAAAACATGCTAGAAACTGCATAGCGATAAGCTAAAAACCACTCCGAACACATTAGAAACCGCATTGCACCAATTTAGGCATCCCACACAACACCATCATGATGGTGAGTTTTAGGCCATGTTTTTCACACTAGGTGTTTTTAAAGATCAGAAAATCCAGTTTTTTATGTTGTTTACATGTCTATGTGATGTTTTTAATATGCTTTAAGACAAACAATGTGCAAATTCATAGGTCAACACCATTGCTGAACATTTTCTCCTAAAAAAAACTGCAGTGAACCAAAGAGTTTGGTTTTTCTGACATCACAAACTACCTTGTAACCAATCAAGACAATGTACGGGTGGGCTTTAGCAAATCATCATTACTATACTAATGGCATATTACATTTTTTTTTTTTTAAATATGCCATTTTGGTGATCAAAGATGATTTAACGGATACAAATGAACCTATCGGTAAGCCCCTCCCCTCGAACGCAGATCAGCCAATAGCAGTTGAGTATCAATTGCACTGGGACCGGAACTCGGACATCTTTAGGTGTCAGCGCCATAGAGAAACATTGGAAAATCCGAATCTCTCATCGGTTTGATGGTGTTTATGCTACAAAAATGCTAAAATGTCGTGCCTGAGGTACTGTAACACTGATTCCAGGGATCCTGAGAGGATTTTCTGTTTGTCATACTCTCGTTAAGTTACGATTAAAGTCCCTGCTAACATACAAACCGAAATAAACGAACTGTTCTCACGTCATGTAACACTGTGGGTCAAAAACACGAAGGTCTACATTTCAGTGCCTCTCCATATTAAACTGGTTATATGTAAATTAATTTAATTTTAGATATGTTTAAGGTCTACATTATCTGTCCTACTAAGGAGGACTCCTATTTTGATGGGTATTATAACTGCACCCTCGAAAAAGGCATACGGTCTGTATATGTTTGTTTACTGTTAGTTGTATGAGTGTTTTTGTGTAATTTGCTGTGTATGTTAATGGTAATGCAACGGAGAGAGATAGTTTGGGAATGAGACGTTAATGCGCATTGTTTGTTCAGCTCTTACGATGATTTTTTGGAGTGAAAAAGGACATAATAAACTTGATAAACCATCAGTAAAGTTTGGCCATCATTCGGACGGGATATACGCTACATTCTGTGTCCAAAAACATCTTGGGATAAGGTTTTCACACAGACAGCTGTCACTGTAAGATATCGCAACTCTGTTTGTTTGCCCGAGTTAGCAACAGTAACTAAGGGGGGCGAAGCTTACCGATAGGTCAATTATTGACTACAGGTGGATTTTAACACTGGATGTCCTTTTACTTTGTACAAGCATAAACAAAAATGTTAATAGGGTCCCTGTCTTGGCTAATGCAACTGTAGATGGGCAGCAGAACACAATAGTAATGAATCAACCGTGATTACTGTCGGCCACTTTAGTTTGTTTGACTCTTTCAGAGAGGTACATCTGTATTTCAATTAGGTAAGATCAGAAAGCGTCGACTCTGCTCTCTACTTGTCCTGGCTTGGGCGTCTGCCAGCTGGAGAGGAAGAGGACCTGGCTTTAAGGGTTTAATAACACGCAGGGAACCAAAACAAACAGAGATCTCTTTCTTCTCCTTTAGTAGCTTCCAAACCTCCTTGAAACCCCCGATGTTGATGTTTTTTACCTTATATCTTATATCTAATCATATCTAATGGTGGTTTCAATCTTTTTTTTATCATGCAACAAATCTTCAGTGGCAAAAAAGGGTTGTCTGAGTTTGGTTAGTTGTCATAGCATAAGCTGTAATTTACTGTACAATTGGCTAGGGATAATAGCAGGTGGGAAGCAGAAACATGCAGTGTTTTTCTGACGAAATTGACCTTAAGGTGCAACAACGCTCTTCTGAAACCGATCCAGTTGGGGAGGGCTTGCAAACAGCATGCATCATGTAAAGATGAATGCTTTGTGTTTTAGCTTGGGGTGTCTCAGACAGTGGTGGGAGTGAAGTGCTCTGGCTTGAATACTGATGCAGTTAATAGTTTCGCTCAGCTGCTCTTGCAGCGTTGAAGAGGTTGGTTCCTTTTCGCGCTCTCGCTCCCCAGTGCGGCTCTTGAGGTTTCGCCGAGGGCTAAGCAGCAGATATGCTTACCTTAACCCTCAAATAAGTCTGCCCACCTCTAAAGAGTGTGAATCAGTGGTCTCATGCTGCAGAACCACACCTGAGCTCAAAGCACCTTGGGTCTAACATATACGCACACACACTTTAATGTGCACAACATCAACTAACATCTCTTCTTGTTCATACTGGACGCTAACATATCCAAGACGTGTTACTAAAGGCCATCTGTGTCATAGTTAGTTCACACACACACACACACACACACACACACACACACACTCTCATACACACACTGTCCCCTCACCTCCTCCCACTGGTGGATGTATCTGATGAGGCGCGAAAGCCTGAGAAGACGGAGCAAGCTGAGGATTTTGGTGAAGCGTACGATACGCAGTGCTCGGGCCGTCTTGTAGACCTCCGAATCGAAGCCTTTCTCCACTATTAGAAAGATATAATCCACTGGGATGGAGGACAGGAAGTCTACCACGAACCAGCTCTTCAGGTAGTTCATCTTAATGACCTTTGGGTCCAGGATGATCTCAGAGCTCTCCTCATTCACAATTCCCGTTCGGAAGTTCATGACCAGGTCCACCAGGAAGATGGTGTCCGAGGCCACGTTGAAGACGAGCCAGGTGGTGGTGGTTTGCTCGGAAAAGAAGGTAATTCCCACAGGAATGATAATTAGATTCCCCATCATCATGATGAGCATTATCAAGTCCCAGTAGAACCTGCAGGGGAGACAAAAAAACACATGTTAAAGAGAGACCAGTTGAAGGCAAAACCGTTTCTCTCCCAGATTAGCAAATTTAAAAATGTATTCCCTTTCAGTTCATAAGTGTGAATTTGAGTTGATTGGGCAACACCCCACAGGAAGTTGAATTGGAATATGAATCCGAATGACAGTATGAAGAGTTTACTGAACTGCAATTCAACACGGTAAAATTCTAGGAAATTGTGTTCTTCTACCCTAGTCCACAAAAAGAAATGTATTAAATATGATGGAACGCATATATACACTACCATTCAAAAACTCAGGGTCAGTGAGAACTTTAAAAAATTTGTGCTGAAATTCCTGGTTCGGATACATCAGCATCCTATTCTGAAGACGAGCATCTAAAACACAACATTTGCTGTTATTTTCAGCAGGTATGACATAATTTTTGGTCAAATGTATGGCTTAACCATCTCCATTACCTGACCTATAAAAGATTTACCCATGAATTGACTTTACAACCCCTTCAAAAGCATTTGCACATCCCCTCCCATCCTGATACTATTCCCGATAGCAGAAACATGCTCGCCCTTTTCAGCGAGAAGATGATGTAGCAGGACTGGCAAGATTAAATTCCTGCTCTTTTCTGCTGGAATGCCCTCATTCCGACGGCCCTCAGATATTTGTGATGTTTCTGTGGGTTCTGTCTAACAGGCTTCCTTCAGCGATCAGTACAGCTCGTGCCTGCAGTCCGCACACGATGCACTACAGCTCATTTCCCTGTCGCTTTTGATATCACCGCCAACACTTCCTGCTGGATTGCCGCCCTGTGACAGCGCCGCACGGCTCGCGCTTTGCTCTCTGGATGAGGAGGCAAAGAGCCACAGGACCGAAAATGAAAGAGGGAGATTGTAACATGAGAGGGTTTCCCTTTCTTATGTGAGAGTTGTGTGTCTGTGTGTGACATTCTGTTTTGCTTGTACAATAGCTCATTAAAGGTACAGGCTGTAATTGCTGAGCCAGCAGCACATGCACCCTCAGGAATGAGTCTGTGTTTTGGAAACATGTGAATGGAGCCACCATAGGGGTGAATGGAATCACGGTTGCCGTTTGAAGGTGTTTGTTGATGCAGTATTACTATTATACCATGTGTACTTTATTAATGCATAGTGCTAACTAGCTAAAACCAATGCCCACTAGCTGACTAGTTATGTAATGCACTTCTTACAGTGACAATATCTTTGGAGGAACCTGAGGTTAAATATCTTGATCAAGTGCACATTTAGGATATCGAGAGTTTGAACTAGCAGACTGATATTTCGGTCAGACCAAATTGGCTAATATTTAGCCATTTTGAGATTATTGGCAAGAGCCATGAACCATTACTTTTGGTCTAAAAGTCTACAAACAGCCCTTTGAATAATGGGTAATGCATAAATTGTTTTCATAATTTTAGCGAATGCATAGAAAATATTGTGTCAGCTGCTATACTGTAAAGCTCTTACACACACACACACAAACATAGGTTTTCATGTTTTATGGGAACTTTCCATAGACATAATGCCTTTTTTCTCTAAAAACTCTAAACCTAACCATCACAGAAAACTTTCTGCATTTTTACATTTTCCCAAAAATATCATTTAGTATGATTTATAAGCTGTTTTCCTCATGGGGACCAAAAAATGTCCTCATAATGTAGGGTTCACCTGGATCACACAAACACACGCCATTTTGGAATCGATTAGAAACTATTACTTTAATTCGTCAAGGATGCAATAAATTGATAAAAATAGTGACAGTAATTTCAGAAAATGTAGTTTGTCATCACAGGAATAAATTACATTTTAAAATATATCAAAATAGAACACAGTTCGTTTAAATTGTAATAATATTTCACAATATTACTGTATTGTTCATCAAATAAATACAACTTTAATCATAAGCGACTTCTTTATGGACATCTGACATCTGAATATTGGCATTATCAATTATCAGCATTGGCCATTGAAGAACCCTTTTCAAAAAAGAATGTTAAAGTTTACAGTTACACATTGAATAGCAAAAATGTTATAAAATGTCATTCGTAATATTCTGTAGCCTTGATATTTCCTTCAATATCTCTCTTCACCAGGACACTAAACTCATGTGAGAGATTTTCAGTTGCTTGGCAGAAGATGCAGCACAGAAGAATCGCATTATGATTTCAAACCTTTAATGTTATGTAACCTTTTGTGTTAAATACACATGCAAAAATTGAAGGACAAAACTGACTGCTTATTTAATTGATTCCAAGTAAGCATATTTATTTCTAAGATTATTTTTCCAGTTTGAAAATGTAGTATTTATTTTGTTAATATTTTTAGTATAGTTTTTATAGTTTATAGTTATATATCCTTCATGCAGATTCCCTCCTACTGATAATGCTGTTATAATCGTCCAGTCTTTCCTGACAGCAGAATCACCTGTGGGCTGTTTTGGATATCTACCGGTCAAGAAGATGCTTCTGATAAATAACGAAACATCAGCCGGCCTCCATTTTCATGTCTCGCAGCATTTGTCTGCCTTGGCAGCCCAGACATGTCCCTGAAATGGCTACAAAGACTCAATGCACATAAAAAGTCCAGTTGTAAATTAAATTTGTGCGTCTGTTTACCACAGGTTAAAGACTTCCATTGTTGTTGGAAAGTGTGAATCTAATGTTTGACAACAAGCCAAACCAAACACAAGAGAAGTAATTAGCGAACACTGCGACGTTGGCGGTATTACTCATGCCACCTAATGTGAAGAAATCTTCACATAGCCGGTTTTTAATGTCTGCCGTGAGCAGACATGAGTCAGCTCTCTGAACACTCTCTGACAGAAGTCCAGCAGACAGTAGAAGAGATTCTGGTAACACTTTACGTAAAGCTTTTATGTATAATGCATTATAAAAGTATTTTTAATGCGTTATGCCTTGCAATGCTACTTATAATGCATTGTATGGTCTCATGATTAATTGTATCCACAGTTAAAATATACCTATAGAAAGTATAATGCATTAAAACACGACAAACAACTAATTTCACATGTAACAAGGAATCTGTGAATATTATAATGCATTTTTACTTTGGTTATACTGTATACGTAATCAAAAATGTATGGTATGTATTGGTAATACATTTTAACGTACATTATGAATACCTTTATACTGCATTATACGTAAAGACTTTAAAGGGATAGTTCACACAAAACTGAAAATAATCCCATGATTTACTCACCCTCAAATCATCCTAGGTGTATATGACATTCTTCTTTCAGACGAACACACTCGGAGTTATATAAAAAAAAATGTCCTGGCTCTTCCAAGCTTTATAATGGCAGTGAATGGTAAAAGTAGCCTGGTCTTCATTTGTACAGAGAGTCAGGCCACTCTCCATTGACAAGCGTTTACTTCCTTGAAGGCGGGTACTCTGTTGAAGTTTAAAACTATCGGATCTGCCCAGAGCCACTCTGGATCTACCAAAACCAATCGCTTACGTTTGGTCGTGACGTATGTCATGCGGCGTTCGCCTCTGTTTCTCACATGGAAGTCCATAAAAATATCTATGCAGATTGTGCACGCCACCTCAGCGATAAAACCTAAAACTTGTGCATTCGGATTGTGATTTATTCACGGTGGAGGTGAGAGTTTTGTGATCGGGAACGCGCTGCTCACATGGTCCGTAACATGATTGTATGCTGTAAATAAAAGGTCATATGCTTGGTATGATAAGAATAAATGCTGCCATAAAAAACGGCCCAATTCAAATGTTTACGTGCTTTTCTTCTTTTTATTTGTTGAGTGGTGATGAAATATATTGCTCCTGTAAATACTTGCCGGCATTTAAAGAAATACAAGTCTAGAAATGCATCCAAATTACAGCGAAGCGCAACCGCACGGTGCTCTGCAGAGGTCAAAAAGGATATAAACAGGGAATTTTGAAGTGATATATTCTTGAAATCTCAGAGATGTGGATTCGGACAGCAATGAAATGACCATGACCTTGGTGTTTGTCTAAAACAGTAGGTAATTCGGTCGGGGATTTTTACGCGGGTGGTGGGAGACGGACGGCAATAAAATCACTGACTAGCCCCTGTAAATGATGACAATACCTTCAGACCCCACAAGAAACAATCACCATCCGAATAGGGCTTCAGCCAACGCCTTCACCACTAACGGAGCGAGCTGGAAAATCAAACTTTTCTCGAACCCTGTGGGGAGGAGGGCCACAACATCATGGCCACCACCAAAACTCAGCAAAGATTGTTCTTGCTCCGGCTTTAACTTCTGGATATTCGGCAGCGGTGCCACAACGGAATGAATGGCTTTGCTTGCATCTTTCTCCGCCGTCATTACTGAACCACAACTCAAACTAGCGTACAACATCAACGTCATCGTTCTCAGCCACTCCATCTGTTTGCTGGTAAAAAATTTGTTCGGAGAAAACCTAGGAATATACTGCAGTCCCAGACGGAGTACTGGAGGAAAATAAAAATTGAACGGAAGTACGTAGGAGGGCGGAGCCAGGCTATGGTAAAAGTGCATCTATCCATACAACTCCGGGGGGGAGGAGTTCATGAGAGACTGGCGTATGACGTAGGACGCAGACATAGTGTAAGTTCGGGTGATGAACGTGGAAGTGCAGAGGATAGAGCAAAACAAAACTTGGTTTTCGAGAGAAGTAGCATATTTTCACCGGAGCGTCCTACGCTGGAACGCCAGTCTCTCGTGAACGCACACACGACAGTTAGCGAAGTTAGAGATTACAGTTTGTAAAGTTTTAAATATGGATATTTTTCTTACACAAACGCATCGCTTCGTTTCAGAAGGCCTTTATTAACCCCCCGGGTTAAGCCGCATGGAGCACTTTTATGATGGATGGACGGATGGATGGATGCACTTTTATGGACTTCAAAACAGAAACAGCCATTCACTGCCATTATAAAGCTTGGAAGAGCCAGGACATATTTTAATATAACTCCAATTGTATTCGTCTGAGAGAAGAATGTCACATACCCCTAGGATGACTTGAGGTTGAGTAAATCATGGGCTAATTTTCATTTTTGGGTGAACTATCCCTTTAAGTGAAGTGTTACCGAGATTTTTTGCAATGTTCAGAGGTCAGCGTACACACATGCACACATGCTGTAATTGCATTAATGTAGCTACAAGACCAAAGCCAGACGTATTTTGACGGGCGCCGGGCTGGCCTAGAGAACCACACAAAATGTCCTGGCCACTGATAACGGCATACATCCATGAACTAAAATAGATGCTTTCAAGAATCCTATCTCATGCTAAAAACCCCTGGCTGGTGCCTCCGATGTGGCCGACGCACTTGGCTGTAATGGATCTGAGTGAACGAGAAAAGCTCTTGGCCTTGCTTTATAAATATCTACCGATCCAGTATCAAATAATTGTCTGTGCTTTGGTCCAAACCGGCGTCTTTGGTTAATAATATCCAATTTGGTTATTTTGACTTTTGGGAGCTCTAAAAAGATGAAAGAATGTGTAATATTTGCTATTGCTTATGCTGTAGGTTGCAGTATAGCCAGGATTTGGCTATAATCCTACATGTGGAGTATGCAGAGGTATATCGAGGACTCGTATTGAGAGGGGTTTGACAAGCCGTTTCGCTTTTGTAACTGTAGCCTTGACAACCGAATGACAGACAGGCTGCATTGTCAGAGGTGGGATGGTTGCCATGTGACCATCTGTCCTACTGGTGAATACTAAAGACAAGCATAGAGGACATGACCTCCACACAATGGCCGTATATGCTCGAATGCGCATTTCTATTTCTCTACAGCTGCTGCAACTTTACCTCAGTGTGAAATGTGCTTCTTTAAAGGAATAATGTACACAAAAAATGAAAATCCTGTCATTTATTATTTCTCCTGTCATTCCAGAACCCTTCATAATGAATGTGAATGAGGCTGTCAAGCTCTCGACTTGTGTACTAGATTCATGCGTTAGCTTTGCCTGTGAAGACATTTAAGTTGTTTTTCTCCGATAATCTTCCTCGGCAGTGAACTGTTAACCGCCAAAACTGCATCGAGTCACTGAGTTGAACACAAGAACCGAATCAGTCTGAAATTCTGAATCGTCAATGAATCACTCCAACTGTTTTGCTTTTATGATCAGAATCAACAATCAATCAATCTGAATCAAGTCATTGAAAATATTCGACTCAAGTAAATGATTCGTTCATGAATCAGTCATCGCTACTTCTGTCACACAAACTTTTATGCAACATGCAATGCAAACATTTCATATACAGTACTGGTCAAAAGTTTGGCCACATTACTATTTTATTCATGCATTCATTTGATCAAAAATACAGAAAAAAAACTGTAGGCTAATGTTGTGAAATATTATTCCAATTTAAAACAGCTGTTTTCTAATATATCGTAAGCTGTAATTTATTCCTGTGATCAAAGCAGAATTTTCAGCATCATTACTCCAGTCTTCAGTGTCACATGATCATTAAGAAATCATTCTACGTTTATGTTTTCATGTCTTTTATTTTGTAATTTTGCCTCAGTCATGTTTCCTGGTTCTTGTCATGTGACCTTCTCCTTCTGATCATGTCATCTGCTTCCATAGTTTTATGTGGCTTGTTCTGATTAGTTCCCTTCTCTATGTGTCATGTTCTCATTGGTTGGTTTAGTCATGTGTCCATAGTTCTCATTGGTTCATTGTCTTGTCATGTCGTTGAGTTCTTGCTGTTCATTGGTTGTCATAGTCATGTGTTCCCCTAGTCTCTGTGGCTGCGTCCGAAAACCTAGGCAGCTGACTCGTTGCCTTGCTGCCTTATCAGACAATGCCTCTTCAGGCAGCGTTTTGTGCATGAAGGCACCTCACAAAACTAATTTCAGACAGACTTCTTAGGCATTGTAACCGTTTAATGATCTACAGCAAAATAGAGAGAGCTTTGGCAAGAACTAAACAAATATTTAACTACTACATTAGTAATTTCTCTCTAGAAATGACATCAGAAGTAGAAAATGTTGGTAAACAACATACATTTACACACAAACTGACCAGCAAACGCAACTTTCGGACGCCATCTTTTTTCCCAGCTCAACTGTCACAGAATGGAAAGCACAGGATTGTGGGATATCAAATGCAGCTAAGGATACAAATATGCTGCCTTCAAAAATCGATCAGATGAAGGTATCTCTGGAGACAGGAAGTGAAGCTAACATTAGATTTGGACATGCCTTGGTGCCTTCCTGCCTTGAAATGTTACCTTCGAAGGCAGAATTTTCCAGGTTTCGGACGCAGCCTGTATATATAGTCCTCATGTTTGCCTTGTCAGTTTGTCGAGTATTGTTCCTATACCATTGTTGGTGAGTTCCATGTCTCTTGTTCATGCCAAGTCAAGTCCAAGTCAAGTCATTGTTTCTGTTTGCTCACTTTGGATTATCGGCAATAAAACTGCACTTGGGTTCATCTACGCTCACCTCCAGAGGTGGATATTTCTACATTACACGTTTATTCAAAATAGAAATATTTTCTAACAATATGAATCTTTACAATCACTTTTTATCAATTTAATACATCCTTGCTGAATAAAAGTATTAATTTCTTTCGAAAAAAAGAAGGAAAACATTTCTGACCCCAAACTTTTTCACGGTAGTGTATATTGTTACGCAAGATTTCTATTTAAATATTTGCTGTTATTTTTTTTAACTTTTTATTCATCGAAGAGTCCTGAAAAAAAGGATCATAGGTTATAAAAAAATATATTAAACAGCACAACGGTTTCCAACATTGATAATAAATCAGCATATTATAATGATTTCTGAAGGATCTTGTGACTGAAGACTGGAGTAATGATGCTGAAAATTCAGCTTTGCCATTAGATTAATTCATTATATTTTAAAGTATATTAAAATAGGATAAACATTATTTTAATTTGTAATAATATTTCACAATATTACTGTTTTGTCTGTATTTTTTATTCAAATAAATGCAGCCTTGATGAGCATAAGAGACTACTTTCAAAAACATTAAAATAGTAATGTTTCCATATATATATATATATATATATATATATATATATATATATATATATGTGTATATATATGTGTATATATACACACACATATATATATATATATATATCACTTTATTACATGTCCTCTGAATATATATATATATATATATATATATATATATATATATATATATATATATATATATATATATATATATATATATATATATATATATATATATATATATATATATATCATTATATATCAGAGGACATGTAATACAGTGCACAAGTAGAAGAAGAAAAAAAGTCATACACGTTTGGAACAACACGAGGGTGAGTAAATAGTTCCTATTTCCATATTGATTTATTTTATTTATTGTTATTTTGGGGCTGGACATGAGAGACACAGATTGCTCTTAACCTGCTGTGGCCTGTTTGCAGAGTTCTTCAGTCACGCTGCATTCACAAATTGGCCGTTTTTCAGCATTGCATCTGAGAAGAAAAACAGGCTATTTAAAGATTACCAAGGGGCATCAATTTGGAAAAAGTGAGACGCGCAGCCACAAAGACCTTCATTAGACTTTGGGACATGTCTTTGAGACAAGCCTTCAAAAAGCAACAGCAAAATGCATCAATAATGCAAGAGAAACTTGCATGCCCCTAAAAATAGAGGTTAATCTGGGTTTAGAAATCAGAGGGCGTTTGATAGGGAGAAGGAATCTGCTCACATACAAATCCTGCTTTTCCACAACCTGTGTGATTAATTTATAAGCCAGAGATTTGAACCAGGCTCATCTGTTACCTGATAAATCCTGCCACTAAAAAAAAAACAAAAAACACACACACACTCGAAATCACTCGAAAAGGTGAAGGAATTCTGGGAAGGTGACGTCAGTCACGTTTGGAGATCTCCATTAGATTTTCCTTTCCCCAGTGAAGAACTGTGTGCACAGCAATAGGCTGGACAAAACAGGGAAAGCAAGAGGCAGATGACATGCAATATGGAGGGCCGACAAAAGAAACATACGACTGAGTCACGCGTGACAAAAGCCCATGACAAAAGGGCTTGGGCCACATCAAGTCAAGCATGAGCCCTTTCTGAAAACAATGACTAATGAATCTTACTAACCTGCTATTAATCATTTAAGAACCACATTGAGATATTGAGTTTCCTTGATGCTTCAGAACCAAAACAGCACATGTGAATGCTGTTGTCACTCATGTGATGTTTCTGGTTCCAACATTTTCAGCTCACAGCTGTGACGTTATTGCATTTGCAAATTAATCCAAATTTCCAAATCCAAATTTCACAACATTAACTGAAAAAAAGCATAGAAACAAAAGAGCAGTTCCCTGTGTGGGTGAGAAAGGAAAGCCATTGTAAATGAGCAGACAATACTGAAGCCTGCCAAGTGTAGCCAGTATCACATGGTTCAGGCTTTCGTCAAATAAAAGCAATAACGACTATTTGCTTCTCCTTCTCCCTTTCTTCTGTTTTCTCTTTCTCACCTGTTTTTTCCTTTTATGGTTCTTTCTTTGATGTAAAGCCTATTTGGCAAGTGCGATCAAAGGCTCAGTATCGTGTACACCACCTGCAGAACTGAAGCATGGCCGTCTAAGGGGCATTTCACACAGAATGGGTTTTTCCATTCCACTGCACCACTTTTCAATAGTTTTTCAATGTAAATGCACTAGGCGGATGTCTTTAACCATTGCGCTCATGTCTCTTGTCTTTTGCAGCGTCTTTTTGAATAAATTCAACTTTTAACTCTTTCCCCACCATTGATGGAAATTTCCGTCATTTGTGAGAAAACGCTTCCCCACCACTGTTATCCGGTAGGGGGCGCTCTTCTAAAAAAAAGTACTGAATCTCCTGATCAAAACAAAGGGGAAAAAGAAGCAGAAGCATGCAATATACCTTGTAATCATATGCATATATAAAATATCATCAACATTAAACAGCGCATAAATCAAAACTGCCTACTGGTACCGAGCTATAGGACTGTGTAAGCATTAGAGGTGTTAATGGACTCGGTCTACTCCATTTGTGTTTTGATTATCGTTCTGAATCCGATACGGATTTTTATTAATTTTTATTTTTGCTTTTTTAATGAAACACCCATTTTAAAGAGATGATAAAAAAGGAATGCACGAAGCTAGAATAAAACATTTTTGTTTGTTTGTTTAAAAGCAGACGGTGTGTTCTTTCTTTTGACATATTGCATGTTCAGATATTCATACAACAAAATATTCTGGGGGCCGAGAAACTTTTTTGAAAATGATCGAAAATGCTGGCGGTGGCTGTGTCAACTTTTTTCAAAAACGCTGGCGGGGAAAGAGTTAAAGGGAATCTTTTGACATAGAAGAGGTCTTTGTACCATTAAAACATCCTGCAAGTTTCATAGCTTAAAATGTCCTACTCTTTATAAACAAAGTAATTATTTAGTTAAAGGTGCACTATGTAACTTTTCTGTCCACTAGAGGTCGCCTATTCATAACAAAGGCATAGTTTGATGATGCCACGTTTAAGCACTGAATCTTGGGACATGTGGTCTTCACCTCACAGCCGGTAAAAAAAAATCGGGATAAGACTCGGGCAGAAATCATGTTCATGGATGCGATTATTAACGTTACTGTATGAAGCAGAGCAGGACTGAGTGTTGTCGAGCTGAGCAAGGCCGCTGGAGCGATTGTTAAGATGAAGGCAACACACGCCTCGCGAGCAGCGGGACTTTTATTATGACACAGTCGTACTCAACTGAACAAAATATATAACACTAGCCTAGTGGTTTTTGGATATTTTACTGAAAATGTTTTACATAGTGCAAACATTTTATGTGACGCCACACGGGTAAATTAATTTCCATATGCCTGCCTCCAGAGCAAGAAATTGTTTTACATCATTGCACCATAGGCCCCGCCCACTGGCGTTCAGTCGCTTAACGGTTGGTATTTGCATCACGTCAAAAGCAAATAGAACTCATTATAATCACTGCGGCTGTCTACACAGGATACAGTATACAAATGTGCGTTCACTGCTTGAGTCTGCCGACAAGAGGACAAAATGTAAAGATAAGCGTAAAGGAACATTCGCTTTCACACGTCCAGTTTAAACAGCACATTTGCTTCTTTGTGAAGCCTTTGTGAAGGACACCAGCGTAAGGAACAAGGTTTTTTTTTAATGGCATCATGGATCACGTTGGAGGATTATATGTTTTTTCGGAGTAGTTGACTGCAGATTGATTTGTAAATGAGGCACACTGTAACGGAGAGTTCCCAAAGAAACTTTTGTTGAAAGATGAAGCAGTCAGCTGTATTGGATCCGACAGAATTTCCTACTTACTTCCTAATACTTTGTCTGTAAATGACGGTTTTATGGATAATGTTTTCAAAAAACATACTCGTGCAATAGCGAGTGGCCGTTGAGTCTGGTTCCTATGCAAGGGTGTTATCCAATCAGTGGCTGTTTACTGACAAGCATTAAAGGAGTTACCACCCATTAAAAACGGGTTATTTCAGAATGACGGTTGAAAATTGTTTTTCCACAAACATTTATTTTTTGCGCAAAAGAATGTTATTAACATTAATAAAAGCAGCACTAGGTAGTTTTTGCTCTCGGGGTCCCCCTACAGTTGGGAAACAGTATTGTCCTCTACTACTGTCGTAAACTGTCATTCTACATCAGTGGATGCATCGCACGTGCATTTGTTGACATGACAACTATGATAGCCCTGAACACTGCAGGAGGAGTTCACCTGTCTATGGAGTTCACATGCAGGTGTTCTGCTTGCGTCCCAGGTACAGTGGCATATGTTTCAGCATGTCATATGAATATCATTTCATGGGTTTTATTTTTTTCAAACGCCAAATGATCGCGATGCTCACGTTTACAAGCCAGCGTCATTATAGTAGCCTAGTCTATTGGTTCCCGTTTTACAGAATCTATATGATACTTCAATTCAATGTTTGAGTGGTAGGTAATCACCATATATCGTCAATATTATAATATCAAGCTACCATCCATAGATGAATCTGCAAATGTGAAAAATCGATTTGCATTATAGCTTGAGGCAAGACAAATAAACCAATATCACAGACATGTTAGGTATCCTAAAATGTGATTTTGTACGTCTTATGTATTTACTTGCAAGAATGTAGCCCCTCCTCCTCCAGCTCACGCCAACGAGCAAACGCTGGCCCAATGTTGATCCTCGTCCTGCCTTTAATCCGATCACTTTCTCGTTTCCTGTTTTTGCTTTCCTCCGACATAACCTTTGCTTTCTTATTTTTCTGTGCTGCTTCGGCCATGACTATAACATTCGGCAAACAAATAATAGTTTGGCTCGCACGTCCGAATTTAAGGAAGTGGGGCTGGTGGTGGAAGTGACGTATATGCCGTAAAGCAGTCGAATTTTGTAGTTCTTTTTTATCTCGGGTTACTACCCGAAACCCGAAGTTTAAAAGTCCGATTAAAAACGATACAGACCCCGTCAGGCTATGGCAGACGTGTCATTCAACCTATTGTAAGTCGATGTATCATCACAAGTAGGCATGTGCCGGTATCAAATTTTCATGTTGCGATTAATTGCTGAAGCTTTTATCACGGTATACGGTATTATCACGATATTGAAATAAGTTGCAAAAAAAAGTGTTGTCATACTATAACAGGTTAAATCACTTTCTTATAACAAAAGAACCAAACATTTAAATACAATAAAGCAATACACAAAAATGTATAAAGTAAACAAATATTTAAAACAGATTAAAGTGCAAAAGAATTATAAAGAACAATAGGTATGCTGAAATTTATGTACATTTAACTAAGATTAATACATGCTTTAGATGTATTTTTCATTGTCAGTTTGTTAATGAAGGAACTAATGTTAAATACTGGAGCCTTGTAAAGTGTGTGATTGAACAACAGTCAGAACATATTCAAACAATATCTAGGGCATGTAATATAGTCCAGATTAAAATATAAAATGCAAGTTTGAAAATGAATAGCCTTAAGTCTTTAAGTATTATGTATTAGGTTATGTGATTACTGGGGAAACGGCTGCATTTCTGCTGTTCCGTCAGCGCCCTCTGCTGTCAGAGAATGAATGTGCACTTCAGCGGGTCTCCTCATTCCGCCATGTGCTCGGCTCATGCACGGTCTATTTACATCAGTGCATTCCTCTTTGACGTGTTTTTCATTTTAAACGGTTGATGGGTAAAGTATTCTTAAAATTCATTCTAAAAATCTGAATAATTCGTAATAAATAATTATTCACGGTATTTTGAAGTGCCCACGATAACAATATTGTGCATGTTCATTATTGCGGTATATCGTATTACCGTTTACCGGCACATGTCTAATCACAAGAGGTTTGAAAATATATTATAAAGGTTGAAAAGTTACCTAGTGCTGCTTTAATAAAGTTAAAAAGTGAACCTCAATTCAGAACCATGTGTTCTGTGTGAACCGGTACTAAGAGTGCTATGAAGCTACCCACCAAATTTATTTAAATAAAGACTAGATGTTACTCTGTTATTTTAGTATTATTCATAACCTATTATGGTATTTATTATTATTTTGAATAAGCTTTTATTTTTAAGTTTAAGTATTTTTTGTGATGTGCTTTTGTCATTTTATTAGTGTCATTATTTCTGTTTAATTTAGTTTTACTCATTTAAGTACTTATTTCAATTAGTTGCCAAGACATTTCTTATTAAGTAAATTTTTTTTTTTTTTTAAATCGAATACTTATATTTTACTTTATTCCAGCTTCAAATCAGTTAGCAAAAATACAAAGTCATGAAACTCTAGATGGAGCAGGCTGTTCCTTAACTCAATCTCCTTGCAATCACATCATTCTCTGTAGGGCACAGCTGATTGGTTCCTGCTGTATCAGTAGCCGATGAGCTCGCTGCTCAACCTTCAAATACTAGGTCAGCATTTGCAGCACGGTCTTTCAGAAACCCTCCACCTTCCCCAGCTCCACCTGTATAGATCTGCTACAGGTATTCATGTTCGCTATGTTGTACAGCAGCAGCATGTCTCGCTCATAGCAGCGTGTTGTGTATGTATTGACAGTAGCAGTAGCATAACCAACAGTGCAGCAGATCTAGTCCGCCAAAACCAAACATATCAACATTGCCATATCTATTACCATGCCAAACACTCAGAGTTGTCATATAGTTTTAGTAAACAATAACAAAACTGCTTGCATTTTTCAAATGTCTTCAAACCATCTGTATGTACAGTACGTTTTATGCAGAAATGTCAATATAAAGGTTACTGATCAAAAAAATCTTTGAAGCTGAAGTGTCTTTCATTGGTCAAACAGATAGTCCCACCCCCAAAATCACTCCATTGGTTGAGCTAGTGCTGCTGTGGTGGGATGACCAATCAATGTTTTGAAAGCGCCACAGAGGCAATTTTTGGTGAAATATTCGCTCTTTTGAAAATGTTTAATATATTTATATAATTATTTTGACAAAAAAAGCTTGAATTGCTATATTCTTACAATTATCTTACAGTAGACATATGACTGTTAAGCATCTGCGTCCTTTGTACATAATGTCAGAAAGGTCAATCATGTTACATCACAGGGTTCAGAGCGATGTTAATCTCGTTCAGTGTGTGTTGGACATCTAATCCGATCTCACCTTCTCTCCTCCCTGCTCTGATGTTGGAGGGCTTTATACAAACCATTCTGATCTGTTTCAGGGGTGGCATAACCTAGAGCCCTAGTGGTTAAAGACCTGAAAGGTTGTGGGATTAAATCCATGAACTATCCCCATTGTGCTCTTGAGTAGGACATAACCTCCGGTTGCTCAGTTGTTTCCCGTAATAAGTGCACTGAGAGTCGCATAGCATAAAAAACATCAGCTAAATGTCAAGTAGAGGTAGCAGTGGAAATTTACTTCCAGCAGATATGATGGGTCAGTCCTGTTGTGCAGTACTGACTGACCTCTGCACCTTAAAACGTGATTTATATGCTTTTGCGGTACTTCCTACATATTTCTAGGATACAACAGATTTTTACTAGAGAAAAAAGCACTAGTGAGTAGATATCGCCATTTTTGCCATGTCTCCTTCTAACATGAAAAACGCATTTAAAAAAAAAAAAAGTTACTTACAAGATGTCGACTTTTATATTTAGTTTGTTTCTCAACCATCTTTTAAACAATTCCTGTTCTTTTATGAAACAGGATGGTATGTTTTAGTGTGAGAGAAACAAACTACGTCACTTGCTGGAGGATGACGTCATCGCTTTTGACAGTTAAAGGGATGCTACAAAAGACTAACCAGATGGAAAGTGATATTGATGACAAAGGAAAAACTGCAAGATTGATTTAGATTATTATTTTTTTTTTTTTTATGTTTCCAAGAAAATATCAATTGTTTGAAACATTTGTTTAGATGAAGAAAAAAGCACCTGGAGAATTCCTGAATAAATTGCATATTTTTCATGTTATGTAAACATGTCAAATGATTTAAAATGCATCCCTGTTTATTTAATTATGATATTGTAAGTAATATTCCTACTGGCTTATATATTATAATATTACTTTATTCAGTATGTTAAGACTTATATAATGTTGATTTGAAAATGAACTGCATAGGAATGACCCTGCTTTTGGTAGTTATAGTGCCTTGGGAGTGAAACTTCTGACTTATGTTCTTACACGTTACATATGATATGCCAAAGCAAAGTACATCATGTACATGGAATAAATAAAACAGTGAGGCAGGTGGGAGCTAATGACCCTGTAAGGGATAAAGTTCTCCGCATTCATGGAGAGCGTGGAGCTGTTTTCAGCACCATGGAGAGCGTTACAGGCAGATGGGAAGTTGAAACTAATAACCATATATGTCATTGTTTTCTATCTATCTATCTATCTATCTATCTATCTATCTATCTATCTATCTATCTATCTATCTATCTATCTATCTATCTATCTGTTTGTCTTTCTGTCTGTCGGTCTACATTGTAAAATTGTGTTAATTATGGTAAAAGAAATACTGGCAGCTGTGGTTGTCAGAACTTTACTGTAAAAAGATGGCAATGGTGTTTCGATCATTTTGCTGACTGTATATTTTAGTTCTTGGCTGTATTTTTATAACTGATGTTTATATACCAACATATTTGAGCTGTTTTTTACTGTAAAAAAATGATAGATTATCACTCAGGTGGTACAACTGAAAGCCACATGATGACTTAAAGTTCATCAAAACTGGCCTTTTAGCAACTGTGACCAATAAATCTATCTATCTATCTATCTATCTATCTATCTATCTATCTATCTATCTATCTATCTATCTATCTATCTATTTATCTATCTATCTATCTATCTATCTATCTATCTATCTATCTATCTATCTATCTATCTATCTATCTATCTATCTGTCTGTCTGTCTGTCTGTCTGTCTGTCTGTATATTGATTTAATGAGGTGAGATACTAACTGAAGACCTTAAACCTCCAAATGGACTAACCAACTCCAATTGGTGCACAACCAAATTTCATTATGATGTTGTTTATGTAATAATTCCCTTCCTAACAGGCTATTTGACAGGAATTCTGCGTTAAATTGCTAATTATTTGTCCGCAGTAGTCTAATTTGAAGTGTAAACGCCAGTCAAGTTGTGCATGAAACATTCTTCTGGGGGTGGGGGGGGGCATTGGGTTTGAAAATCCCCTCCTTTCACCTGACTAACGCGATTAGCGTTAAACTGCTTTAGACAACTGTCCCAGCGCTAAAATTGGCATGGGCTGTTACCTGGTGACAGCCACACGGGATCATACAGTACCACGAGATAAAAACAATAGAATAATCCGCGTGTTTATGCCTTGAACAAGACGTGATCTCGCAGCCACCATCGTTCCTTCTCACGGCAGACACTAACAGCTATGTGTTTACAATGCCAAAGAGTGGTGCATCATTCCCCGCGCGCACCAGCACACGTCTTATACAACAGCAGAATGCCCAATGATGGCAGGTCGGAGACGTCCCATGATGACTGCCGTGCCATTTATTCACCGAGATGACATTCACCCCTACTCATGCCAAGGACATTGCATGGTTCTGGTTCCCCCAAACGCCATGTAAAATGACTGCAAACGCACGCAGAGCCCATTTTACTGTGACCTGAGTGTGCGTGGGAAGGTGACTTTCCACACTCCTTACCTAAAATCACTATAGGGGTGAATGATCCAATATCCAGCCGTCTGCACTCTCTCCTGCTCTTTCTCCACGGCTTTCTGACTCCCGAACATCCGCAAGGAGAACTTATTCACCCCGGGCTGCATCATGGCTCCAAATTGCCGCTGCATAAACCCGGATTGCCTGGACGCGGCGTCTATATCGTCAAAACCGACCATGGCTTCTTCCCGGTCCCCCTTGACACCCACTGAGTTGCCGTGGTCTTTCATGTTCTGGCTCCCCATGCTGTTCTTCAAGATCGAGTCTTGCCGCTGGAACACATTATTCCCATCCACTTTCTCCTCTTTGTTGCTCGAGAACGAATTGGATTTGTCTTCCATGGCGGTTTCAGAACGTGCTGTCTCCGGGTGCGGAGGACAGGCTACGCGTAAAAGTCGAAAGGAGCAGCTGGCGGCTCTTCTGTTTCATTGGACGTCCCTCAAACCACCGCTGCCTCCAGTGTGAGTGCTGCTGCACAACTGAGAGGCAGAGTAGCGGTGAACCCGACAGGATCAGCTTTCTTGGGCTGCTGCCATCTATTGGCGGGATCGAGCGCGCCCGCGTCCCGTTTCTCTCCACGCGTGTCGCGGTACGCACTGCGCTGCTCGGATATGCTTCCAGACTGAAAAGGAGCCAAAGGAATACCATTTGAACATGATGTTGTAGATGCAAATCAGGGTTATGTAAAGCATTTGGGAAGGGCATGTTTTATTATGAGGTGAATCGAAATGGTAATTATATTATGAAAGACCAACGACGGTCTATGGCTACAATCTCACAGGGGTTTGTGGCATGACAAAATCGTGTATAATTTTTAAATATTTTATGCATTTTCTATCATGGTAATGGTAGGATTTTACTGGAAATTCAATAAAAAAGTAATTATACTTTAGTAACCCTGTTTTCTATTTATTTTTTTATTTATTTAATAATCCAGCGAATTCATTACAATTGAATGGTACTTAATCTCATTTGGTTCTTTTTACTTGATGGCCACAATCCAAAATATGATTATTTAAACAAAAGCCTGGCATCAGCCCACAACCAACTTTCACATTATGTAACAGCTTAAAAAACAAAAGTCTCTAAACAGTATAACTATTATTAAAACAGTTCTGACTGGACTGGCAGTTCTGATTGGATGAGCCATTCAAAGCCATTGTAAAAACATATTGGAATTTCCAGAGGGAATAACAACCCAATCATTACATGTAATCATTTAGCAGATGCCTTTATCCAAAGTCACTTACAAATGAAAAACATGCACAAGCATTTTATCATTCAAGAGCCAACAATATTCATAGATCCTCTGCCAAGTGTAACATTAAGCTATAGATAGTAAAGAAGATTTATTTTTAGTGTGTGTTTATAGAAAGTGCTGTAATTTTAACTGTGGTTTAGGTTCTGACAGAAAGGATTAGATGTAAGTGACCAAAGTATAAATATTATAGCCAGATCTTTACCGGTTGAAGCATTTATACAGTCACGTGATAGCCTATATTATATCATCGCCCCTATGGCAAAATTGCTATTTTAAATTTAAGACTATCAACCTGTGTGGTTGCAGGCTCTAAATCCAGGGACATTTTGAATCCTAAGTAAGAAAGGTTGATAGAACAGCTTGAGATATGGCTAACTAATCTTTCTGGGTCTTTAAAACCTGCTTTCATCTGATTCTTTCAACCATGAGAGAACCGCTCCCTAATAACACTGGAAGCGCTGGCCCTGAACTGATAGTTTTCCCAAAATAAAGCTTTTCTTGGGAGTGATCTGCTATCATTTGTGAGAAATGTGAAAACGTCTACTTTATGGACCATCCCAAACATTATCGTTTAATAAATGGCCCTCAATGCATTAAATGCATAAAACACAATATTTCAATGTGTATTTGGATTTTGTCTTTCAATGTGGGCTCATCCAATTGATTTAATTATTTTATAGGTCTTTCAAGCTGTTCCCAACTGATTTTGAGAGGAAAATAGGGTTGTGTTGTGGTGATGATGGTGATTTGTGCATGCTGGACAGTTGTGTGCCAGTTGTGGACATATGACGATATGCACATCCGGTGAAAACTGGTGAATTGATGAAACCAGACCAAGTCCACCTGCTACCCTTCCGTCCTGCTATGATATGAGGCTTAAAACCACATTTTCCCATTTCATACATAATGGTTTTGAACCTGGTCTCACCAAATCCAAAGGTAAAATCAGAAGCTATGGTAGATTTGATAAAACTAAGGTAATTGCAGCATCACATTAGATTAGTTTGGTGTATTATGTGTACGCCAAAACTGTATCGTGTGCACGGCAAAAATTGCTTATCATATGCACTAGAAAAGTGCATATTATATGCACGTCAAATACGTGAGTATCATATGGTAGTGAAAAGGTGAAAGACAAAAAATGTATTTGTTCTTCTTTGCTCTTAGTCAGGATTTTTCCCTACTCTACGTTACAGCATTTACTGCTGTTGTTAATAAATATTTAAACAGGGTTTCTCTGTGTTCCTAGGGATTTTTTTTATCTTTTCAATTAATCTTATACACCCCTCCACCACTTGTGTTATATGCAATAAGAAGCTACTCTTTTTATGCCTTAATAGACTGCATGTTTTCAAAAAAAGGAGTTTTACACACAACATCAGGGCTAAATATTTGATAATGTCCTGTAGTGTTATAGATTTCATGTAGTCTTGATTTGGGTGACTGGCTATTTACATTCAAAGGGTTGTAAAAGCTCAAGTGAATTTTAGCACACTATAGTCAACTTTAATAACATGAAACGTAATTTCCCAACAACATAGTTGTGGCCAGTGAAAATGCTAAGTGGCTAGTAACTTTGGAAAACTACTAGCCAGTGGCTGGTGAGCAAAAACGTTAATGTCATGCCGATCAGGCATAATAGTATGACCACTGACAGGTGAAGTGAATAACATTATTGATGATTATCTACATATAACATGATTATCTCCTCATCACAGCACCTTTAGTGGGTGGGATATATTAGGCAGCAAGTGAACATTTTGTCCTCAAAGTTGATGTGCTAGAAGCAGGAAAAATGGGCAAGCGTAAGGATTTGAGTTTGACAAGGGCAATCTTTGTCAAAACCATCTCCAAAACTGCAGCTCTTGTGGGGTGTTCCTGGTCTGCAGTGGTCAGTATCTATCAAAAGTGGTCCGAGGAGGGAACAGTGGTGAACCGGCTACAGGGTCATGGGTGGCCAAGGCTCATTGAACGTGGGGAGCGAAGGCTGGCCTGTGTGGTCCGATCAAACAGACGAGCTACTGTAGCTCAAATTGCTCAAGAAGTTAATGCTGGTTCTGATAGAAATGTGTCAGAATACACAGTGCATCACAGTTTGTTGCATATGGGGCTGCATAGCCGCAGACCAGTCAGTGGACCAGTCTTTTACATCACGTGGATGGCCGGGTGCGTGTACATCGCTTACACAGGGAACACATGGCACCAGGATGCACTATGGGAAGAAGGCAAGCCGGCGGAGGCAGTGCGATGCTTTGGGCAATGATCTGCTGGGAAACCTTGGGTCCTGCCATCCATGTGGATGTTACTTCGACACGTACCACCTACCTAAGAATTGTTGCAGACCATGTACACCCTTTCATGGAAAAGATACTCCCTGGTGGCTGTGGGCTCTTTCAGCAGGATAATGTGCCCTGCCACAAAGCAAAAATGGTTCAGGAATAGTTTAAGGAGCACAACGACAAGTTTGAGGTGTTGACTTGGCCTCCAAATTCCCCAGATCTCAATCCAATCAAGCATCTGTGGGATGTGCTGAACAAACAAGTCCGATCCATGGAGGCCCCACCTCGCAACTTACAGGACTAGGTCTTACAGGATCTGCTGCTAACATCTTAGCTAACATCATGCCAGATTCCACAGCACACCATCAGGGGTCTAGTGGAGTCCATGCCTCGACTGGTCAAGGCTGTTTTGGCAGCAAAAGTGGGATCAACACAATATTAGGAAGGTGGTAATAATGTTATGCCTGTTCGGTGTATATGAAATACATATGAAAACAGTAAAATGCAAACTCAGACTATTACTTTAACCTACAATAATGAAATGTTAAATACACAAATATACTGTGTATATATATATATATATATATATATATATATATATATATATATATATATATATATATATATATATATATATACTGTATTTCGGTTTATGCTGATTTAAAACCTTAAGCCGTGTTTCCTGGGGACAGATGGTTGTAGACTATATTACAACAAAAATGATGATTCACCACTGGAAAATCTGTGTACAGGGAACTTCCTGCTAATGGGCAACCTTCAACTATCCAGCGTAGCACATTTGGCAATGTGGTCATTATATAAGTTAACCAAATTAAAGCTGACATTCCTTTTATTGCCTCCGTTTTGCTTTCAGCCAGAGTTTTGCCTGGATTAGTAGGCATACCAACTGTTCCCTTACGGGGCAGTCCAGAATGCTTGTGTAACTTTAGTTTTGGGGCAAAGCGTTGCGTAATTTATGAACACAAGGTAATGACTCTCAGAGACTGACCACAGAGCTTAAGCGCTGGATCACGTGTGCGGGGGGGCCAAAAGAAACTCTGGCATATGCAAAGGTCTCGCTGGACGAAACTGCCACAGATGAGACAAGTCAAGGTCATTTTAAATCAGTGCTGTGTGTTTTTTGCATCAGAAAATGTGATTTGATGCTCTGAGGCCAATTAATAAAGCTGAATTTGGCACAGATGTGGGAAGCTGAATTGCTTATCATCCTGTGGGGCTAATGTTCTCGTGTGCGTCTATTAGGTTACATCCACTCATTCGATATTTTACCCAGATGTGAAACATTACATGCTTTTTATGCCTGCCATTCTTCACACAACGAATATAGACTTCCGCCAAAAAAACCCCCAAAGCATTGTGTTTCAAAATGACAGACTCTTTCCGCTTTGTCATTCACCATATACACACATTGCAATGCATTTCATAGGAGGTCAGTCTAGATAGGGCTCAGGTCCCTCCTTCAGTGTAAGTCTAAATGATTTTTATTTATTTATTTTCCACTATTATTTGTAAGACATATGATCGATTATAAAATATTTAATGATGGATTCTACAATATATAATTCAATAACATGATAAAAGACTGTGATGGGCATAAGCTTTGAAGCACTTTGAAAATATAATAAGTAATATGATGAGCCAAAATGGTGCAGTGCATTAGCAGGTGATTATGCTGTACACATATAGAGCTCTTTCTGTTGTTCTGAATTGCAGCAACATTTTCTCGCTCATATTCTTTAACTGTAATCCTATCTAAGATCTGTCTTGTATCATGGGCCGTTGTGTCTGCATTATGGCCTCAGGGGAAATAAAGTACTATTACTCTGATTCTGTCTTGCCATGTCAGAGCAGCAGAAAACGAACAGGAAACGGAGGACTATCCTGTTTTAGTTTCCATTCGACCTTGTGCTAGTTCACTTTCGATGTTTTGGGGGCTCGTCAGGGCGGTTTCACCTTTACTGCACTGAATATGAATCTGTTATCTGGATTAAGGGAATTACTGCTGAGCTCTCAGAAAGTTTATGGCATCTCTCCCTCTGAGTTGTCCTCTGATAGTTCACCCTTATCGGACAGAAAAGATCCTTGTGGAAAGACATTATTGTCAGTAGTCTCTTTTTGACATCTGAAACATTGGATGAGAACCACATTTATGGACATTGTTGTCTCACATTTGCAAGAAAATAGCTCAACGAGCACAACAAAAATGTTGTGAAAATGTTATAATGACTGTTTTTTCCTACATAGCGTACTTTAAGGTCCACTGTGTAATATTTATGAGGATCTATTGACAGAACTGCAATATGTTTTCAGTGGTGTTTAAAGACCTTAAAGGAACACTCCACTTTTTATGAAAATAGGCTCATTTTCCAACTCCCCTAGAGTTAAACAGTTGAGTTTTACCGTTTTCGAATCCATTCAGCCGATCTCCGGGTCTGGCGGTAGCACTTTTAGCATAGCTTAGCATAGATCATTGAATCTGATTAGACCATTAGCATCTCACTCAAAACACGACCAACGAGTTTTGATTTCTATTTAAAACTTGACTCTTCTGTAGTTACATCGTGTACTAAGACCGACGGAAAATGAAAAGTTGATTTTTATAGGGCGTTCATCCTTTAAATAATGAACCGTTATGTTTTATTACCTTATGTGGCGTTCACATCGGACGGGATTCGCGCGAATAATTCGTGCTAATTGCGCGAAGGTGGACGCGTGTACATTTTAAGTTTACTCGCGTGAATCGCGCGTGACATTCACTGCACAACAGACGCGAATTCGCGGCATGGGCGGGGCTTCCGCCAGCAGCTCGTCTCGTTGAGAAATGGCTGACATGGGCTGTGTTTACAAGTCTTTTTTTGTTAAAATCTACTGTTAATGTGTGACAAAACGTAGTTTTATGACTTTTTCAGTCGATAATGTAGTTGTTTAAAGCTCAAATCTGTGGTTTATTTATATAAAGAGTGCCTATTTGAACATTTTATCTGCCGTTTTCGGAGTTGTGAGCTCCAGCACACAGCGGCGGTCAGCGCTCGTCAAAGCCGGCAAGGGCAACCTTTCCTCGGCCAGTCCTTCTGCCGTCTGCCGCTGGCTCTGATGTCTCTGTGGTGTGTCTCGGGCTATAATTCGTCTTGTAACGGCAGATCTTTGGTCTCATGGATCTATAATTTGTTCCCTGGCAAATCGTTTAGGCTGAGGGCAAAGATAAGTTTCATTCCTTTATATTTTTAGGCTATAACTGTACGTTGCAGTTGTAACGTTAGCCTACTAGCACTGACTTTGAATGTTTGACTGCATTGTTTGCTTTATTTCATGTATAGCTTGTTATACATTACGTATACTTTTGTATTATTGATCATACATAAACTTGCATTTAACAAAAAGAGACTGGGTTGTGTTTCATGTAATTTAATGTTATCACAGTGATAATCATATTGTCTGAACCAGATATTAATATACAGATTTTCTCCTCATTGTTGTCACTACTAGAGCAAGCTCCTGATTGGTTAACGTGGCGCGACATATCCGCCAAAGTTCAGATTTTTCAACTTGAGCGATTCGCGCGATTCCCGCAATTCGCGCGTTCAAAACGCTCAATTTGCGTCCTTCGCGCCGCCTCAATTGCGCGAATCATGCAGCAGAATGCCATTCCGCGTCTCTGCATTGACTTAACATGTAAATCACTCGCGCGAATCGCGTCCGGTGTGAACGCACCATTAGAATGAGCCATTCTACATACACCAAGGGCCCCCTTACAGTCAAGTCGCCATTTTGTGCCGTCATTTTCTACAGTAGCCCTAAACTAACAAATTCCTCTACAGAGCGCTAGGTACTCTCTGCTGTCTCAGACAATGACATCTTTGTTCTGTGTCGGCCACCGTAGCTGTTACAAGTACACAGGAGGCAGACACAGATGTTAACAGGTAAGGGTAGTTTATTAGACCACAGTAGAGCAGGTGTTGTGGAGCAGGTGAGTAAACCGGTTGTTGGTAGATTAGAAGGTGATACGAGAGAGAGAGAGTTACTGTCTTTTGTTTTGTAGATGGAAGGACGCTGGAGCCTGGAGGTCGCTGGAGACTGGAGATCGTTGGAGACTGGAGATCGCTGGAGTACTGAGGGACGGACAGGAACACACCCACACAGCAGACAAGGAACACGGAAGGAAGGAGACACGCTGGAGACAGGTAAGTATCAGTAGTAGAGTCCTTGAGGTAAGCATAGCCTGAAGTATATGCGAACGAGACCGGACGTGGAGTGCTGTGTGGTTGTGAGTCTTGTAGTGCTGGTGATGAGTGTGGTGATGAGGTGCAGGTGATGGTGATCAGTACTCTGGGGAAGGAGTGCGCTGTGATTGGTGGAGGGTGGAACCTGACGTGTCTGTGACAGTAGCTTCTAGAGATGCGCGGATCAGCTCTAACGTCACCCGAATCCGCTGTTTTAAAAAAATCATCCTCCCGCCACCCATCCGCATCTATGATTTGCTCTGATTTACATATCCGCACTCAACCCGCACCCGATCGTCACATTACAAGTATTCAAATTCTCGTAAGCACAATGATATCGTAACTCGAGGGCTGCTTGTAAAAAAGTTATTCTTTGGCGAAATTCATTTAAACCAGGTGTCGGCAACCTATGTGGCCCACGAAGGAGTAGGCTAATTGCTGGGAAGTAAGCAAAAGTGAGAGATGTGTTTGTATTTCATTCAGATAAAGTACATCGCACATACAGATCTACATTTTGAGGTAGGCCTAATCATTAGATACAATGAAAGCACATCAATGAAAACAAGTCAATGAAAGCGCGCAGCTCTGAAAGCACAAGCTTTCAAATTCATGCAGGCTTGTGTGTGTGCGTAACTGCTCACTTACAGCTTGTTACGCTATTTGTTATGCTTAACTTTGAGGGGAAAAAAGTTAAAGGCGCGATGAATTGAGAAATCAACTTTTCCTTGAGCCTTTGACATGTAAAAGTTCATTGTGATATAAGAATATCCTGTAAGTTTCGGAGCTGAAAACTTCCTTGTTAGTCAAAGAAAAGCTTTTATTGACACCAGGCCCAGCAAACGATCGATTTCAGAATATGTCGACCATTGACTTCATAGAATGCAGAAACGCCGCCTCAGCAGATAAATATGTACGCCTGCTTCTGTAGCCCCGCCAACCGACTCATGGAGCTAAACGAATCGCGCTAACAAGCAATAAACATGCCGGTTCCAGCTCTTGTGTGTAAGACATTGCGTGTTTGTTCGCTTCATTTCACCGCAGAATCGTTTGTAAACAAGATTCAGGTCGAGACTGGATTTGCAGACATAATGAGATTAAAACACAATGCTGTGCTTTCTATATTGGATACGACAGGAATGGTGCAACACGCTTATGTGAGTAAAACATGTTTTTTATATGTGATAGTTTTGCATTGTTACAGATCGTATTGATTATGTGTACATGTCTAACTGAACATACCATATCACGCTGGCACAGGCTGGAGAATCCTTTATTTGAGGTGTTATTGGTTCATTCGTGGTCAGACTCGGACTTGTAACGTTATGGGCCAGGGCTCGCAAAGCCCAACGTCCCAGGCCTATTTGTTTTTCAGACGGGCTACCAAAACGTAAGCTCTGTCTGCCGACAGGCTATCTTAAAACGTGCGCGTGTACGGGTCGCAGTTATTCACAGATTGGGCCGGCCAAGTAATACAAAAATAACATTCCAATCAATCGCGGGTGGATGAGAGATAAATCATTGTGTTTGTTTGATAAAGGCATTTTGCGAGCCCTGTGAACGTTTCTCCACACGCTTTCAAAACAATTCCCACATGTACTGAGGGGAGCTGAAGCTCATTAAATATGCTAATCTTATCCAATCCTAGCTGTGGGCGTTTACTTCCAAGTCTTCAGTGCGGCACGCCCATCAAAACCGTGCATGTCTTGAGAGAGCCTCAAAACCAGTGTAGAAAATAGCCTATTACTTATTCATTATGATGTTTTTGAATGAAAAACCACGTGAACTTCATAAGTTGACCTCAGACAACAATATATATATATTTTTTTAAAAAGCCAGTTCAAGACCCCTTTAATAGTAGCTACACATTTCGGAGATATCAAGTGTATAAAGTTCCATTAAACATTCTACACAGCACAATGACGGTGATGCATGTGCGTTCATGCTGGTTGCCTCATGACATGAGTAACGTTAGCTGTATCTCTTCAGCAAGCTGACGCGCGAACTGCCGCAAATGAAACCTGTTCATTTGAAAAATGTTCAGTCGCGTTCCTTATTAAAAGGACAGCTCCTGATTACAATTCTTGCAAAATCACAATATGATTTATGTAGTTTAAAATGCTGGAAAAATATCCAGGAGCTATTCTGAGGTAAGATATTCCAGCAACTGAGAATGATTACATTATGTATGTAATGACGGCGTTATAGTGTTGCAGCATTTAAATGTTTATTTTTTATTTTAATGAAATTAAATATGGTAGTAAGTTATTGAATTACACTGTTTTTTTTTCATATTTGTGTTATACTGTATGTATGTTGCTTTTAAAACACTACATCTAGCTACATAAAACACTCCATTGAATAGACCTACAACCAATCAGAGCAACGGAGTTAGTGACTTATGTTCAGCAACGCATAGTTGTCAACAGAACTCAACTGCACGCACGCTGGAAGAAGTAGATATACGGAGTACTTACCAACACGATCATATTTTTTTAGATAAATAGTAAAGGTGAATGCATATACGAACAATTTCCCCGTTTAGAAAACGAATTCAACCCAAGCGCTCTTTGGTGACGTGAATGATTACTTTACTGTTGATCATCTGTCCATCATCGTACAAAACCCGCCCTGACAATTTGATTGGTCCGAATAGCTCTGGTTCGAGCATAGTGTCTCCGCAACCAAACTTCCCGACCTCATGTTGTGGGCAAAAAAACAAGTGTCAAGTTCGGCTGGCATCCAGGCTAGCGTTTTACTAGCGCATCTGCTACAAGCTTCGTTAAATGCTTCTTTAAGGGTTTTTGTTATTTATTTATTTTTATATATTTTTAAATGCTTTTATTTTGTACTGCTAATTTAGCATGCTACAACAAGCTAACACAGCTACAAGAAGCTAACGCAGCTAACATACAACAGATATGGCGATAGCAACTTTTGATCAGGCATTACCGCCTGGGTCCTAAAAGAGACCCGATTCCTGGGGGAAACGAAAGTTCAAAGACAAACTTCTAAAGATGGCTGCGCAGATTGCCGTTTTTGTTGCTAAAATATATTCTGAGTCTTGTCATTCAAATGTAAACTGCATGCAATTTACATTGTACTGTCTGTGAAGTAAAATAACCAACGCTATCTCACGACCAATTCGTACATATTTTACGAGGTGGCTAATTCGTACGAATTTGTACGACCTCACTCGTACGAATTTGTACGTTTTGTCTAAACCCCAGTGACGGGTAGGTTTAGGGGCGGGGTTTGAGGTAGGTCATTCGTAAGAATTAATACGAATTTGTCAACTCGTCAAATGCGTACGAATTAGCAAAAATCGTACACATTCGTACGAGTGAGGTCGTACAAATTTGTACGAATTAGCCACCTCGTAAAATATGTACGAATTGCCGTGAGATCGGGTTGAAATAACTGCATTTTAGTAGGCTACAGTGTTTTTGTAAGCAAGGAAAAAAAAAATAACGCTAAAAGACATTTATCTGAATAAGCGTGCTGTTTGGTTCCTACATCCACTGTAATATGAATTCACATTGGTCTGTGATCTTGTTTATGCAGCCCCTTGTCCTCTGCTAGTTCTGGTTTGCTAATGATTGATGACTTTACTTCAGATGAAACTGAAGGTCAGTTCAGGGCCAGTACTCTCCTTGTGAAGTCAAACTCTCCTCCTCAAGCCGTTCAGGCTGTGTCTGACTCGTGCATCTATGAAAATACTGTAAGTGGTGTGGACTAAAGCAATCAAGTGGACTCATTGCGCTATGGATTCATCCACCTTGACAGGGGGGGCAAAAGGGAAGCATCAGGGCATTGAAAATGAAATTGTCCTTCCAGCGGCCATGAGGCATTACCTCTAATGTGAGGACATTACTTGCAGGAGAAAGTGAAGAGAGAGAGAGAGAGAGTGAAGCAGGTGGAAAAAGGAGGTGGAGAGAGAGTAAACTCACAATAGGTGGTTGGTGTTGCTATGTGGTTGCTGAAGTGTCTGTGTGGCTGCTAGGAGAGAGACGTGCAGACGTAAAATAAAGACTGATAAGGAGGGAGAAAAAGAGTGAAAGACAGACAGATAAAGAGACAACCTTGGTCAATACTTCATGGTCACTTTAACTCCCTGAGTAAGAGCTCGCCTGTCTTTAAAAGGGATCTCTGACTCAGCTAAGCTTCAGTTAGAGTTAGTAAACACTAATTAAACTGCCATGGTCATTATGTTGTCTCTCTTCACCTGCACTCTCAGTGTTCAGAGGCTTGCTGCAGTGCAGTCCATCCATTGGGACAAAGAAAGAAAATCCCCAATCAGAAGTGTCCTGCTCTGCGCGTAACTCATTTCAAAATGAGCTTGTGCAATTACTTCTGAACACGACTGACAGTTATTCAATGCCAAAACTCAAAAGTATTTCCCTCCTTTATTATGCTTTATGCCCTTATTTATTTGTTTAATATTTACAGTTTCTGCTACTAAAAATTCTGACCTTTTCTCCCCGTTTTTTTTTCTTCTCCCTCACCACCCCCCACCCCCCACTTGGAGAGGAAGTGACAGTCTGAATGACAATCTGAATGGCTTTGATAGTTTTTTTTTATCTCATATTAGTGTACACAATTTAAATTATATTTTTCATATTATTTATTATTTCATTAATGTTATTATAATAATAATATATTTAATATAGTAATTATACGTTTTATTATTACTATTATTTAGTTATACTATTTTACATATGTATTAAATTAATGTTATTAAATTTTATTAAATTATATGATACTATTTATATATTATGAGTATTCTTATAATATAATTTGTATATTTTTTAATGTTTAATAATTGTAGTATATTTAATACTAATTATTTACTTGACGGTGTTAATTATTTACTCACTTGATAATAATAATAATTATTACTTAATAATAATGATAATAATAACAATAATTATTACTATTACTATTAATAATTTGTAAATATGTAGTAAATTCATATTATTAAATAATAATAATAATATATGTAATATGACTATACTTGTTATTATTATTATAATTATTCAGTAATAATATTTTTACATATATATTAAATTAATGTTATTACATTTGATCAAATTATATAATAATAATAATAATAATAATAATAATAATAATGATTTATGTATTGTGAATATTTTTATATGATTTTAATTTGTATATTTATTATTTTATTAATGTTTAATTTGTAATATGCTTAATATTGTAATATGCATATTATTAAATTATATTGTATACTTAATATTATTATTACTTAATAACAATAACAATAATTATTACTATAATAAATTTAGTAATAATATTTGTATGTATGTACTAAATTAATGTTATAAAATGTTATAATAATAATAATTTATATATCATTACTATTATTTTATTATTAATGATATTTTTTTTTTCAAATGTACTATTTATTTTATTGTGTCAGTAAAAACATTATTTGAGTTAAAACTAGATTAAACATTTAGCAAATACATCAAATAAACTGCAATATGTCACAGCCTATCTATTACTTTTTAACCTGTAGGTAATCAGTGATTAGAGCATGCAAGTTACTGTAAAAAAAGTATTGTGATTTTAATGGTAAAAGACTGTAAACATGCTATGGTGAAAAACGGTTAATTAGTTAACAGAAAGTTGCCGTACAGTGACTTACTGTAATATATCTAACCGTACATTTAATGTACAACCCCAAATCAGAAAAAGTTGGGACAGCATGGAAAACAAAAAAAAACTAAAAAAAGAAGTGATTTCTAAATTTACTTTGACTTGTATTTCATTGCAGACAATGTAAACAAAAATATTTAATGTTTTGTCTGGTCAACTTCATGTCATTTGTAAATATGCATCCTTTCCTGTCATTCAGACCTGCAACACATTTAAAAAAAAAAGTTGGGACAGTAAAGCATTTACCACTGTAATGTTGCCATTCCTTTTCACAACACTTAAAAGACCTTTAGGGACTGAAGACACCAAGTGATGAAGTGTTTCAGGTGTAATTTTGTCCCATCCTTCCTGCAAACAAGTCTTAAGGTGGGCAACAGTACGGGGTCTTCGTTGTCGCATTTTGCACTTCAAAATGCGCCACACATTCTCTATTGGAGACAGGCCGGGACTGCAGGCAGGTCAGTCAAGTACCCGTATCCTCTTCCTCCGCAGCCAGGACTTTGTAATGTGTGCAGAATGTGGTTTTGCATTGTCTTGTTGAAATATGCATGGACGTCCCTGGAAAAGATGTCTTCTTGAAGGCAGCATATTATGCTCCAAAATCTCTATGTACTTTTCAGCATTAATGGTGCCTTCACAGAAGTGCAAGTTACCTTTGCCAAGGGCACTGACACAACCCCATACCATGACAGACCCTGGCTTTTGGACTTGTTGCTGGTAACAGTCTGGATGATCCTTTTCTTCTTTGGTCCGGAGCACACAGTATCCATTCCTCCCAAAAAATACCTCAAATACTGATTCATATGACCAGAGTACACGTTTCCACTGTGTGATGGTCCATCCCAGATGCCCCCAAGCCCAGAGAAGTCGACGGCGCTTCTGGACACTGTTAACATAGGGCTTCCTTTTGGCACAGTACAGTTTTAACTGGCATTTGTGGATGTAACTACTTATTGTGGTACTTGACAAAGGTTTGCCAAAGTAGTCCTGAGCCCATGTGGTGATATCGCTTATAGATGAATGACGATTCTTGATGCAGTGCCGCCTGAGGGATCGGAGATCACGGTTGTTCAGCTTAGGCTTGCGCCCTTGTCCTTTACGCACTGAAATTCCTCCATATTCCTTGAATCTTTTAATTATGTTATGCACTGTTGAATGTGAAGTATCCAAATCTCTTCCTTTCTTTGAGGAACATTGTTTTTAAACATTTCAATAATTTTCTCACGTATTTGTTGGCAAACTGGCGATCCTCTGCCCATCTTTGCTCCTAAAGGATTTGGCCTTTCTTGGATGCTGCTTTTGTACCAAATCATAATTACAATCACCTGTTGACATCACCTGTTTCAAATCACATCATTATTTAACCATTTTACCTCATTACTAGCTCTAAATTGCTCCTGTCCCAACTTTTTTTGAAATGTGTTGCAGGTCTGAATGACAGGAAAGGATGCATATTTACAAATGACAAGAAGTTGACCAGACAAAACATGAAATATTTTGTGTTCATATTGTCTGCAATGAAATACAAGTCAAAGTAAATTTAGAAATCACTTCTTTTTCTTTCTTTTTTTTGCGTTTTCCATGTTGTCCCAACTTTTTCTGATTTGGGGTTGTAATTTTACAGTAAAATACTGTTAAATTGACAGTTTTTGGAAGTGAAAAAGAAAGTCATTGTATAATTTACAGTGAAAAATCGCACATAACTAAAATGTTGCTACAATATTTTTTTTACGGTAAATTTCTGGCAACCACAGCTGATGGGGTTTTTTTTGTACCCCAAAAAATGCCATCTCAGTTATAGTATATGGAGTGAATCTTAAATTATTTAAGGGCAAATCCAGACTGATCTAATGTATTTTTCCTTTCTTCCAAAACTCTCATGGGAAATACACGTACTGTACCTTTTACATAAAGAGACATGTTTATTTTATAACAAGACTCAGTATGTAATGAGGACTTGCACTTGTTTCCACAACATTTCCTTTATATGTTTCATCTCACCTCTTTGTTTTTCTGTACTTCCTTTCCTCTCGTCCTCATTTCCGTTCACCTTTCTCATGGTCTCTCTCTTTCTCTCTCTGGACCCCTGGGGCCAGGCCTTGCTGTCTCAGCAGAGATGGGAGGCTGAATATGTGAGAAAATCATGATGTTCCCTGTCGCGTCTCTCATTAGCACATACAGTGGCCGCTTAGATATAAAGTCTTATGCACACAAGCCCGAGCACACGTACACAAGTGAGCAGATCAGGCTTGATTATACATTTAATGTAATAATAGAAAAAAAGAAAGAAAAAACGCTGAGGGGCAGAGCAACCTGGATGTCCTTGTGGAGTAGAATAAATATAGAATATTCAACCAACAGCCTCATCATACAAATCAAAGATGCTCAGTACTTTAACTTAGTTAGGTCTTTGTGGACTAATGACAAACACAACAGGAATTCACCTAAAATGAACGCAAACCTCATTAAGATCCTATTTTATTTGCTGTGGTTATTATTTATTTTCCATCTGCTCTGACTGTGAAATAAGGGTCTGATAAAAACACTTTCTACTCAAAACTGATTTTAATATTTTACCATTGTTAGAGCTGGAGGCGCTAATTTAAATTTTAATAGATCTCAGTGGACCTTGAAAAACAATGAATTAGACAAGTTTTGTTCAGAGGCAGCAATGAAAATATAAGTAACAAATATTGATAAGAGAACAGTACAAAACAGAAGAATAAAATAGAATAGAATAGAATATGCACACTAAGTATCTTACGTTCGTATGCGCATCCTGTCTCACAGTCTTTGAGACGTAAAATGAGATCCACCTTTCAGCCTCTGAGTAATTATTCATGTAACAAGGAACAGATTTCTGTTTAGCTCTGCATCCGTGACAGACTGCAATTGCATAAGGTTTATTTTCTTTGCTGTAGCTAATGTTGCAATTTCAATGATTATGTTTATTTGATATCTAGAATAAAATATATTGCTGTTGCCAGTGTGCCGCTTAAGTCTTCAAATACAATAGTCTCAGTTTCCTAGCATCTACTTCAATCTGTGTGCCTATTCAGACAGGCTGGGTGGTAAATTAGAGCATTGTGAGGGTGAATTATTATTTATTGTGGGAACCTGTGGTGACGTGTGTGATGAATGTTCTAATAATCGCCCACTTTTAGGGCCATTTTACTGATATTTGCTCTGTATATATTTTATAATACATGTATATATTTTTTTTATTAGCTACAAGTTTTCTTAAAAGTTAGCCTACGTTTAAATATGTGCCTGTGCTAATATGGATACATTTCCAAGGCAAGGCAAGGCAAGTTTATTTATATAGCACATTTCATACAATGGCAATTCAAAGTGCTTTACCATAGACTGTGAAAAAATATGGACGTAGTGTCCGTGACGTCACCCATAGGATTCTGAAGAGCAGTTTTGAATCTTAAAGTAGGGTCGAGCTGGCTGATGCCATCTTGGCAGTGTGTAATCGCGCGTCACTCACGGATAACTGAAAATGGGCAAAGAGGCGGGACGTGGGTGGAGCTGAGGTGACGTGATGACGATGGCCAGTGTTATACATTTTATTCAGTTGAGGACTTTCAATATCCCAAATGTTTCCAACTATTTGTAAATCGTGAGAAAATTGGACATGTGAGGGAGTCGCGCGTCATATCTGCGTTACCCTTGGTTTCCGGTTTTATTTTGCAGAAACGCTTTACTCTTGTTGCAGTGTGCAACAAGTGTCATAGTAGCTGCCGAGCGAACGCACAGAGCAACGCCATTACATCATTTTCAACATACACAGATGTATCCAGTGTTGGGCACGTTACTTTAAAAAAGTAATTAGTTATAGTTACTAGTTACTTCTGACAAATAGTAACTGAGTTAGTAACTGAGTTACATCATTATAAAAGTAACTAATTACCAGGGAAAGTAATTACTGCGTTACTTTTTTTTCAAATATGTCAAATAACTTGGATGCCCCCAATATTAGATATGTTAAATGAATGAATTGGACACTAAATAGAATAAATTATTATTATAAAACATTGTACATTAATGTACACTATTGTAATGTTGCTGTGGGACAATGTAAGAGACACCTATCAAATTCAATATATTATTGTAAATATTATCAGTAGGCCTACTATAGTGTAAATATTGTGTAAATATTATCAGTACTATACTTTCCTTTGGTAGTGGAGCTCACGTTATCACCTGGGTTTTTAGCCACTATTTTATATTTTAAATTATAATTTTGTGGCATATGATGATGTGAGGCGCTTCAGAATCACTTGCCACCGCCGTGGAGAGACTCTTTCCTCCTGGGCATAAGTTGCATGTTACATAAATATTCTCACCTTTCACCTCAACGAGGGAAAAGTAGCGCTTATACTTCCAGTTTGCGAAAGCTACCTTTGAAGTCGTTGGACTGCCATCGCTGAATGTGCGTATGCGTGTGCGTCATTGGTGTGTGTGTGTGTGTGTGTGTGTGTGTGTGTTTGAACCATAGACCGTGAAAAAAATAGGTGTGACCTCAACCTATCAACTTCAACCTTGTCTCCCACCCACCAATCATCATCAGTTGTGTGCACCACCGCACCCACCCCCAACACGCATGGCTGGTGCGCGCGTACACACACACACACACACACACACACACACACACACACACACACACACGTTGCAGGTCCGACTGAGAGAGCCTGTTCGGATGAAAAGCGCTTCAGTGAGCTCGATTATAGTAACGCGACTAACGCCGCATTTTTTCCCCTCAGTAACGCTAACGGCGTTGTAAAGGGAGGAACAGTAATTCGTTTGATTACTCGTTACTGAAAAAAATAATTCCGTTAGTAACGCCGTTTATCTGTAACGCCGTTATTCCCAACACTGGATGTATCTAATATGATAAACAGAGTTGCGTTACCTCATACACATGACCGGAAAAGCGGAAGTGACTATGCCATAATAAAAGTCCCGCTGCTCGCGAGGCGTGTGTTCCGCCCTGCTTCTTAACAATCGCTCCAGTGGCCTTGCTCAGCTCCCACAAAACCTGGTCCTGCTCTGCTTCATACTACAGTAACGTTAATAATCGCATCCATGAACATGATTTCTGCCCGAGTCCTATCCCGATTCTTTTCCCCCGGCTGTGAGGTGAAGACCACATGTCCCAAGATTCTGCGCTCAAACGTGGCGTCATCAAACTACGCCTTTGTTTTGAATAGGCGACCTCTATGGCGGACGGAAAAGTTATATAGTGCAGCTTTAAGGCTTTATATAATGTAAACGAATGAGTTATGAAAAAATTCACCCCCCTCACAATTGCCATGAAGGGCAAAATTTGATATATAACACAAAACCACAATTTGTACCAGGCTGTAAACATGTTTTTTTTCTGCTGTAAAGTTGGGCATTTTAACATGGGGCTCAATGAGATTCTGCTCCCTTTTGGAGCCTGTCTCTAGCGGCCAGTCAATGAATTGCAGTTTACATCACTTCCGTATTGGCTTGCCGCTTGTGCTTGACACAGAATGGAATTAAAATATTTATAAGAAAATAAAAATATAATATGTAACCTGAATCATCCCTATTTCCATAAAAAATGAACATCGGATTTGTCACAAACTGTCAGTTTAGTTTTCATTTTCATAGACTTTTAGTTTGCTTGTCATTATTTCCTGTTGTCTTTGTTCATTTTCCGCCACTTTTTGTTATCATGGATATTCATTTAATCATCACATCGTATTTGAGTTTGTTATTATAGTATACTTAAGTTCCTGTGTTTCCACAGTTCATTGGTTATTGGTTATTGTTTGTGTTACGTGCACTCTGTTATGCCTTGTGGATCATCTGAGTTTGATTTATTATTAAATACCTTTGTATTGGAACCTTTTGACTCTTCTTCATCTTTGGACTTTTCAAATTGTGACTGAATAATCGACCTCAAAATGAAAATTGTAGCTAAATTCACCTTGTTGGCCAGGAGAGGCCAAAATGTGATGGACTATACTCTTCAATGGCCCCATTGGCGTTCGTTCACCGTTTTTTAATGACGAAACTATAAAATCTTTGTATTGAATCGGGGCGAACTATTAACATCAAGCAGACCTCCCAGACATGCAAAGAGGGATGCCATTCTGCTATATCTGGAGAGGTTCTACCCCTGGTCCATCTCATCCCGGACCCAGAGCCCAGCCCACCGCCACCCTGTGACACAGAGAGACAGCCAGAGCCAGCCAGATGGAGTGCTAGTGCCTGCCGCGATGAAGCTGCCAACACCAATAGAAGCAGGTGTGCCCACCACTGCACCGGAGCCTGAACTCCGTATGGCTGACCTGGTGTGTGAGCCGGCCACCAAGCCTGTGATAGAGGAAATACTTGTGGAGTTCTCCACCCACAACCTCGCCGCAGAGAGTGAGAGTGTTGGACTGGAAGACTGATATGTTGGTGTCACCCTCCCTCCCTCTTCTACCACCACCTCTAGTTCCAGCCCTGTCTTCGTCATCACCTGTCTACCTCACTGTTCATCCCTTCCTCTTCACTGCGACGGGGATTCACCTGGGGCATCCAATGAGACATCCTCGACCAGGCTGGGGGATTCCTTGGCTCCGCCTCTGGCCACTGTCCCCACTACTCCACTGCGGCCCGTCGCCCTGACTCCTCCGCCTCCACTCCTCCCTCCCTCGACTCCTCTGTCGACCATTGGGTCTGTGACTTCATTGGGCTCCCTCAACCTGCCACCTTCACTTGGGTCGCTTTTAGTTTGAGTGTGAGATGGTGGTCCAGTGGGTTAAACCATGGAACTGATATGCAGAAGGTTGCTGGTTCAATCCCAGCGGTCACCACAGTGTGTCCTTGAGCAAGGCACTTTACTCCATGTTGCTCCAGGGGGACCTTGAGCAAGGCACTTTACTCCATGTTGCTCCAGGGGGACCTTGAGCAAGGCACTTTACTCCATGTTGCTCCAGGGGGACCTTGAGCAAGGCACTTTACTCCATGTTGCTCCAGGGGGATTGTCCCTGTAATAAGGGCACTGTAAGTCGCTTAAAAAATTAGTGGATAAAAGCATCTGCCAAATGCATAAAAATGTAAAATGGATTGGACCTCGCCAGCCCATCGCCATGGACTTGCAGGCCGTCTGTTGTACTCTGGCCCTCCACCTCTGTGGCTCCTCCATCCCTCAGCCTTCGCGACAGTCCTCAGTTACACTGCTTCTGACGCAGCCCTCCGGATCTCGAGCTCCACCTCAGGGGGTCATCGTGGCACCTTCGTCGCAGCCTCCGAAGCCAGCAGTGTCGTGTGTTTCCATCTATCCTCCGTCTGCACCCAGGGCTCCTTCCCCATCGGGAAAGTCCCCATGTTGGCGTAAAACTCTGTACCACCATGGTTCCTCCCTACAGGAACACCGCCGTGGGGCACTAGGCTGGGCATCTGGGAATCATCCTATCATCACTTCGCATCACTCTGTCTTCTACCACCTTCTGCCCGGCCTGGTCACACCCATCATCACATCCCTGTTTTCTGCCACCTCTAGATCCTCCCAGGCCTCTCCTGCCAATCAGTCCTCCAAATACAAACCCTTTGCCTGCTCCTCATCCTCCTCCTAAATCGTCTCCTCTCCCTTACCACGGTGCAAGGCCGCACCTTCTCAGAGGGGGCGTAATATCACAAACTGTAAGTTTAGTTTTCGTTTTCTTGGACTTTAGTTTGCATGCTTTGGATGTGTACAGCACAGAAATCAGTGTGCGGATCTTCTTGCGCTTGAAAGGTTTTAAAGTCATATTAATATGCGCACACAGGAATCGTTAAGCGGAATCGAAATGCACGTGTCTTATCCAATCCACAGTTCTTGGACATCGATACCCAACATTATTTTGACACATTAGGGTTATGTCTTTTTGTCTCTCCATAAATCCGAAAATACCGTCAATGGGCAGAAAAAAATGATGTGTTCCATAAAATATTTTATTAGTCAGGTGAATGATATATGAACAAACCCCTCTGTAAAAACCTTCAGAATATAGATGGGAATAAAACTGGAGTTTTGTGTTTGTAAGTGACACTGAAGTGGGGATTTCTGACAAAAAAACTAACAAAAAAAACCCCTTTAAAAATATGTATTGTAATTTGAATATACAGACACAAATATGTGCAGTAAAATAAACACTTACTAAATGTGTATTTTGGATGTTTTCTTTCCACTAGTCTGAAAGAAGACTAGATTTAGAAAGATATAGAAATAGAAATAAGAATAATAATAAATATATTCTAAGATGGTCTATTCTAAGAGGTATAGGTCAACGAGATTTCTGAAATTTAGCAAAAATAAAATGTGGAGGTGATTTTTCAGCAACAAAAAAAAAATGTTACTGAACAATGTCCATATACGTGAGTCATGGAGATTTCTGAAAAGGCAGATGAAAGGGAATGGCTAATGGGAAGGGAGACACAGCAGGGCTGCAGGGAGGAGAGGAGTGCAGGGTTATCCAGGTGTGGAGGCTGATCCATCATCTCCACCCAGCATAAGGAGTGAGGATGGAAAGATAGCAATACCAACTGGACCGGAAAAGGACATGTGGGTTATAATGCAACACTATAGACAGTGCGTTGTACTAAGCTACACAATTCACACACAAAATATATGTTGTTTTCTTATTAGCACATTCTTTAGGGTGAAAATATCATGTATTTTAAGATCAAAATGTGTCTCACAATAATCTATATAAAGCTGTTTGCATGTTTATTTCAAACAAACATTTAATTTGAGTTTTTGCAAGCTTTATCCCCAACCAGGTGACAATTGTAAGTTAATCACTTAGGAAAGCCAGCGATTTTAAGGTCAAGTAAAGGTTGAGTTAAGCACAAAAATGTAGTACTTAAAGTGGACCCCTATTATGCCATTTTAAACACCCCTGTGGTGAAAGCCGAGCTTTTAATGTTGTTTATATGTCTATGTGGTGTTTATGCTTTAAGAAAAACCATGTGCAAATGCATGAGTCAACACCATTGCTGAGTATTTCTCCTTAAAACTGCAGTGAACAAAAGACAGTCTTATGCTGCCTTCACATGCTATCAGAAATTCCCTAATACCCACTTTAGAAGTCATGATTATGAGCTTGTTGCATTCAAGTGCTTTGTTGTCGGAATGAACAGGAATCATGGTGGATACCAGGTTTATTCTTGCCTATTTATTGGGAAAATCTTATTAAAAACATCATATGTAGAGTCCCATGCACTGACAACCATATAAACATTCCAGATTTCTGCCGATTCTGTAATTTCAGTCAAATGCAGGCTATAATTCACTCTGTATCAAACATACAATATGCTTCAAATGATTACTTGTACTTGTAAATATGCACAACATTAATGTCAAGACAAGATGACCTAGCTGTTTTAGGGAAAAAACTAATAAAACCACACCTGCCACAGCAGTATATTTCTCCCCGCCACCATGTTTAAAGTTTATGATACGCCCATCTCGGGAATATGGGTATCAAAATAATTTCTGAACTTCCCAGTGGTAAACACGACATCAGAGGGCGTTCATGTGCAATTTTTACCTAGGAAACTCGTATTTACGATAATACATGTGAAGGCAGCATTAGAAACGTGGTTTGAAATCGCTGCTGTTTCTACCTTGTAACAAATCACGTCAACGAGTGGATCTCTGGGCTGGTTTGAGTGAGTGGAGGCAGAGCTAATTTGCATATCAATAGAACCACATAAACTAAATGAGGCAAAAGTGTAGAGTTACATTTCAAGCTATTTTAAGGCATTAAGAATTTTTTTTTTTTTTTTTTAAATATGTAATTAGTTTTAAGGGAGACAATTATTTGGGGGGCTTTAAAATTCCCTAATGAAGGTCTCCTACAATAGGTCTACATGCATCCAAGGCCAAAAAACACAGGGTCTGAAATGGTTTGCTCGAAGATCCGGTGTCTCTAAACATCTCCTTTCTGCTCTGATTGGTCAGATGGCCCAATCTGTTCATTGATACGAACAGTAACGATGGTGCTGGTTTTACCATATCAATTCCAGCGCAAGTCATGCAAGACATGCAAAGTCGATTCGCTTTTGCAGCGCAGAAAACAGTGTCTTCTCAACATGTAGACAACACAAACCAAACTCTTCTTTGTGGGCGGGTCAAAGTAGATGTTCACAGGCAGCCAATGAAGACCATAGGATGGCATTATGCAAATGTGCTACCAAAGTAGGTTCGAGCAGGAAGTAAGACGGGAATTACTGATGACTTTTTTTAGGCAGTTCAGAATCAATTATTTCTTTTAGGAGACAATATCTTTATTTATCATGCACTTAGCAGACCTTTTACATTCACAAACAGCTATATTACAGACTACACTACAAAAGAGCATATTCCCACACTCTAAAAAAAACTAATAAAGAAAAGAAAAACAAGTCCATTCCTGGATGCTGATTCAGTGTTTTCCAGCTCTGCTAAAATACACAATATAGTAACAGCCGGCTAGTGAAATAATATATATATAGCAGAGCTGGAAAACACTGAATCAGCATCCAGGAATGGACCAGTTTTTCTTTTCTTTTTTTAATTTTTTTAGTGAGTGGGAATATGCTCTTTTATATCTTTCTTTGTTTTAGTGTTATTTATATTTATATACACCAATCAGGCATAACATTATGACATGTGAAGTGAATAATACTGATTATCTCCTCATCACGGCACCTGTTTGTGGGTGGGATATATTAGGCCGCAAGTGAACATTTTGTCCTCAAAGTTGATGTGTAGAAGCAGGAAAAATGGGCAAGCGTAAGGATTTGAGATAGTTAAACAAGGGTCAAATTGTGATGGCTAGACGACGTGTTAGACAGAGCAGTGGTCAGTATCTATCAAAAGTGGTCCAAGGAAGGAACAGTGGTGAACCGGCTACAGGGTCATGGGCTCATTGATGCACGTGGGGAGCGAAGGCTGGCCTGTGTGGTCCGATCAAACAGATGAGCTACTGTAGCTCAAATTGCTCAAGAACTTAATGCTGGTTCTGATAGAAAGGTGTCAGAATACACAGTGCATCGCCGTTTGTTGCATATGGGACTGCATAGCAGCAGACCAGTCAGTAGATAAAGTAGATGTTCACAGGCAGCCAATGAAGACCAAAGGATGGCATTATGCAAATGTGTTACAAACCTAAGTAGGTTCGAGCAGGAAGTAAGACAGGAATTACTGATGACTCTTTTCAGGCAGTTCAGAATCAATTCTTTCTTTTATAGGAGACAATAACTTTATTTATCTTGCACTTTGATCTTTGAAACATTCCAGACCTTTTACATTCACAAACAGCTATATTACAGACTACACTAATATCCCAAAAAGCATTATAGGGGCAATTTAAGATTATAGAGTTGGTTGCGTATGGGGCTGCATAGCCGCAGACCAGTCAGGGTGCCCAGTGCCAAAAGTTTGCACGTGAGCATAAGAACTGCACTACGGAGCAATGGAAGAAGGTGGCCTGGTCTGATGAATCACGTTTTCTTTTATATCACGTGGATAGCCAGGTGTGTGTGCGTTGCTTACCCGGGGAACACATGGCACCAGGATGCACTACGGGAAGAAAGCAAGCCGGCGGAGGCAGTGTGATGCTTTGGACAATGTTTTGCTGGGAAACCTTGGGTCCTGCCATCCATGTGGATGTTACTTTGACACGTACCACCTACCTAAGCATTGTTAAAGACCATGTACACCCTTTCATGGAAACGGTATTCCCTGTTGACTGTGGCCTCTTTCAGCAGGATAATGTGCCCTGCCACAAAGCAAAAATTGTTCAGGAATGGTTTGAGGAGCACAACAACGAGTTTGAGGTGTTGACTTGGCCTCCAAATTTCCCAGATCTCAATTCAATCGAGAATCTGTGGGATGTGCTGAACAAACAAGTCCGGTCCATGGAGGCCCTACCTCACAACTTACAGGACATAAAGGATCTGTTGCTAACATCTTGGTGCCAGATACCACAGGACACCTTAAGGGGTCTAGTGGAGTCCATTCCTCGATGGGTCAGGGCTGTTTTGGCAGCAAAAGTGGGACCAACACAATATTAGTCAACATTTTCAAAAATTTTAATTGTTTTACTTTAATGAAAGGTTAGAATTGAGTAATTTTTTGTTTTTTTTATTAAATATTTGAAATATATTTTGGCCAGAAAAAAAAAATGTTTTGCCTTTTCGGTCCAGTATTTATGGAAGCTTGTTTCCACCACAGAATAAAAATTAAAAAAGGTAATTGTGACTTTTTATCTTTTAAAAAGTCAGAATCGCAAGTTAAAAAGTCAGAATTACGAGACATAAACTCTCAATTCTGACTTATATTGCAAAATTTATATCTCGCAATTCTGACATTATAACTCCCAATTGCGAGTTTATATCATGCAATTCTGAGGAAAAATTCATAAATGTGGGATGTAAACTCGCAAGTGTGAGAAAAAAGTTGTTAGTGGTTTTATTCCATGGCGGAAACAAACTTCCATAAGTATTATATCCAACCAGCTGGCAGAGTTGTCATTGTATATGGCCATTTACAAAAAAAATTCACACTGTGTCCAAAGAAGACAAAACTCTTAAAACCTAATTATTATTAGCTAAAAGACTCTCAGGGGAGAAATGGGTGCCCCATTATATTGATTGCAATGTCCCCAGACTGTTTTATAATAGCAATTGAGGCAGTCAGTTGTGGATATAATCATGGCTGAAGGGCTTTCGTGCAATATAGACCACCTATTGCTTAAATAAATGAGTGTTCTGTTCACATTTGTTCAAGGAGAGGTTTTCTGTGCTCTCAGATGTCTTGGACATGTTTTGGTAGCTCAGATTGGTAGCATTTGAGCTTTGAGTGGAAAGCTGAGAAACATGGAGATGACACTACAGAAGGTGTAACGGTCAAAGGCCACTCAGCGTTACCTTTATGTCATTCCTCAGTTGCCCATTCACTCTGTGCCAAATGAAATATTCATTGAATGCCTCATCTTGCCAGTATAACGGTGAAAAGATAAGAATCTTCGGGTCGCAGACATACCGGCTGGACTGAATATTTCAGTGGCCAATGGGAATCAAGTTTTGGGCTTGAAATGTATCGCAGAAAATGATCTGTGTGACGACTGAAGGGCCCAGCGGTACACATTCGGGACGTGGCTGGGATTCTGACTGATTGTGATGGATTAACTCATTCTGCATTAGTCTAATCAGATCACTCCATGTTACTGTAGTCAGTTTAAGCTGAAATGTGATAAGAACCCTTGAACTGTATTACATTATAGTGATTCTCAGTGCACTGTAAAACCTAATTAGCATGTTTCAAAGAGCATTAGTGCCATTTTATTCCTACAATTTAATTTAATTGCATGTCTTCATGCGTATATACAATTATAAGTGATAATAATTATGTTGTAAATTTACATTTTCTGAAGACGTAAAACTCACTGTAACAATGTTTGGGTGTTCTGGGAGGTTTCTATGGCCTTGCTAGGTGGCTGCTAGCTTAATTACTAGTCCAGTTAAGATATTCCATCTTGCTTTGTTAAAACCTATAAAACAGAACAGCAACTTAAAGGGACAGTTGACCAAATAAGGATTATTCTGTCATTAATTACTTAACCTTATGAAGTCTGAGAGCTACGCCACTTTAAAACTTCTAAAAGTTCATAAAGAGATCATAAAATGAATCCATGTGAATGTTTAGTTTCTGAAGAGACTCGATTGCTTTATATGATATACATATTGAATTTAGGCTTTTATTCACATATAAACATTCATCAGCGGACATAAACAGAAGCTCAACTGAACTGTGCTGCGTAACAAGAGAATGAACCTCCTTGGTTCTTGCAGAACCTCAAACGTGCTGCGTAACATGAGAATTAACCTCCTTGGTTCTTGCAGAACCTCAAACGTGTTGCGTAGCGAGAATCAACCTCATTGGTTCTTGTGGAAGCTCAAATGTTCTGCTTAAAACGAGAATGAACCTCATTGGTTTTTGCAGAACCTCAAACGTGCTGCGTAACATGAGAATGAACCTCATTGGTTCTTGTGGAAGCTCAAACATGCTGTGTAACACAAGAATGAACCTCATTGGTTCTTGCCGGAGCTCAAACGTGCTGCTTAACATGAGAATGAACCTCATTGGTTCTTGCCCAAGCTCAAATGTTCTGCTTAAAACGAGAATGAACCTCACTGGTACTTGCAGAAGCTCAAACGTACTGCGTAACACGAGAATAAACCTCATTGGTTCTAGCAGAACCTCAAGCATGCTGTGTAACACAGGAATGAACCTCATTGGTTCTTGCAGAACCTCAAGCGTGCTGCGTAACATGAGAATTAACCTCATTGGTTCTTGTGGAAGCTCAAATGTTCTGCTTAAAATGAGAATGAACCTCATTGGTTCTTGCAGAAGCTCAAACGTGCTGCGTAACACGAGAATAAACCTTATTGGTTCTTGTGGAACCTCAAACGTGCTGAATAACACACGAGAATTAACCCCATTGGCTCTTGCAGAACCTCAAACGTGGTGCGTAACACGAGAATTAACCTCATTGGTTCTTGCGGAAGTTCAAATGTTCTGCTTAAAACGAGAATGAACCTAATTGGTTCTAGCAGAACCTCAAATGTGCTGTGTAACAGGAATGAACGTCAATGGTTCTTGCAGAAGCTCAAATGTTCTGCTTTAAACGAGAATGAACCTCATTGGTTCTTGCAGAAGCTCAAACGTGCTGCGTAACACGAGAATGAACCTTATTGGTTCTTGTGGAACCTCAAACGTGCTGAATAACACACAAGAATGAACCCCGTTGGTTCTTGCAGAACCTCAAACGTGCTGCGTAACACGAGAATTAACCTCAATGGTTCTTGCGGAAGTTCAAATGTTCTGCTTAAAATGAGAATGAACCTCATTGGTTCTAGCAGAACCTCAAACGTGCTGTGTAACAGGAATGAATGTCATTGGTTCTTGTGGAAGCTCAAACGTGCTGTGTAACACGAGAATTAACTTCATTGGTTCTCGCACATCAAGTAAACATGCTTGAGCTTCTATTTAAAACAACTGATGTGTGAGTTGATTAATGTTTATATGTGAATAAAAGCCAATCGTGTCTCTTCAGAAAATTTGGACTAAACCGCTCGAATCATATGGATTCATTTTACAATCCCTTTATGAACTTTTTGAAGCGTCGAAAGTGGTAGTTGTGTAGCTGTCATTGCAGGGACAGAAAGCTTTCAGATTTCGTCAAAAAGATCTTCATTTGTGTTCTGTAGATGAACCAAAGTCTTATGGGTTTGGAACAACATGAGGGTGAGTAATTTTGGGTGAACTAACCCTTTAAAACCACAACAAAAATATATTATTTATTTATTTATTTATTTTAGTGCTGTCATATTGATTAATCATGATTAATCCTACTAACATAACTGTTTGTATATACATGTGTGTGTGTGTGTGTGTGTGTGTGTGTGTGTGTGTGTGTGTGTGTGTGTGTGTGTGTGTGTGTGTGTGTGTGTGTGTGTGTGTGTGTGTGTGTGTGTGTGTGTGTGTGTGTGTGTGTGTGTGTGTGTGTGCTTGCGTGTGTGATTAATCGATTTGACAGCGCTGAACATGCATTAAGACCCCTTTTCTCTTACATCCAATTTAATAAAAAGTGTGAAAAGGAACACGTTTCAGGTTTGGCGAATGTGATAGTTTGAGGGTATACCAAAGGAAAAAGCTTTTAAACAAAGGATTTCAACAAATCCCTAACCATAAGAATTACACACTATATTCTAAACACAGTCAGTACATAATCTTCTGGCATTCCATGTATTCTATATGAAATGTATAAATATTATCACCAAACACATCTATTCTTTGTTAATTAAGTTCAACTACACTGGAATAATAGCTAGCGCATGGTGTCCGTCTTGTCCTGGCGTCATTTATTTATGAAATAGCATTGTTTGCTTTTTATCTGATCTTTATCAAGTTACGACACCTGTCCGACTGGTCATCCAGCTGAGCGTTACTGTATGCCTGAATGGAATGTTTAAACATACCTGTAACCGGCTTTGTTGTAACATGAGGTTGTGTAGCAACGTAACGAAATCTCCAACCTATTATTCATTAATAGTCTGTGTAAAGTAACGCCTCTTAACTCCGGCCTAATCGCGGCGAAGTGGACGTGCCATGTCCGCTCCAATTGGCTGCATGTGAAATAGACAGGCGATATGGCAAGGCTCCAAAGGTCATTAACCTCTGCCCTCATGTCTCTCAACAATGTCATCGGTGATATCATCATCGTCATTGGTGAGATGCTATAACATCCTCTATTAAAGGACGTGCGCATGCATCTGATATACGAACTGTGCTCTAACGCATCAGTGGTGAGAAGAGTGCATGTTTGATTCATGTGACGTACAAGACAGTCACTCTCTTTGACCCTCTTTGTCAATGTGTTGACAAATGTTTAATTATTTTTGACCTTTTCTTTTATTGATTGTATTGCTAAATTTGCAACATGTCCCATAGTCACGTCTGAAATCATGACGTGACATCATAGATTGGCTGAGAACTGCTGGATCCACCATCTCAGCGGCGTCTGGACTCATGTTCCACTGACCCAAATATATCCCTGAATAAAACAACAAGGCTCAATTCTCCTTTTAGCTTGTTACAGCACAGAACAAACAATCAACTCTCACAGGGGTTCGCGGTGCCTGTGGATCATATACAGTTCAGTTCCTCTCATTTAAAATGCCAATAGAAAACTTGAAAAACAGTGTCGTTTTGGTCCAGGTGGTTTCACATGGTCAAGGTTTTGCTGGTTAGCGCCATCCAGGAAGATCCTGCTGATGGATGTATTAACCTTCTGGCTGCAAATAGCAACTTTTATCATCTATGCATGCTATGCATTGACAAAACGGCAACAAACAAAACGTATATCATACAGTCATGTATAATTACAATTATAATTTGTATTTTATTTATTTTCATGTACCTCCAGGGAGTCCTGCACCAGTTTAAGTACCACTGAGATGACGGAGTGCTAACGGAGAACTTTCTCCAGGTATTATTGACCTACTTGGGTGGTCTCTTCACAGGTAATCATGAGTAATGGAATCAGTCGAGTCTCAACTTTAAATCTAGGTTAAGGCCATTGGGCTAAACCACCTCATTAAACATTTACTGTCCCTGAACCAAGGTGCTCAAGATCAGACTAATAAATCAATCAGTCACTCAGGCCTCAGTTTATTCAGGTCCATTTACCCGGAGGTGATGTGGATGAGAGTTTGTTCATTTAAAGGCTAAGATGAAGTAACACTAGGGAAGTTCACAAGTTTTTTTTTGATGGATTGCCCTTCCGAAAATTAACCATGGTCTCACTATGAAAAAAACTAAAGCTTTTTATTGTAGTTAACCACAAATTAACCATGATTTTGCTACACTGTAAAACACTGGGCTGGGATTTCTATTTCCCAGCATGTTTTGCCCATGGCACTCGATAGGGAGAGTAAATGCTAAAATTAAGTGTTTTATAATGTCTTTTGTGCAAGATTAATGGTAAGTGGGAGATTTCGTAATGATGAATGTCTTGTTATGCTAATGTGGAAGAGTTTCTGTTAATGTGGGTTTTTGGAGAGTTACCATCATGGTGAAAATTGGTGTATGCGGCTTGTTTTGAGAGCAAGTATGTTATATGATTTATATTGCTGCACTCATTCAGCAAGTGCTATATCATGCTATTGTTAACATGTAAGCACACTAGCAAGTAAGCATTCTGAATTAGCTTGTTATAGCTAGCCAAGTTTATGCTAATAAAAATGTTCACACTGAGGTTGCATTAATATTTTAAGTCAAATGTATGAATTAGTGTACTCAAACATTTCAAGTTTAGAACAATTAAAATGTATAAATACTAAATAAAAAATATTTAAGTTCCCTTTCGAAAGGGAACTCGCGCTGCGTCAGCTTGACGCTACGGGGAACGCCTCCAGCGTGACTGGTGCCTGAAATCACAATGAAAAAACTTCAATCCTATTGACCGGCGACAGCCTATGATGTCATCAAGGTGCGACCAGGAAGTATATAAGGGCGCCTTGCCAGCATGACAGTATCTCTTCGTCTTCAGGGACTGTTTTGCCTGTCTTCACGTGAAACGTCTACAAGAAGGATAACAATGAAGTGTGCTGAGAACGCCACTTCTGCAGGTGTGTTTTGAATGTGTATCTTGCGCTTTGGATACACACACACTTTGCGTTTACTGTCTGGGAGAAGAGCATGCATGAGAGGTTTGCGAACCTCTTGTGAAAGTATTTGTGAGCGTTGTCCTCTGGAAACGCTCCGCTCTCGGTGGGACCTCTTCTCGAGGGGAGAGGTTTCAGCATCTGGGAAAGACCACGCTCAAGCTGAGGCTGAGCGGCGTCTGAAACGCGCTTCCCAGATGGATCTGGCTCGTCGCTTGGAGACAGTTATGGTTCTTGAGGACGATCCAGATCGCGAGAGGCTCGAGCAGAGGATGGGTGAGTCAGTTAAAGATGCTGAAGCTTTTCAAACCATCCTGTCCCATGTACGGGGAGTTGCTGGAAGTCATGGAACGCGCTGCGGGTAGACTGCAGCTGCCTTGCGGCGCGTGAGGAGAAAGGCTGAGCGTCCAAACAGTTCGGACGATCGGTTTCTCTCCGCCCATGACCTCCCAACTCCTGGGAGTCTTCCATTCTTTCCAGATCTCTATCAACAGATCTCGAGGGAATGGAAGAAACCATACTCAGCCCCGCATCTGTCGACATCGGCGAGCTAGATGTCGCTGATGTCGAGGGACTGCCTGGCTGGGTATATGTCGATGCCGCCCGTGGACGAGATGTTATGTTTATCTCACCTCTGGGCGGCCGGCGACACTGTGGCTCCCACCCTGCCGGTCTAAATGCCTGAATGGCAGGGCGTACATGTCAGTGGGTCGCGCTGCAGCGGCTTTGCACACCACAGCTGTGTTGCAGGCGGACCTGCTGAGGGACCTCGATCAGGGGGGAGGGACCCCCTGAGGCGGTAGTCGAGTCGCGCCGGACCGCGGTTTTCGCTCTCCGGGCCACCGTACAATTAGCGCCGATGCGGCGAGGGTGGCCACGGAGAGACATCTGTGGTTAAACCGTTTGGACATCAGGGAGAAGGAAAAAATCCTTTCTCCCTGATGCCCCGGTTTCGCCATCTGAACTTTTCGGCACCTCCGTAGAGGCGGTGGTGGGAAAGTTCGGAGAGGCGAAAGCGCGCTCGGCGGCATTCAGGACATGCATTCCGCTGAGGTCCGGGACCGCGCCCAGGCAGTCGGGTGTCCCCGGCCCGTCCCAGTCTGAGGGCTGGAGACGGGAATAGCGAGCCAGCGTCGCCTCTCGAGCGCCCCTCAGCGGAGGACTGGGGCGCAGGGGAGGCGGGACACCCGCGACAGGAAGAGGAAGGAAGCCGGGGCTGGTAACCGGAACCAGCGCAGGCAGCAGACTCCACCCCCCGAGGAGCGCGGAGATGAACGCTGCCTTTTTTCCCCTTCCTCTGGTTTTCCCCCGGGCGCTTTTACATCAGGCCGGTGGCCTATGATGAGCAGAAAATGTAAGATTCTGCCGGCTCGCCTGGCTAGTTTGGTGAAAGCGCCCCCCTCAGGATGGCGGGCGGATACTAGCTCGATGGCTGGGTTGAAGCACCGCGAGGAGCGATTGGTAAGTCCCCCTCTATGAGGGCGAAACATTTTCAAAACTATGTTTTTCAGGACTTTTTGACCGTCACTCCCCTGAGGGGTTGCTTGGGGAAATTTTGGATCATCGAGGGATTTCGCAGGGCCTGCAGCTCCCCGTGAGTAAGCTAAGAACGATCTTCTTTGCAACATTATGTGGTTGTCTGTGAATGCCTCACTTTTGCTAGTAGAGTCTTGCTGCCTCTCCGTGTTATTTTTCCCACTATGTGGGTGTTTAATTTGCGCTCTTGCCCAAGGGCTTGTAGTGTAGAGGGCTAGCTGTGTTTTCCTAGCGTAAAAGTGGGGAAGTTTAGTTTTGATAACTTATTACAAGTAAGTTTAGTTTTGATAACTTATTACAGTGTAAAATAACCATAGTTTAACCATAGTATTTGTAGTAAAACAGGTTATACAAACGGTAATCAACCAGCCAAGGTTGTCAACCAGCCAGGTAATCAACCAGCCAGGTTATACAAACGGTAATCAACCAGCCATCAACCAGTAATCAACCAGTTTGTCAAAACAAAGGACTTCTGGATGGATGGATGGATGGATGGATGGATGGATGGATGGATGGATGGATGGATGGATGGATGGATGGATGGACGGACGGACGAACGGACGGACAGATAGACAGATAGATAGATACAACAAACAATACACAGACAGACAGACAGACAGACAGACAGACAGACAGACAGACAGACACATGATAGATAGACAGATAGATAGATAGATAGATAGATAGATAGATAGATAGATAGATAGATAGATAGATAGATAGATAGATAGATAGATAGATAGATAGATAGATAGATAGATAGATAGATAGATAGATAGATAGATAGATAGATAGATAGATAGATAGATGGATGGACGGACGGACGGACGGACGGACGGACGGACGGACGGACGGACGGACGGACGGACGGACACCTGATAGATAGACAGACAGACAGACAGACAGACAGAGAGATAGATAGATAGATAGATAGATAGATAGATAGATAGATAGATAGATAGATAGATAGATAGATAGATAGATAGATAGATAGATAGATAGATAGATAGATAGATAGATAGATAGATAGATAGATAGATAGATAGATAGATAGATAGATAGATAGATAGATAGATAGATAGATAGATAGATAGATAGATAGATAGATAGATGGATAGATAGATAGATGGATAGATAGATGGATAGATGGATAGATGAACTGAAAGGGAAACAATTCTACAATTCTGAAATTTGGTCAGTTCCGCTGTTCACATGTCCAATGTAGATTTGCATGATATGTGCATAGCCAGGAAGCAAGTTTCTTAACAGGTTAAATACTGATTGCTTTTGATTGAAAAGATATGTAAAATACGTCCTCGCTTTCAACACTGATTGCAAAGAGCCGACTCTCAGCAGCTAATGTTTTCTACCATCACAGATGTCCCATGTTTCCCCAATCAAGTCAGTGAATTTAATCACCACATCCGTTTGTCAGGCCCCAAGTTTGTGTTGTGGATTCGCCTCTGCATATGAGATATGTTCATTACTGCCGCTGCACTTCAGTAATTTCCTAACAGATGCTTAATCTGACTGTTTTAACATATGCTCGTCATTTCTACACGCATTGGGGACCTGGCCATACAGAATCCCCACATGTGCTGAATGTGCTAACGGATGTGTTGATGGGACTGTCATGAGCTAATGAAACTGTCACCAGATTAGCATCACTGTGTATATTTGGCCACCGCATCTGTGTCAATAATGGTTCTTTATCAGTCAAGTTTGAAACCACCTCCCCGTTAGTTTTGCTGGTAATTTAACTGCAGCACTGATGCAAGATGTCTTTTGATGGAGAAAAGGAAAAAATATCTGAATTTAAGAAATAGAGAGACATCTTTTGTCGTCTTCTTTTTCTTCTTTTTTTCTAAGGCATCAATTGGGGATTAATGTGGCACACAGGCCCATTAGATTCCATAAAGTGAAATGAGGTGTGGTAAATAAAGATTTTTTTCTGTGTACTTATGAGGAACTAGAAGCTTTTAGTGAATCTCTAGGCAGTTGTTGTCACATTTGATATTCCTTGATCAATACTGTAGGTGAAGATATATATGAATATTGGTTTCTTCAAGCGTCTTGGAGCTGTTGCCGCAGTTCTTCTGGATTTACTCTCATTTGTCTCATTTGTTTCTTCATGTAATCCCAGACAGACTCGATGATGTTGAGATCAGATCTTCGTGTGGAGCACTGGATTACAATTAATGGCAAAAGGAATGTTTGGAAATGTAAATTGATACTACATGCCTAAGACTTTTGCACAGTACTATATATACAGTATATATATATTTCATACATCGTGTTTCCTTCTGGAGCATCAGTGAATGTTTCAACCTTTTTTAATAGTTATGTTTGAGTCCCTCAATTGTCCTCAGTGTGAAAAGATGGATCTCAAAATCAAACAGTCATTGCTAGAGAGGGTTCAAATATGCAAAAGATGCTGGAAAACTGAAGAATTTGCAGGACCTGGAGGATTTTTCTGATTTTTCAAGACAAAAAAGGGACTCAGGAACAACCATCACAAAACAACAAAACAGCCGTGGATCATCCAGGGAACGGCAGTATTAAGAATCAATGGTTCAACATTCAACTTTTGAACAGGGTAATTTTATTAAATTCAGCAATTTTTTTGTCTTGTGGACTATATGTAAAACAAATGTATGTAAAACACATTTTTCAGGACAGTACTAAATAAAAAATAACATGCATTTTGTATGATCTCTAATTTAGTTAAAATTATTCACATTTTCACAGATTCTGCTGGCGGTTCATACTATTTCTTGCAACTGTGTGTGTGTGTGTGTGTGTGTATGTGTGTGTGTGTGTGTATATATATATATATATATATATATATATATATATATATATATATATATATATATATATATATATATATACATACAGTGAGGAAAATAAGTATTTGAACACCCTGCTATTTTGCTATTTAAGTTCTCCAACTTAGAAATCATGGAGGGGTCTGAAATTGTCATCGTAGGTGCATGTCCACTGTGAGAGACATAATCTAAAAAAAAAAAATACAGAAAACACAATGTATGATTTTTTTTCATCTATTTATTTGTATGATACAGCTGCAAATAAGTATTTGAACACCTGAGAAAATCAATGTTAATATTTGGTACAGTAGCCTTTGTTTGCAATTACAGAGGTCAAACGTTTCCTGTAGTTTTTCACCAGGTTTGCACACACTGCAGGAGGGATTTTGGCCCACTCCTCCACACAGATCTTCTCTAGATCAGTCAGGTTTCTGGCCTGTTGCTGAGAAACACGGAGTTTGAGCTCCCTCCAAAGATTCTCTATTGGGTTTAGGTCTGGAGACTGGCTAGGCCACGCCAGAACCTTGCTATGCTTCTTACAGAGCCACTCCTTGGTTATCCTGGCTGTGTGCTTCGGGTCATTGTCATGTTGGAAGACCCAGCCTCGACCCATCTTCAATGCTCTAACTGAGGGAAGGAGGTTGTTCCCCAAAATCTCGCAATACATGGCCCCGGTCATCCTCTCCTTAATACAGTGCAGTCGCCCTGTCCCATGTGCAGAAAAACACCCCCAAAGCATGATGCTACCACCCCCATGCTTCACAGTAGGGATGGTGTTCTTGGGATGGTACTCATCATTCTTCTTCCTCCAAACACGTTTAGTGGAATTATGACCAAAAAGTTCTATTTTGGTCTCATCTGACCACATGACTTTCTCCCATGACTCCTCTGGATCATCCAAATGGTCATTAGCAAACTTAAGATGGGCCTGGACATATGCTGGTTTAAGCAGGGGAACCTTCTGTGCCATGCATGATTTCAAACCATGACGTCTTAGTGTATTACCAACAGTAACCTTGGAAACGGTGGTCCCAGCTCTTTTCAGGTCATTGACCAGCTCCCCCCGTGTAGTTCTGGGCTGATTTCTCACCTTTCTTAGGATCATTGAGACCCCACGAGGTGAGATCTTGCATGGAGCCCCAGTCCGAGGGAGATTGACAGTCATGTTCAGCTTCTTCCATTTTCTAATGATTGCTCCAACAGTGGACCTTTTTTCACCAAGCTGCTTGGCAATTTCCCCGTAGCCCTTTCCAGCCTTGTGGAGGTGTACAGTTTTGTCTCTAGTGTCTTTGGACAGCTCTTTGGTCTTGGCCATGTTAGTAGTTGATTTCTTACTGATTGTATGGGGTGGACAGGTGTCTTTATGCAGCTAATGACCTCAAACAGGTGCACCTAATTTAGGATAATAAATGGAATGGAGGTGGACATTTTAAAAGCAGACTAACAGGTCTTTGAGGGTCAGAATTCTAGCTGATAGACAGGTGTTCAAATACTTATTTGCAGCTGTATCATACAAATAAATAGTTGAAAAAATCATACATTGTGATTTCTGAATTTTTCAGTCACCTACGATGACAATTTCAGACCCCTCCATGATTTCTAAGTGGGAGAACTTGCAAAATAGCAGGGTGTTCAAATACTTATTTTCCTCACTGTATATATATATATTGTATATGTATAGTTGAGAATGAGACATTACAGAAGTATGGAAGCTTGTTTTCATCATGGAATAAGAAATAAAGAAGGTAATTGCAACTTTTATCTCACAATTCTGACTTTTGTTCTTACAGTTGTGTGATATAAAGTCTCAATTCTGAAAAAGTCATTTTTTCCCCTCAGAATTGTACTTAATAACTTCAATTGTCATAATTGTTACAAACTCACAATTGTGAGAAAAAAGTCAGGATTGTGAGATAAAAGTCACAATTACCTTCTTTATTTTTTATTTTTAAGCTCGCAATTGCGAGAAAAAAGTTAGAATTGCGATGTTTTATATCTCAAAATTCTGACATTATAACTCGCAATTGTGACTTTATATCACACAATTCTGAAGAAAAAGTCGCAAATATCTTTTACATTTTTGTATTCCATGACGGAAACAAGCTTCCACAGGATCCTAGAGACTACAATTTTTCTTCCTTGTTTTCTTGTGTGCATGTTTTGACGACCTAATAATCTCTACTCAACAAAAGTGAACTCATATTCTTAAAAGAAATCAAACCGATTGTTGCTCACCATTTCTCTGGTCAACTTCAATCTATTTCATTCCCATTTCTCGAACATCACTCTATAAGTATGCAGACATCCTAGTCCCTCAAGTTGGCTGGCAATGAGATTGACCTTATGTTGAGGGTCACTTTAGTTCCTATGATGATAAAGCTGTAGTCTCATTCTCAAGTGTCAGACAATGATTAGGAAGTGCTCCATCACCGACAGACATGACCATACTTTAGCTTGAGTGAGTCCCTGATTAAAAAGCTAAATCCAATTTTTTACTTGTTAACAGTACATATATGGCATTAGAATCTCTTGTTCCCGCCAGACAGTAACCAAGAAAACATCTTTTAGGATGAGAGCTTGAGAACACAACTTTTGGGTAACACTTCAGAATACTGTTCTATCATTAATGGATAACTACACAGGAATAAATGAGTAACGCACTATTAACGTTCTAGTATCTGCTATTAAAGAAACTCTGATTAACTAATTAGTAAGTAATAGTGCTTAGTTGAATGTGGTAGCATATTATCTGATCAGTAACTACTATTATTTCATACCTCCCAGAGGACTACTAAGAACTAGTGAAGGTCATGGTAACCCACTAGTAGTGACTCAAGTATTACCAAATCCTTCAGGAATACTATTCTAAAGTGAAAAGCATGAAAACTTCCCGAAAACTGAAGTCATTGTAAGCTTTTAAGGCTTTTGTAAGGTTTTTGGTAGTAATGACTCAAGTGTTACAACATCCTTCTATACTAATTATTTGGATCAGTATTCTAAAGTGAAGATCATGGTAACCCACTAGTAATAAGTCAAGTGTTACCAAATCCATCTGAAGGAATTACTATTCAAAACCTTACAAAAACCTCAAAAGTGTACAATGACTTCAGTTATTACTAGAAAGTTATCATGCTTTTCACTTTAGAATACTGATCCAAATAATTATCCTTCCGAAGGATTTGGTAATACTTGAGTCATTACAAGTGGGTTACCATGATCTTTACTTTATAATGAATTATACATCATGCATTATTTGCATTATATAGTACTTCTAAGTAGTCATCTGGAGTGATTGGATAATAGTGAACTACCACATTGGACTACGCATTGTTTCTTACTAATTAGTTAATCAGAGTGTCTTAGTTAATAGTAGTTACTAGAGTGTTAATAATGCATTACTCATTGATGTGTAGTTATTTATTAATGATGGAACAGTATTCTGAAGTGTTACTAACTTTTGTTTTGTCACTTTTCTCCTGATGTGCTTCTGTAGCCTACTAAATGTGTCAGTTTCGTGCTCTTGGCAGCCAATAATCTCATAAAACACATTATGGCTAACACAAACAGTTTGAACCCATTTTGAATGTAATCTGAGTCATAGTTTCTTTTACTTAGATGTGACTTTATTTTATGGGTTGAGGGGATTTCGGACTAGTAGCACAATTCACCCTTCGCCGCAAGTTTGATTGACAGGCGATCTGACCAATCACATCGCAGAATCTGCCGTTTTGTCCAACAAAGCAGTCAGGAGAGTTAGTAGATTAACGTTGTTGGACTTGAACTTGGAAAAACGGTGGGTGCTGACGTCTTTCCACGGTTGAAACAACATTTCTTTTAGTGTTCATTCATGTTTATATCGTGCTTATCAATGAACTAGAAGGAAGAGGTAATCATTTCACGAGCAGCTTTAACTGAGGTGCTACAGCAATCACGACACATAAAAGAGCCACAAAACGGTTATTGTTTAAATTTCTTAAAAAAAAAAAAATGACAATTTCAAAGTTTAGACTTTGTTCCATATCAAAAGTAACTTGCTCTGTCCTGTCTGTCGGCGTGTTGTCAGTGTCCTCTTTGCTCCGCAATGTATTTTCTCTATGTGAGAACGTGTGTGTGGTGTGATAGCGCCATGGCTTGTCGGACATAGCAACAGTAACTAAAGGGGTCGGGTCTTTGCAAACAGTCAATTGGAATAAAAAAGTCACATGTAACCACATCAGTCGGAATGAATTGGCAAGATATGATTAAAATTTCATTCCGATTGTAAGGGGTGGTTTATTCCTTTTGTAATCCGATCGAGAGTAGCCTACATGTAAACACTGGGGAGTTCTGCGCATGTGCAATGACGTAGAAATAGCATAAAGGCATATGACGTGTGGAACGAGCTGTTATTCCTGTTAAATAAAGTGTCATAAATGAGTGTCCTGTCATTCTGAAATTCTCTGTCTGTGAAGTCTGTGAAGTAGAGCAGGAAAATGTCCCACTAGTCCTTGTTTCGGACTCTCATCCAGGCGAGATGCATTTTTAATGCTTGATAAATAAGCAGTACGGCTCAGCGCTTCATGTGCTTGTCATCTCCTTATTAAGAACCGAAATAGATACATATTAAGTCTGTTTAAAACAAAGAAAAGGAGGATGGTTAGTATGCAACAACAGTGGGAAATGTATATTTGTGTAGTGTGTGCATGTCCATAGATTAATCCGGTCAGAAGTTTGTGAAATATAAATGCGCACATCAACCTGGGGCCATATTCACAAAACATCTTAAAGGCCTGTACACACCGGGACGAATATCGCGCACGCTTATCGCCAGCGTTTTTTTCGTGACGTTTTTCGGCGCGTCTTGAGTGTTCACACCCAAGCGATTTTCACTGGCGATGCGCGGAGTGAACGTGCACATTCAGTAGATGGCGCTCCCGGTACACAAGGTGGTGCTGCGGCACTTTACACTTCTGACACTCGCTTGTCACACAGACGAAGAAGAGAGACAGTATTTATGTGCTTGCCAAAACCATAGACATATTATCAGTCCTTCCAGAAAAATGCAGCTTTTTTTTGTGATTGTTGCGGGCAAAAATCCTTGATTATGCGCTCATTTTCTTAAAAAATGCGATGGAAAATGCGGGATATTTATGCAATTTGATGCGATGAAATTGCGGGAACTTGCAAAAACTGCGATTTGATGAAAAAGAGAAAAAAAGCACTACATCACAGAAAGTGCTGGGAATATTTAAGTTCTCATCTTGTTTTATTGAAGACCTTAATAAACACATGGCTCAAATTTACAAAACATTGAGTCAAACAAGTTCTGTAGCTTTACAAAAGGAAAATGCTACAACTTCAGAAAAAATGAATAAATAACTTCCTGTTTTACAGAGGTAGCTATACAAAACAGACATTTGAGTGCTTCCAACAAAGTGCAATCTCTTAAAGGGTTTAATTCACCCAAAAAGGAAAATTCTGTCATTAATGACATCCCCTCATGTCGTTCGACACCCATAAGACCTCGGAACACAAATTAAGATATTTTAGTTGAAATCCGATGGCTCAGAAAGGCCACCATTGGCACAATGCACTTTACACTCTCAAGACCCGCAAGTGTGTGAATGGTCTTGGCCATAGACATAACACAGTCCCTCCAGATAAACGTGATTATGCGATCGCATGATTTAATGCATAATCAGCCAAAGTCTGCATATTTATACGGGGGCCGCAATTTTTCAAATACGCCGCACTTTCGCAGCGTAAATTTCCTATTTCTGCGTGCAAAATATGCGGGGCTAGCATGATTTCATAATCCCCGCATTTTTGTTGCAAAAAAATCATATATATTAGCAGAAAGTTGAAAATGTTCGTTTACTTCACACAAGAGCCGCCATTTCTCCCTATTGCCATGGGAACATTTGAAGTGACGTAATTACCCGACGCGAACGTCATCGAAAAGTTGCATACCCCGTGGTGAAACCATAGATATCGGTGAAACCATGATGAAGCACGCAAATTCCCATTTGCCAACAAAAAATTTACAGCAAAAGACAGCGCGAGTTATAATCGATTCAGCGGTTTTGATTGCCAAAGTTACGTATTTCAGCAGTTCGACACGCGATCCGAATCATGATTCGACTTGCTGATTCATAACGCTTCTAAGCTTCATGATGCCGTGTTTTGAAATCGGCCATCACTATATAAGTCGTTATTTAGGGTTTTTTTGCGCAGAACAATAAAAACATCAAATGAGTACAAATAACACAACATAAAACAATAACATATAAAACAAACAAATAGCTAAAAACACGTACAGCTATCTTGTACTATTGACCAAATTGAATTCTTAAAGGAGGAGAGTGAAATAAATTAACTAAGCTTTAAAGTCTGCTGCAAATGATTCCAGTCGTAGGCAGCAGAAAACTGAAAAGAATAACGACCAAAAGCGGTACGGACTTTAGGTATACATAAATTAATGAAATTGCTAGAGCGCAGATTACGACTAATGTTGCGAATATTAAGAAGTGACTGTAAATATAATGGTGTTTTCCCGATAAGAGTTTTATAACTCTTAAATCGTCTTTCTCTCTTCCACTTCACTTGTCTATTCACTGTCCTTGTCCTAACAATTATAAATATTATTTATTTAATAAATAAAAAATAAAACAATGTCTGATTACCTGGGGCAGTTGTTTCACGAGTTCACACTTACAAATGATTGGATAGAGTAAAATAAGCGTATTTGCCGTGTTGTCCGAGAGGATCGAGGGCTCCAAGCTCTGAATTTAGCCCAAACCCAAAGTTCTCCCCTGAATCCCCGGCTGGGCCGAGAGTGAGGAGTTGAGGTGGTGGAGGGATGCAGAAAACTGTAGAGGTAACAAAGTGAGTCGGCTATGTATACTGTACATATGTCTCCTCATGAGCTGATTAGATAGTGCTCCTCCCGAACTTTGTTTATAAAGCATAATTGGTCGCTTGAATTCTACAATCTCTCTCTCGATAATGAGGCTGATAATTAGCTGAACATATACTAGTTTAATTAGTGACACTTAGCCTGCTTTTTAAAATCTTTATTTGAATATGGCAACATAATTTTTTTTATCTTTATTTGAATATGGCAACATTTTTATTTTAAAATCGTTATTCGCATATGGCAACATGATAAGTTCCACAATATTACGATCACCGACAGAGACTCCTCCCCCATCAGCCAATCACTGTGGGCATAGTTAGTAAGCGTGATGACATCATCCATAGCAACAAGGTCAACCCGGCCCTTACTCTTAGCTTAAGACTTCTATCTTAGTAAAAGTTGGTCTCAGCAGCTTTGTGAATAGGTTTTACTAAGAACTTTTACTGCTATTTGGAAGAACTCTTAGTGCTAAGATAAAATGTTTTGTGAATACGGCCACAGATCACTTTATTTAGCGTTCATGAAAACACCCAATTCGGATTCATTGATCAGAATGAATTCATTCACAAAAAGTGCCCATGTAAATGTAGCAATTGATTTCAACAACAACAACAACAAAAAGACGTTTTCTGACTAAAAGTTGACAAGCCTATTTATTTGGTATGATTCTATGGTTAGTTTTTAATCTGCATTTAACATTTCTCATTCCCTGCTGTCCTGAGCTCCAACACATTTTGGGGGTCATGACCCAGCAGTTGAGAACCATTGGTGTAAAAGACAAGATTGCAGTCTAAATGCATGTGAGCGACCAAGATTAAGCAGTCTTTAGTCTCGCACAGACAGACACAAGACCCTGTCCAACAAGGTGAGAAGCGTTACGAGAATTTGCCAGGCTACCCGTGTTATTGCAATATTGTGATATCCATCAGTTAGCCGCCCAGAATGAGAGATGGATAGGCATTTTTGCGCTGCAGGCTAAAATGTAATGCTAGGCATTTTTCTTAATACCGTTTCCCCGCTGACACTCTCAAGCTGGCCACGGTGTTATTGTAAACAGTACAGAGTAATGATAAGCATGAATCTATGTCAGCGGCCATCATTACAGCAGACCCTAGAGATTGCACGGTCACGGCTGTAGCCGGTTCTCACACCCTACTCTTAAACAATAAAACTTCCATGAGGAAAACAGCAGGTAGTTTCCTTTTCCTCACACACACATACATCAGCACCAATTTAAATGGTAGTTCATCAGCATTTAATTTATTAGCACCGTGCAATTATCTGCATGGAAACACATTACTTCCTGCGTGGGCTGGGGGAGATCACGTGATGTGGACCTGGAGCGTGGAAAAAAAGCCGGTACTGTATTTATCCCACGTGACTGCAATTATATATGATTATCTTCTGCCCTCTGTTTGGGGAAAAGGATGACACCTTGCTCGGATAAAAACTTCAAAGACTCACCTTCAAGACACACGGAGAATAGCAAATCCTGCAATTTTCTCAGCTTTGGAGGTTGCTAATTATAGAGGTCGCTCCAGGGCTCGCTTGTTTGAGTTGTGCATGAAATTGACATGCAAAAGGTGCAAAGCATTTTGTCTGTACTATTCCAAAGTAAGTCTCTGTTGCAGTTGTCATAATCCAGTTGAGAACTGTTTGAAAGAAAGTCATGCAGGTTTTGAACGGCATGACGGTGAGTAAATGATGGCAGATTTTTGATGGCCCACTTTAGACCTTCTGTTGGCTATAAGTAATGTTGCACCTACTGTACATGACAACTAACTCTCATCAGAGTATTAGTTGAGTATTAGTAGACTGTTATTGGCAGGGTAAGTAGAAAAAGGGGTTTTGGTTAGTAGAATAAGTTGACGTGTACTTGCAAAGTTACTTATACCCAATATGTATTTTGGGGAGCATCAAAATAAAGTGTTAAAGCACCTCAAGAGACATTGTGTTAGCAAGTTTTGCAGCGAGCAATGAACCGCCGACTACATCTTACTGTTGAACTTTTTGCTCGTTCAAGGCTATACAGCATATTTCTATAAAACTTCCCCTCTCATTATTGGACTTCAGCTCTTGCCAACTCTGTAGGACGAATTTAATGATCAGATGCCATGTTTGATTACTACAGGCTGTGAATTTAATGCACTCTAGCCAGAGGACAGCTTTGTCCGTCACAGGCATTCATTTACATCAGACTTACACCTGGTTCCAACTCACCTGCTAACCTGAACATTATTGACAACTTTCTTTAATCTTAAAGTTTTGATTAAGTAGACCTGCAAAAAACATTGCTTTGCCACATAGCATACAATTTTTAAAGTATTTATGTATGCACAACTTTATAAACATGAACATTTTAATGAATCCTTTATATTATACTGATATGATGTCTGTCTGTCTGTCTGTCTGTCTGTCTATCATTTGTTATATCCATCTATCTGTGTATCATTTTTTATCTATCTATCTATCTATCTATCTATCTATCTATCTATCTATCTATCTATCTATCTATCTATCTATCTATCTATCTATCTATCTATCTATCTATCTATCTATCTATCTATCTATCTATCTATCTATCTATCTATCTATCTATCATCTGTCTATCTGTCTGTCTGTCTGTCTGTCTGTCTGTCTGTCTGTCTGTCTGTCTGTCTGTCTATCTATCTATCTATCTGTCTGTCTATCATTTGTTATATCCATCTATCTGTGTATCGTTTTATCTATCTATCTATCTATCTATCTATCTATCTATCTATCTATCTATCTATCTATCTATCTATCTATCTATCTATCTATCTATCTATCTATCTATCTATCTATCTATCTATCTATCTATCTATCTATCTATCTGTCTGTCTGTCTGTCTGTCTGTCTGTCTGTCTGTCTGTCTGTCTGTCTGTCTGTCTGTCTGTCTGTCTGTCTGTCTGTCTGTCTGTCTGTCTGTCTGTCTGTCTGTCTGTCTGTCTGTCTGTCTGTCTGTCTATCATTTGTTATATCCATCTATCTGTGTATCGTTTGTTCTATCTATCTATCTATCTATCTATCTATCTATCTATCTATCTATCTATCTATCTATCTATCTATCTATCTATCTATCTATCTATCTATCTATCTATCTATCTATCTATCTATCTATCTATCTATCTATCTATCTATCTATCTATCTATCTATCTATCTATCTATCTATCTATCTATCTATCTATCTATCTATCTATCTATCTATCTATCTATCTATCTATCTATCTATCTATCTATCTGTCTGTCTGTCTGTCTGTCTGTCTGTCTGTCTGTCTGTCTGTCTGTCTGTCTGTCTGTCTGTCTGTCTGTCTGTCTGTCTGTCTGTCTGTCTGTCTGTCTGTCTGTCTGTCTGTCTGTCTGTCTGTCTGTCTGTCTGTCTGTCTGTCTGTCTGTCTGTCTGTCTATCTATCTATCTGTCTGTCTATCATTTGTTATATCCATCTATCTGTGTATCGTTTGTTCTATCTATCTATCTATCTATCTATCTATCTATCTATCTATCTATCTATCTATCTATCTATCTATCTATCTGTCTGTCTGTCTGTCTGTCTGTCTGTCTGTCTGTCTGTCTGTCTGTCTGTCTGTCTGTCTGTCTATCATTTGTTATATCCATCTATCTGTGTATCGTTTGTTCTATCTATCTATCTATCTATCTATCTATCTATCTATCTATCTATCTATCTATCTATCTATCTATCTATCTATCTATCTATCTATCTATCTATCTATCTATCTATCTATCTATCTATCTATCTATCTATCTATCTATCTATCTATCTATCTATCTATCTATCTATCATCTGTCTATCTGTCTGTCTGTCTGTCTGTCTGTCTGTCTGTCTGTCTGTCTGTCTGTCTGTCTGTCTGTCTGTCTGTCTATCTATCTATCTATCTGTCTGTCTATCATTTGTTATATCCATCTATCTGTGTATCGTTTGTTCTATCTATCTATCTATCTATCTATCTATCTATCTATCTATCTATCTATCTATCTATCTATCTATCTATCTATCTATCTATCTATCTATCTATCTATCTATCTATCTATCTATCTATCTATCTATCTATCTATCTATCTATCTATCTATCTATCTGTCTGTCTGTCTGTCTGTCTGTCTGTCTGTCTGTCTGTCTGTCTGTCTGTCTGTCTGTCTGTCTGTCTGTCTGTCTGTCTGTCTGTCTGTCTGTCTGTCTGTCTGTCTGTCTGTCTGTCTGTCTGTCTGTCTGTCTGTCTGTCTGTCTGTCTGTCTGTCTGTCTGTCTGTCTGTCTGTCTGTCTATCTATCTGTCTGTCTATCATTTGTTCTATCTATCTATCTATCTATCTATCTATCTGTCTGTCTGTCTGTCTGTCTGTCTGTCTGTCTGTCTGTCTGTCTGTCTGTCTGTCTGTCTGTCTGTCTGTCTGTCTGTCTGTCTATCATTTGTTATATCCATCTATCTGTGTATCGTTTGTTCTATCTATCTATCTATCTATCTATCTATCTATCTATCTATCTATCTATCTATCTATCTATCTATCTATCTATCTATCTATCTATCTATCTATCTATCTATCTATCTATCTATCTATCTATCTATCTATCTATCTATCTATCGTCTGTCTGTCACAATACTTCCATCCATTGGCACCACTATTCATATTGAAATTCATACAGGATAGTTTGCTCTCTGTCATCACGTTTAATTATCTGATCTTCTTATCATCTTGCAGGCCACGCATGACTTCCTCCTTAAAACAATTCTTCCACACGTGCCATCTCTCCACCACCTGTTTCGTTCCTGCTCCCTCATCAGTCCTTCTCTTTACACAAGGTCCTTTTATCCTCCTTTTTCCTCCCATGCAACAGTCCGTTTTTATTTCCCTCAGGGTTTTTACACCAGACAACAACTTAATTATTGGATTGTGAAGAGCAGTTCATCAGTTGTCTTCTCTTTTGCTCTTTCACCTTTCTTTCCTGAGCAGGTTGATGGATACACGGCTCGGCCTCCACAGGGGTCGTTGGACAAATGGAAGAGTGGCTTTCATCTAAACAATCCTATCCGCTGCTAAATACCTGTCAGAAGCTGTTTGGCTTCCTGCAGTGTAGGGTTGAGTAAGGTGACCTCCAGAGATCTTACCACCAGGTGGACCTCAATCAAACTGTCCCTCTTGGGAAGGAGACCACCCTTCAGTGCACAAGCACTGTCCAAGATTAATGCACTTACTGTTAGCACACATATATTAACCTCGGTACACATCTTTTTTTAAGGACCAGATATGATAAAGCACTTTCTTGTATCCCAGGTCAAAATGCAGATACATAAGTAGCCTAGTGCTATAGTGCACCTTAATCCTTTAGAAAGTACTTTTTGCATAGACTTTTGTAATATCCAAAAGTTTCAAAGCTCTTTTTAAAGTTCAAGTTCTCTTTCAGCCCCTCAAGAAATCTGCAGTCCACCTTCCGACCCACAATGCTACATAACATTACCCGGTATAGATTGAGCTGCTGGACAACAACAGTCTGGGGAGAAACGAGGATTACGCCAGGAAGTTGAGACCGCTCTACCTGTCTTGTAAACTGAGAGACTGTGTATCTTGACCCGACTGAAAGGTAAAACAACAACCATTTCAACCATGTTATTTTTTATATAAGGAGACAGGAGGAGCTACTAATTATAATGGCAAAAATTATAACTTTTAAAAGCAAATAATTTTTTCAAAGTAAGAAATGTATTCATTTATTTATTTGTTTGTTATTATTACAGACCGAAAATTATATATAGTAGACTGATTGTTGTTAGTTTTTGTCAATTATATTTATTATTTATTTGTTATTATTAAAGACAGAATAGTATAGTTGGCTGATTATATGTATAATATTACAGACCCAACAAATGAACAGTTGTCGGTTATGTTTATTTACTTTTTCAATCATTCTTTGTTAGTTCATTCATTCATTCATTCATTCATTCATTCATTCATTCATTCATTCATTCATTCATTCATTCATTCATTTGCTTGTTTATTTATAAAAAATCTCATATCCCATAAAAACATTTCACCCCAAAACCGTACGAAAATAAAATTGATTCACATTTATATATTTATACATGTATGCATGTATAATATATTGTGCATTTCACAAGGCTATAGTTTCAAAGCAGCTTTACAGTGTCCAAGTATGTCAGAAATGTACAGTTCTTAGATAATACAAATCATTTAGCTAAAATAATTTTAGGTAGAAAAATAATGAGACCATTAAAGCACTTATTACTAATGATGATTACAAGGCTCGTAATCATAGGGGAACCTTTTTTAGTGCTATATAGCACCAATTTTGGTGCTTCAGTGGTTCTTCAGCGGTTCTTCAGAGGTGCTATATAGCACCTTAGTCAAAGAACCGGTGAAGAACCTCTGAAGAACCGCTGAAGAACCTCTGAAGAACCGCTGAAGAACCACTGAAGCACCAAAATTGGTGCTATATAGCACTAAAAAAGGTTCCCCTATGATTACGAGCCAAGAACCATTTTGGTGCAATATAGAACCTTTTTTTTTTTAGAGTGTAGGCTTCATTCTTCAGCTAAAGCATAAGGACTTTCCTCTCTTTTAGAGTGAAATATGACCAGAAATTTCTTTAGTTTTATCCATTTCATTTCAATAACTGTTGTTTTGGATGACGCTAGAGATCATTTAGTCCAGTTCTCAGCTCTAGCTACAACAGTCTAGTATCATGTATAATTGTATGTAAATTGAGACAGAGCCAAGGTGCTTGTTCAGTCCTTCAGTGCTGAATACCCTGATGACATTTATTCTTGCCCTGCAGAACAACATCTGATTCTAGCTAATGAGCTAGCATTGTGAGCCATGGAGGCTAACACATTTGTAAAACCAGCTGGTGTCATGCCTCACCAGGTCAGATGCCCGGAACATGTGGTGCAGTGAACAACTCACACTGACAGGCACAAATGTGAAGATAGATTTCCATAGTAATGCAGGTTGTACAGGTGGAGAGTTATGAATTGTGGGCTCACAGAGTATGTATGCATGTATGTATGTAGAGGGAGATTTGTTTGTCGAATTGTGGTGTGTCCTCAGAGACGTCTGTTTGTCTGGCTAAGATCCAAAACTAATCAGAGATGTTGAGTTGCTCCCATGAGCAAACTGAGACTTCCTTTTTAATTTCCAAGAATATATACACTCACTATTTGAAACCGGTTATATTTCACTTTATTTGGTGAATAAAACATTGGTCACATTTCGCACTGACATCAAAATGAAATAAATATACATCAATACATCATCAATCCTTCTTCCAAAATGTTTAAATGTTTCAAAATAGTTTTACCCTGATTCACCATGGTAAGCCTATTATAAGTGTGTATATTTTAGACCTGTCAGGAAGGTTTCTGTGGGAAATTGTATGTATATTGGTAAATATAGAAAAGTTGCTCTGGCTACTTTGACGTGTGTATGGTGAGGGAGTGGCATAGGTTAGTAGAGTGAGAAATGTTGACATGCATTTAAGCAGCTAAATCGCCAACCTCTGGAGAATCACCCATTTAAAAAAAAAAGCCAAACAAAGGAGAGTCTTCTGGCAAAAAGGAAACGTAATAAAGCTCGTAATAAAACAAGAATCAACATTAGCTTGGCTTTTCGGAGATGGCAAGGGATTTGAAATGTCATAAAAGTGACGCGGATATGGTGTATTTATTATTTAACAGGTGAGTAAGGTATCTAACAGAGCTTGTAATAATGTCATAATTTGAGTGATACTGGTAGCTTTCTGCGTGAAATACAAGCTTCAGTTCCGCCGTTCGTCTTTGCGTCATTACGTCATGTCTGTATACGTAAAGGAGTCTAGGCTAGTTGGCTACATCGCGTGTGTGGATGCTGCAGGTGGCGGATCATTTGTGGCCTCTTCTTACAGCAGCTGGAATGTAACTAAACTTGTCATTTTGATGGTGGCCTTTAATCCAGAAAGTTCAAAACAACGATCATCGTTGACAACTAGTGCGCTGATAGACAACCCACTATACACCTCAAAACATTAGATTCTTCCGCGCTGAGGAGCCGTGTCAATACACAACCCCCGTAAAGAGGATAACTCCGAAAAGAACTAAAATCAGGGTTCAAACAGAGATGGCGACAAAGAGGTAAAACTTACGGACTGCAGCTTCAAGGTTCATTTCATTTTTTGCAGCGCTGTGCTGAAATGTATTTTCAAGGAAGAACCAAGTCTATTAATGGATACAATAACATCTTCAGCTAGTCAGCTTGAGATCCTTTCCATCTAAACAAGCCTAGTAGTGAATGTTTTATAGGCAGTACGATAACCTCTTGGACTGGGTAAACCCAGCCTGATCTGCCGGCGATTTGATTTTGCCCTGCAACTCAGTCTGGAAACCCATACATTAATTTTGACTGCTTCTGTTACACTTTTGTGGGAACCAATCACAGACTGGCTTATCCACCTGGCACATTATTGTTGGGTTTAACACGACGACGGATAGAGAAGCGATGGGTCGTTGCCTGTTGATCACGCCTCTTGTGGTCTGATTGGTTGAAGGACTATCCAATTGCGTACAAAGTCATTTAATTTATGCTCATTTATCACGCAGTGATAAGTAGAAATTACATAGCAGACTCCCCAGACCAATGTTCAATCTTAAATTGAGCTTGGTCTGATGATAGCCAAGCAAATAACCTCTCTCTCTGTCTTTAAAAAAAAAAATAATAATAAAAAAGAACTGTAATCATACGTACAGTGATTGCCGTGATTTTGTCAAGTAAGATGTTCCTGGATCAACATAATTTGTTGATCCTGGAACAACAATCCTGTCCAAAAACATAGTTCTAACCCTATCCCTACCCCTAAACCTAACCCTACCCATAACTTATCCCTAAAATCATAGTGAAATGATATGTGAATAAGAATGGTGTAGAAGCCCCTTACCCATGATTTAATCCTAAACCTGACATTAACTGTTAAAGGGGGGGTGAAACACTTCAGTCAATTTCATGTAAATCTTGAGTACCTATAGAGTAGTATTGCATCCTTCATATCTCCGGAAAGTCTTTAGTTTTATTATATTTATAAAAGAAAGATACGCGTCTTTCTGGGAAAAAAAAAACAAGCGGCTGGAGGCGTATCGTGTGGGCGGGGCTAAAAAGTCACGAGCACGCGCAGCTATTGCGTTGAGAGCATCTGAAAGCTGTGACATCCTTAAACATGAGGAGGAAAAAAACGTTATCCTAAATAAACCATGGAGATCAATCAGATTTAGCCATACATATATAATCCAGAATCAGATCTAGAGGCTGAAATTGAACAGGAGAAGCAGCAACGACTACAGCAGGATGTCTCAATGGTATGTACTGTAACTATAACTTATACTTGCTTAGCGGCTTGTCATGCGGCAGTTTTACAATATTTGTGTGCGTTTACTCATGGTTTATGAGGATATAATTTGGTTTATGAACTATTATATGTGATTTAATGTTAGCAGTAGCAAGCGTAACGGTTTTGCACGTCAGACTAGTGTGTGTTTACATAGAAAAACAATGGAAGCAGTTTAACTCACCGTCTGCTTCCAAAACACGAGTCACGACTGTGAACCTTAATCACTGGGACTGCTCCATCTTTCAGCATTAGACGAGCTACAAATCCGGCGTCGAACTGGGCCTTGTTTAGAAAACAATCGTCGCCGAAATGCAGGGAACAAACAAAACACTTGCACAACTCTGTTGCTGCTCCGGAAAAACAAACTCCATCCACTGTCCCATTAACGCTGGGTTCTTTGTAAAGCTGTACAGGGTCGTCTTGCCCTGACAACCAAAAACACACAGCTTTGGTGACATTGTTGATGTCGTGAAGTCGAGCTAAGCGATTTGATGGGCGTACTGCTTTCGCTCTCTCGCTCTGGTCTACGGGTGCGTGCTCCCTTCCGGGAGAAGTGCCCTGAGGACCCATATAAGGAAATTCCGCCCCATTTGACGTCACACAGACCCATACACGAAAAAAAACTTTCCGAAACTTGTGAGAAACCGGAAGGAGTATTTTTGGCACAGAAATACTCCATCAAATGTCCAACTTATAAACTTTGTCAATGTTTAGCATGGGAATCTTTGACAGTGTAAAAAACTCAGTATGCATGAAACAACATTTCACCCCCCCCCCCCCCCCCCCCTTAACCTATCCCTAAAATCTGATTGGAATGTTGTTCCAGGATCAAATTGATCCAGGGACATGTTTTACTGGTAAAATCACATTCATCGAGCCAAAGCACAACCAAAACAGTATTCTTGCATAAAATGCAGGAATGGAAGACCAAAAGTGTACATGGTGTACCTTTAAGTAGTATTTGCATAAAGTAAATGAGGCTTATTTTGTGACTATTTGCATTGTGACAAATACAAAATTCTCATTATAATTTTTTTGATGTGTGCTTGCCATTATTCCAAATCTAAATTATCCAAAATGAAAGTTTGTACAACAAATAATTCATGACGTACCAATAGTTTACAATATAAATAATAAATCAGTGTTATTTTCTGCTTCACATTAAGATTTTATATTTAGTCGGGGGATGCCTTATTATTATGAAAATTATATACATTTTTAGTAATGCAAATCTTCTTTATAATTTCCTTTTTTTACATTTTGAGGTGAAGCACCTCATGTTTTTGACGTGTTCTTGACAGATAAGATTCACCCTTACAGAACCACTGAAATTATAAATTTACTGAATTCAAAATGCCAATAAATAAACAGGCTATAGTAGGCTGCATACATTTACATTGCATTTTATACAAAGGCACTTCACCCACGCATGTAATGATTTATTAGAGCACATGTTTGACGTCTGGCATTTTCCCAACGGCTTGTTAGAGACCAATGGATCCTGCTCTTCTCACACGTCTCACTGTCTAACAGCACTTAGAGAGATCTGAGAAACAATCTGTTAGCATGTTGTGTTGTATAGCGAGATATTTAACTACATACAGCCTTAAAGGGATAGTTCACCCAAAAACGAAAATTTGATGTTTTTCTGCTTACCCCTAAGGCATCCAAGATGTAGGTGTCTTCGTTTCTTCAGTAGAACACAAATGAAGATTTTTAACTCCAACCGTTGCTGTGTGTCACTCATATAATGCTTGTCAATGGAGACTAATTCTATTAGAGTAAAAAAAACATGGACAGACAACTTCAAATTAAACCCCGCGGCGCGTGACGACACATTGATGTCTTAAGACACGAAACGATCGTTTTCTGAGAGAAACCGAACGGTATTTATGCAAATATATCACCTCATATCAGACGAACGCTTTAGCTCTCCAGACTGCCATCACTTCCCGTAGGTGAGGTCAAAATAGCGGCCGGGTCATAGATAAATACATAGATACCGCATTAGTGCCTGCGTGGATCATGGCGTGGATCGCTCGAATGAGGATCTGCGTATACATATCGTTTTTGAGTGAACTATCCCTTTAAAGAGAGAAAATGACCACCTCTGCCTCGATGTGGACATCAAACACACAGAGGAATGAAAATCGATGAAATTCCTAATTTTTAAATAGTCAAATAATCTCACTGTATCTTTTTAGATGTTGATGTGAGTGTTTGGTGTGTTGGTATTATAATAGAGTGCAACAGTCGGGTTCTGGAAGTAAAAATCCTGTTCATTTTCTCCATTTTTAACGATAACATAAACCTTTAAAGACACACCTATGAGCTATGAGGTTGTTAAACAATAGTATATAAAGTCTTGCTCAAAAGTTTACACCCCCATCTGGCAGAAATTGTGAATAATTTAACAAAATGCATGTTATTTTTTATAGCTGAATTTATTCAAATGCCCCAGTTGAAAAGTTTATATAGCCTTGATTCTTAAAGGGTTAGTTCACCCAAAAATGAAAATTCTGTCATTAATTACTTACCCTCATGTCGTTCGACACCCGTAAGACCTCCGTTCATCTTCGGAACACAAATGAAGATATTTTAGTTGAAATCTGATGGCTCTGAAAGGCCTCCATTGGCACAACGCACGGTTCACTCTCAAGACCCTTAAAAGGTACTAAAGACGTTGTTACAAAGTCCATCTCACTACAGTGGTTCTACAATAACTTTATGAATCGGCGAGAATAGTTTTTGTGCGACTTATATAGTGATGACGATTTCAAAACACGGCATCATGAAGCTTCGAAGCGTTATGAATCAGTGAGTCGAATCATGATTCGGATCGCGTGTCAAACCGCCAAACTGCTGAAATTTGGCGATCCAAACTGCTGATTCGACTCACTGATTTATAACGCTTCGAAGCTTCATGATGCCGTGTTTTTAAATCGTCATCACTATATGTCGTTATTTAGGGATTTTTTGCGCACAATAACTATTCTCGCCGATTCATAAAGTTATTTTAGAACCACTGTAGTGAGATGGACTCTGTAACGACGTCTTTAGTACCTTTTAAGGGTCTTGAGAGTGAACCGTGCATTGTGCCAATGGAGGCCTTTCAGAGCCATCAGATTTCAACTAAAATATCTTCATTTGTGTTCCGAAGATGAACGGAGGTCTAACGGGTGTCGAACGACATGAGGGTAAGTAATTAATGACAGAATTTTCATTTTTGGGTGAACTAACCCTTTAATACTGTGTGTCGTTCCCTGGATGATCCACAGCTTTTTTTTTTTTTTTTGTGATGGCTGTTCATGAGTCCCTGGTTTGTCCTGAGCAGTTAAACTGCCCAATGTTCCTCCGCAGGTCCTGCAAATTCTTCAGTTTTCCAGCATCTTTTGCATATTTAACCCTTTCCAGCAGCGACTGTATGATTTTGAGATCCATCTTTTCATACCGAGGACAATTGAGGCACTCAAACACAACTATTAAAAAAGGTTGAAACATTCACTGATGCTCCAGAAGGAAACACAATGCATTAAGAGTTTGAATGTCAAGGTAAATTGTACTTAATTGTTCTTTCGGGAAACATGCAAGTATCTTCAGTTGCTTCCGAAGGGCAGTACTAAATAAACAGAAATGATATCTTCATCCTGTTCAAAAGTTCAAATGTCATGGCACAAAGCAAACTGTGACTGGTCATTTTACATTTAATGCTGATTTTAGGGTTGTGCTCCTCTTTTCAGTTCCCCTTATCAGTCACATATATGACTTATTTCAAATGATATGATTCAGCACTCAACATTGCAGAGGCTCTTCAGAGGTAAAGGCATGCATCTGTGACCACTCCACTCTTCCCTGGTTTCTATAAGTGCCTCTATATAGGCAGGTTCTCTAATGTAAGTGTCCTTTTCCCTTTGACATGTCCCTGTCACATTGCCTGATTGGTGTTCAATGTCCCATTTTGCATGTGTTATGGAGCTTTAGTAACCTTTTTGTTCCCCTCATTAAAGCTCTGGCTATTTGATAATTAATCTCTGATGTTCTTGTTTTTAAGGGAATGGCAGCGGTTTTGACAGATGAATCGCACACGGTGACCTTTGCATTGGTCTGAGCCCAGCATTTAAGGACAGTTTATCACAGATCCTGTCAATCAAATGCTCACATAACTTTCTGTTTTTAATATTAAGTTGCTATGTCCTCATCTGGCACATTTCTAGACGCTAATTAGAGGGCTTCAGGCCCTGTCAGGCCCCTAAAAATCAGTGATAATGTGGTCTCTCTTCGCATTTGCTGAAAACAGCAGATGCTTTATTGGTTATCTAAGAATATTTCACTCTGAATCCTCCTCTAACCAGTCCAAAACTGGACCCCTCTATAGGGAAGAAAAGACAATCACAACTTCTGTTTCATGCCGGATTTAAAGGAATGGTTCATCCCAAAATGAAAATTCTGTCATAATTTACTCACTCTCAAGTTGTTCCTGTATTCATTTCTTTCTTCTGCTGAACACAAAAGAAGATATTTTGAAGAATGTTGGTAACAGTTGTGCAGCACCATTTACTTCCATAGTATAGAAAAAAATACTATGGAAGTCAATGGGGCCCATCAACTGTTTGGTTACCCTTATTCTTCAAAATATCTTCTTTTGTATTCAGCAGAAGAAATTCATACATGTTTAGAACAACTTGAGGGTGAGTAAATGATGACACATTTTCATTTTGAGATGAACTATCCCTTTAAGTAATATCCTTCTCTCTAGACAGTGATGGAGCCGGGCAACAAATAGATACAATTACATACCTATTGCCCAATATATTTTCCTACTTCTTTTCTGATAATTGTCACCCCCAGCACTAAGAAAATGATACTGTCCTTCCCAAAAGCCATGTGTTTAATGGTTACCATGTAATGACCCTTCAGTTTAGTGAACATCAAATTACAAATAAATTAAGGGTGTGAATCGCCTCAGCACCTCTAATTTAGAGTCCAGTGTTTGTGGTTACTTCTTAAAAGCTTTCTGCAATTAGCCATTGGATGTGGTGTACCAATGCTAATTATCGAATAATTGCCGTGATCACGTTTGCAGAGGTGAATGAGAAGGTTGGTTATTCATGCATCTCAAATTTTAGGACTCCTAGAGTGGTATTGTTGGTAAATTGCAGGTTTTGCCTTAATTTTGATGTGTATTGACATGCACTGCGTTCCATATCAATTTGAACTGGCATAGCGAAACATGCTACGAAAGCTGACAATAATTAATAAACAAATAAAAAGTAATAAATAAAAGCTTATAAAAATGTATAATGGACTCTGTAAAGGATTAGCTCAACCGAGACCCCAAACCCATAAGACTTTCGTTCATCTTCAAAACACAAATAAATATCTTTGAATGAAATCTTTGAATTGAAAGTCTATTCACCCAAAACTCTATTGGTTCAAAACTTTCATAAAGAGATCGTAAAATAAATCTCTATGAATTGAGGGGTTTAATCCAAGCCTTCTGAAGAGATATTATCACTTTATAGGATGATACAGATTAAATTGAGTCTTTTATTCACATTTAAACGTTGATCAGCGAACATAAACAGAAGCTCAACCAAAAAGCTTGACGCGTGAGAGCAAACCTCATTGGTTCTTGTCGAAGCTCAAATGTTGTATAACAATTGAGAAAGAATCTTATTGAATCTCACGCATCAAGCAAGCACACTCTAAAAAAAAAAGGTTCTATATTGCACCAAAAATGGTTCTTCGTCGTAATCATAGGAACCACTTTTGGTGCTATATAGTACCATATCTTAAAATGTTCTGTATATGGTAGCGGTGCTATATAGCACCTTAGTCAAAGAACCGGTGAAGAACCTCTGAAGAACCACTGAAGCACCAAAATCGGTGCTATATAGCAATTAAAAAGGTTCCCCTATGATCACGAGCCAAGAACCATTTTTGGTGTCATATAGAACCTTTTTTTTTTTAGCTTGAGCTTGAGCTTCTGTTTATGTTCACTGATCAATGTTTAAATGTGAATAAAAGGCTAAATTAAATCTGTTCATCATATAAAGTGATCATCTCTTCAGAAGACTCGGATTAAACGGCTTGATTCATGTGAATTTCTTTTAAGATCTATTTATGAGCGTTGTAAAGCATCAGAGTTTATGGTGAATAGACTTTCAATGGAGGGACAGAATCTCTCAGATTTCATAAAAATTATCTTCATTTGTGTTCCGAAGATGAACGAATGTCTTGTGGATTTGGAACGACATGAGGGTGAGTATGACAGAAGTTTCATTTTAGGGTGAACTATCCCTGTAATTTGTCAGGTTTAATGTTAAAATATACCAGTGGCTGCTTTACAGGATGAGGAAATCTCTCCAGACACATGCATGCGCACCTGTCACCAGTGGACCTGCGAGCGAGAAGACTACAGTCCTCAAGGAATCATGTTCGGTTTGTTGCGTTCTCTGGCATCACCTGAAATTAAACTCGACAAACACACAAGTAACCCTAGACGTTTACCTGACCTTCAACCCCAGAACAAATCCATCAGGACTGTCTGCTGCTCAGATCCCATATTTCAATACTCCAAAAGACATACAACATTTAAAGTGCAATTCAAGATAGCTGTAATCATTTTATTGACCTTTGTGGTGAATTTTTAAATAGTAAGATAAAATGGCATTAGGTATTTATGGTATTAGGTGGACACGATGTTTGAAGACAACCAACATGACAATGAATAATGTCTTGACAGCACACTCAAGCTAATTTCAAGATGAGGTCCTGTATAGAAATATCTAGCACCTTTTTACACATTATACTTGTCTGGCTATCACCAGTGTAAAACTCCATCCATTAGCCCAAAAACCGAAAACTAATGACGTGGTCAAAAGGAATTCTGCGTGTAAGCCTTTTCAGCCTTTCGGTGAAGTTCTTTTAATTTATTGATATCTCATTTTAAATCTGACTCCATTAATAATTTTATCTGACTCCAATTCTAAGTGACTCCATAAAGTGTGCTACATTTAGAGTTTATCAGCTGATTTTATGATTAGTTGCGATTTAATTTAGATCGTTGATTTTCTTTATATCTTCCTAGTTTTTATATTCGTTCATCGAGAGACCCTAAATCGCTTAGAGACATGACGCGTCCGGATATCGCGCGCTCACGGGCACAAAACGGTTACTTCTGTGATTAGTCAGAGGATGTAGGGTGAATATTTTACCTTTAAGTGGTTGCACACGCTCACTCAACAAAAAGTGTAATTTTAGTAATATCTACGGACTACAACTTGCTAACCCAGCGATAGTCAGAAATCGGAATATCGCGCACGCTGCGCTCCATGCTTCAGTCGTGGCGTCATCGGTGTGATCTATCATAACCCTAGATTTTGCGGTAATAAAGGACTCTACATCGATCCATACTAGAATAACGATTTCGGAACCATACAAGAGAAATCAAGGTTAACATTTATTTTGGCCAGACAGGAAAAGTAAATATCGTAAACAAGAATCCATGGTACACAACTGATCAGCGTAAAAACATAAAACACAATTGCAAAGCAATATGAAAATAATTTAAAAGAGTCATCATGTCTGGCACATCTACATGCAGTTTGCACGGGGGGTCTGATTACAGAATATTCCCCCAGAGAGTTAGAACATCCAGCCTTAAATACTCCAACTAGAACAAAAGGTTTGTAAATATTTGCATCACCCCCACCTGGTTTTGGGGGAGTGGATCAGATATCTTTGAAGAGACTACTCAAAGGAGAACTGAATTCTCATTAGTTTTCCAATCTTTCTAATACTACCAGTGACTGCAGTGAAACTGAGACCATTTTACCATTCGCACTGAGACCTTTAAAAAGACATCAAACATGAAAAGGATAAAACAATACATTTACAAATAACATCATCACTGATATATCTGCATTTGGTGACTTGAAACCAGGACAAGGAGAGGGGAAAATGGGGAGGGGGGAGGAATGTTTGTCAGGGTGTTGTCACAGTTTCTGTGAGATCTTTTCCTCAAGATTAGTGACTTTTATTGTTCAATTACTGAGGTGTGTAGCTCAGCTTTTGTCTTAGCACCAAAACCGACTCTTACAGACGGCCCCTGGCCAATTGGGACAAATTCAGATTAGTTCCCAAGGGGACATACTTGGACATTCCTTGTTTCCATATTTTGGATGTAATTTCCGAAGTGTTCATGCTGATCCTGGAGTTAACAGCACAAAATCAATGGGTGCCGGAGTCAAGCAGTCACCTGAAATAACAACATTAAGACAGGCTGAACATGAAGATGAAAACAATGCTGAAATACACCTCAGCAGCACAGTCCCTTTAGGTGTAGGCGTACTGTGCTGATTGGATGCTGAAGCACTTAGGCAGGATATCTGTTATCCCGTTGGTCAGGTTTGTTTCCACCTGCCGATGATTGTGAGGGTTTTCAGTCTGTAGAATGACTTGTTGTCCCAAGTCAGTTGCGTTAGTAAGCATGAGCAGAAAGTGTCAGTGGAAAGTGTCTTTACACTTTGAGGAAACATCTGTGTCCTCCCCAGGATTCTTATCAATAGCTGACCCTTAGAGAAATCCTCGGTCACCTTCAAGCAGAAGGTTTGGTTTGCCGGGCAGGTCAGATCTCCATGGGTGAAGGAATCATCGTGTGCTAGACACCTGAACAAATTCTGAATAACCATGCAATAATTGAACACTGATGACTTTGTGGTTATTGTGAGATGGAAAAAGAGAGTTGTTGGATAATCACAAGAACATCAAAATAACACATGATAAACTCCTGTCAGAAGTGCGAGTGGTAAAAACGGTCTCATTTCTCAGTGTCATATATTTAGTGAGCAAGTCTCATTTGATCGCCAGATTCTTCAATACCACTAGTGATATTGAAGTGGAATTTAAACATGGTCTGGATGAATTGAAGGAAGGGTATCAAAACCGTCAATATAACAGTAGGTTTACCAGCAGTATGCATAATTAAAATATATCACATAATTAAACATGGAAATACACAATTGAATAATTGCCATTATAAAATTGTTTGTATCAGTTGTTTTGAATGCAAATCATTATTGAATTCTTATGTTTCAATCAGATTACTTAGAGAATGAGATTTACAGAAAAAGAGATTTAAAATCTTTAGTTAAACTTTGGCACTCATCTTCTGCGCATTTGATGTACAGGCGGAGTCACACTCAATGATGCAGGTCTGACTGAGAATTGTTTACTTAATTTATAGAAATGCCTGCATCCCAGATCTAAGTCTTTAGATATATTTTATTGTCATTAGTCATATGTTGGAAACTAGGGGCCCTTCCAGTTTTCAACAATGCTAAGGACTGGACATATTAAGCAATTTGTCCATCAGTTTACTGATCAATTAATTGTCCATTAATTAATTTGTGACAAAGCCATGCACATGTTTTATGCATCTTGCAGTGTTTACATACAGGAAGTTGACATGGCTGTAAGCCGTAAAATTATTCAAACCAAATAAAAGGTAATTATGAAAATAAAATTGTTCAAACCAAATAAAAAGGGAATTATGAAAAATAATTCATTTTGTCCTGTATGTATGAAGATTAATAGTGTATGATAAATTTGCATTATGTGTATGATTTTGGCCTGGATAGTCCCATGATCTATGCCAGGAAAAATGTGTTGTGCGGTGATAGAATTAAGGATGTGTGTTGTGTATGGATGTGTATAGGAGATGGGTGGTGTCTATCCTACCATAATCTGTGTTGTATAATTTTATTCCAGTTTTTATACTGGGAAGCCATTTAACTATGTGTGCTGTGAGGTGTGAATGGCTTCATGAAGTCTCTTCCCTCCCATCTCCTAGATGTTAAGTTGTGTGTGTGTGTCTTGACTTCAGACCCAGTGGAATCTGGATCTGAAGGGTGGCAGCCATTCACCTGAAAGGAAAACAAGCACAGAGCGAAATACAGTTTATCTTGAACCTTTACACAAATTTAATTAAGGTAGATGAGGCTATCTTATTTTTTCTTTACTGGTCTTAGCCAGATAGATTGTTGTAGATGGCTTTAACCTGTTACGGTTTTATGCCATTATGAGAAAATTTGTTGTAGTTTACAAATACATGTATCATAATCATGATCATGTTTCTGTGAAGAAAAGGTTAGATAAACTGATTTATAATGGTCAGATCTGACTATGTGTAAATGCAGTCAGACCAGTTGCACCTTAAGTTGCTGTTGCAGTTGTGTTTACACAATCTGCTGTATTGTGATTTTATCACACCCAGGTCCCCTGGGGCAATCTCATTAAATGATGCTGTTTATACAAGTCAGATCTGTGTTTAGAGCATCCGGTCACCAGGTGTTTATGGTGTCATTTGAACTCTTGACCCTTTGGATCTCTGTGTGTCCCCTGTAGAGTGAATGCCTTAAGTTAACATAACACACAACTCTCATAACATTCCCAGTAAAATGACTTCCCCAATCAGGTCCCCTGTAATCTGACGCACCCAGAGAGGAATTTGCTAACACTTGCGAGTTTCTTTGCAATGGAAAACTTGTACCTCCCCTTTCTCATTGGGCTGCAGATCATTGAAATGTAAATTATTAGGCCTTGCCTGAATTCAACTTATTCAAGTTACAACCATCAGGTTACTCATTTAACTGGGCATTGTAATTTTTCTCATTTAAATTATTGCACAAATAGAAGATACAGAAGTTCTTTCTCTTTAGGTTTTTTCCTCTTCAGTTTCTTCCTTCACAGTTCTGTCCTTAACCATTTATATTCTCCTTCCCATAATTTCAACACTAATAATGCTCTTGCCTCCCTACTTGCACATCCCATCTTTCTACATTCTAATCCTTCTCATACTTTCCCAACCTTCTTTCCTCTTCTAAATAATGCTGAATTATCCTGAGATTAAAACCATTTCTGGCATTTATAATATAATTTACATTATAATCATAATATAAATCATATTATATTAAAATAGTATGAATTAAATAATCATTTTATTTGCTGGTCTCAAGAGGAGTCATTTGTCCATAATAATTTGTTATCATCTCACTGATCTTTAGATTGGTCCTGCAGCTGCTGCTGTGCTGGCCTGATCATTGGGTGCACAGCAATAAGACCAAACTGGAAGCCAGTTATAAACTTAGTTGCTGTGAACGTCCAATAAACTGCAAACACTGAGAGCACAGATCAAATTATTGCTCAATTCAAAGATTTTTGTGACTACACAATATAGAATTGGGCACAATTTTCTTGTTTCAGGCTGAGAAGTTATCAATTGCATTCTTTGGGGAATCTATTTGCATATGAAAAGGAAGGTTTGACAAACACAGGTCTGATGGAGAAAGCCAAAGATTATCTTTGGTCTGTTAATTTTCTCAGTCTCTTCTGTGACATTAATAAACACACAAAAGTGCAGTGATTGCAAAGTCTGAAGTAAGACCCTAGTAAAACGCTATATTTTATAAGACGTTTATAATTGTGACATCAGACCTGAACCAGTTTTGTCCACCTTCACATTTTACACACAAAGGATTCCAGTGAGATCGTTTCAATGTTATTTTAGCTCATCTACTCACAAGATTTCATTCACAAGTTAACGTGACCATTTGTTCTTTTTCTTTGTCGCGTTGTTGGCAGCAAAGCAAATTAACAAATGTAACTGGACATTTTCCTCAGAATTCAAGGTTTTAATTTACAGAGCTCTCTTGAGTACAGAAATAAAATTTCCTCTCCTGCTGCGTGTGCAAACAAGGAGAATTTTAAAGCAAGGGATATCATTTCTACTCTACGCTGTTGCTTTCATGTCCCTGATAAGCAATATGGTTGTCTTCTTTTCACGCCCCATCAGATTTATACAGTATTCAGTACTATACACTCCCAACATTTATAAAAGGCAAATAAGAATGGACTTACCATAACAGCTGAAGAAAGAGAAGAAGATCAAACCTCTCGCTTGTGGCATCCCAATATTTAGCTGAAAAGACACTCGCCGCCACCGGGAGATCACGTCGGGGTCACCAACTGTAAAACTCCATCCATTAGCCCAAAAACCGAAAACTAATGACGTGGTCAAAAGGAATTCTGCGTGTAAGCCTTTTCAGCCTTTCGGTGAAGTTCTTTTAATTTATTGATATCTCATTTTAAATCTGACTCCATTAATAATTTTATCTGACTCCAATTCTAAGTGACTCCATAAAGTGTGCTACATTTAGAGTTTATCAGCTGATTTTATGATTAGTTGCGATTTAATTTAGATCGTTGATTTTCTTTATATCTTCCTAGTTTTTATATTCGTTCATCGAGAGACCCTAAATCGCTTAGAGACATGACGCGTCCGGATATCGCGCGCTCACGGGCACAAAACGGTTACTTCTGTGATTAGTCAGAGGATGTAGGGTGAATATTTTACCTTTAAGTGGTTGCACACGCTCACTCAACAAAAAGTGTAATTTTAGTAATATCTACGGACTACAACTTGCTAACCCAGCGATAGTCAGAAATCGGAATATCGCGCACGCTGCGCTCCATGCTTCAGTCGTGGCGTCATCGGTGTGATCTATCATAACCCTAGATTTTGCGGTAATAAAGGACTCTACATCGATCCATACTAGAATAACGATTTCGGAACCATACAAGAGAAATCAAGGTTAACATTTATTTTGGCCAGACAGGAAAAGTAAATATCGTAAACAAGAATCCATGGTACACAACTGATCAGCGTAAAAACATAAAACACAATTGCAAAGCAATATGAAAATAATTTAAAAGAGTCATCATGTCTGGCACATCTACATGCAGTTTGCACGGGGGGTCTGATTACAGAATATTCCCCCAGAGAGTTAGAACATCCAGCCTTAAATACTCCAACTAGAACAAAAGGTTTGTAAATATTTGCATCACCCCCACCTGGTTTTGGGGGAGTGGATCAGATATCTTTGAAGAGACTACTCAAAGGAGAACTGAATTCTCATTAGTTTTCCAATCTTTCTAATACTACCAGTGACTGCAGTGAAACTGAGACCATTTTACCATTCGCACTGAGACCTTTAAAAAGACATCAAACATGAAAAGGATAAAACAATACATTTACAAATAACATCATCACTGATATATCTGCATTTGGTGACTTGAAACCAGGACAAGGAGAGGGGAAAATGGGGAGGGGGGAGGAATGTTTGTCAGGGTGTTGTCACAGTTTCTGTGAGATCTTTTCCTCAAGATTAGTGACTTTTATTGTTCAATTACTGAGGTGTGTAGCTCAGCTTTTGTCTTAGCACCAAAACCGACTCTTACACCAGACCAAGCTCAATTTAAGATTGAACATTGGTCTGGGGAGTCTGCTATGGATTTTCTACTGCACAAGAGGCGTGATAAACGAGCATAAATTAAATGACTCTGTACGCAATTGGATAGTCCTTTAACCAATCAGACCACAAGAGGCGTGATCAACGAGCAACGACCCATCGCTTCTCTATCCGTCATCGTGTTAAACCCGCCAATAGCGCGCCATGTGGATAAGCCAGTCTGTGATTGGTTCCCACAAAAGTGTAACAGAAGCAGTAGAAATTAATTTAGAGGTTTCCAGACTGAGCTGCAGGGCGAAATCAAATCACCGGCAGATCAGGCTGGGTTTACCCAGTCTAACATTATACACTAGTGGTCAAAAAGTTTGGAATAATTATGTTTTGTCTCTTATGCTCACCGGGGCTTCATTTATGAAAAAAAAAAGTACAGTAAAATAGTAATATTGTGGAATATTTTTTCCTATTCTGTTTTAATATATTTTAAAATGTAATTTATTCCTGTGATGCAAAGCTATTTTTAACATCATTACTCCAGTCTTCACTGTCACATGATCCATCAGAAATCATTCTAACATGCTGATTTGCTGCTCAGTTAGTATCAGTTTTTATTAGTGCTCGATTATTAATAATGGTTCTTATTATTAATTATGAAACGGTATGGAAATTTCACATTACGATTATAGTGACCCAAATTATCACGGTTATCAATATTATCACGGTTTTGTTCAAATGAGATGCAAGTGTTCAAAAAGAACAGATGCACACACTTAAAACATTTCAACAAGTTCTATATATTTGAAAATCAACAAACAACAAATATATCAAGCAGCTCTATGCACCTTTTTTTAAGCTAGATTCTGTGGGATTTCCTTCCTTATAATGTCCGTTGTCAATAGCAACGCATAAATAATAATAATTTGGTGTAAATATAATCTCTAATATTATCTCTGTAAATATATTCTCAAGCAATATTCTCATCAGTGTGATGCATTTAAATCTAGCATATTTTTGTGTAAGAGCCCAAACAGTATCCTAGTGAAATAATGCATATCCATATTTCCATATGATTTAACAGTTTATTTTATTAAATATCAAAATGTGTGCATCATACCTGACACCTAGATGAACACTTTACAGTCAGTTTTATGACTGTCATTCCCTTCAAATGCTAGTGAAGTTTGAAACGTGTGTAACGTTACCAATGTTGTATGTAACTTTAGAGACGGCCCCTAAATTCACCAACTTTATGCCAGTCATATCAGATGCGCTGTGGTTCTGCTGTTTGTTTGAAACTATTCTCGCTGCTGAAATAGACCAAAAACAGTCAACCACGGTATGATGAGAGAATCTCCTGTGTACATCGCACGTTTATCTCTGCTTTGAGTGTAGATTTCAGTGAGTGAGAGCGGTGCGCGCTCTGAACAAAACTCCGGCTAATCTGAACGCCTCTGATTATGAGACATTGCATTCATAAACTCAATAGAAACACGTGTAAGTGGTTATAATGCGCAACGCGATTATAACAGATGGCTTTTGAGAAGACTATAATAAGTTCAACTGCCAAAGTGGCTAGTGTGCAGCCGAAATAACGTTACACCCGCAAATGGCGGTTGTTAATGTCAAGCCCTGATTATTATCCCTTAAATGTCACCCTAGTCTTGACTGAATTTGTTAGTTCGCTTCACGTTATTTCCCAGACGTAGTTTTGGTATTGAGGTAAAAGTCCACTTGCCTTGCGTTCGTAGTTTTGAAGTGTTTCCCCCTATTACAGCGACTTTCTTCTGGCATGTTCTGCAGACAGGGTGACCATCTTCGATTAAATTTCCCTCAGGAATTTTGTAAAAGCCAAAATATGACCACACCTCAGATTTGGTCCTTTTAGAAGGCTGAGAAATCTCCCGGCGCTGTCACTGCCATCTGCCATTTCTTCTCATTCAAAAAACAGCGGTGCACTGCGCCTGCGTCAGACTGACGCTGACTGGACAAGATTTACAGCGTGTTTTCACAATCGTGATAATCACACGCGGTTTTAATGATAATTAAATTTTAAAAGATATTACTAACCGTCAATCAATGTTATCGTGGTTTATCGTGAAACCGGTAATCGTTTCATCCCTATTATTAATAATGTTGAAAGCAATGTTTTTTTCTGATGAATATTTTTGTGGAAACTGTGATACTTTTTGTAACTTTGTGATACTTGTTTTTAAACCCCTAAAAACAGACCATAACTGTAACGTACTGCTCTGAGACAGAAGGTTGAAGATCCAAATGCAGCTTTATTTAGAGGGTAATCCACACTCGTAGTCAACAAACAGGCAACAGGTCACAGGTAATCAGTCCAATCAGGCAAACAAAACAGGAGAGACAGGCAAACGGGTAATCCACGGAATAGGCAAGAAATCCAAAACCAGAGACATGAAACTAGGGAAACACTCAGAAATGCAGTGATACAACGTACAAGACTTCACAGTTGATGATAGAGTGAACATGGTTTATATAGGCTGGGGTAATGGGGTAATGAGGTGATGAGACACAGGTGCAAACAATGAATGATAATGAGTCCGGGCACAGGATTATGGGTAATGTAGTTTGTGATGGAGTGACAGTCCGGGGTGGAGTGCCCTCAGGTGGTAATCAGGGGCACTCTCACTTGTGATTGTGACAATAACCAACATAATTTAATTCCAACATAACAGAACATTAAACACTAACAGATCACCCCCTATATTAATCTTGAGCAAAACCAAATAAAATGAATTTTTACATTTAGGGTACGTTTACACAAGAATGATGTACAAAAAACTGAAAGGTTTTTCCTTAGCATTTTTTGCGTACAGATGCAACGTTGTTAAAATGATCCACGTTTACACGTATCTGCGAAAACAACAAAAAACACTGTATTTTGCATGCCAGGCCAGTAGTTGGCGATGTCACTTTGTAAAGAAAAACTGCGCCTATAGACTAAACACACATGCGTATGACATCGTGACAACGTTTTCACAAATTAGCATTTTTAGGAAATATTTTTTTCCTCTGTTTGGTTGGTGGGTGTGTGTGTGTGTGTGTGTGTGTGTGTGTGTGTGTGTGTGTGTGCGTGCGTGCGTGCGTGCGTGCGTGCGTGCGTGTGTGTGTGTTTGTTTGCGGGCGTGCGTGCATGCCATGCGTGTTGGGGGGTGGGTGGGGTGGTAGACATAACTAATGATGATTGGTGGGTGGGAGACAAGGTTGAGGTTGATAGGTTGAGTTCACACACACACACACACACACACACACACACACACACACACACACACTCACCTATGACACACACGCACATGCATATATCAGAGCGATGGCAAGTCCAACGACTTCAAAGGTAGCTTTCGCAAACTGGAAGTATAAGCGCTACTTTTCCCTCGTTGAGGTGAAAGGTAAGAACGTTTATGTAACGTGCAACTTAAGCAAAGCAGGCTGGGAAATTGAAATCTGGAGTAACTCATTCCGTCTGAGTTCTACTTAATTAGTCATTGAGTTAATGTAACTATTTTCTATTAAGTGCAATGAACTTTAAGTACTATTTGAGTAAAAATTAACTTGTTTAATTTAGTAAATTTGAACTGTATAGTTTAAAATATTTTTTTTTATTCATTCCCCAAACTTTTGAATATCCCGGTTCCTACAGAAAATACTAAGCAGCACAACTGTTTTCAACAATGATAACAATAAGAAATGTTTTTGGAGCATTAAATCAGCATATTAGAATGATTTCTGATGGATCATGTGACACTGAAGACTGGAGTAATGATGCTGAAAATTCAGCTCTGCCATTACGCCGCATTCACACGGGGCTTCGGCGTCAACGCTTGATGGAGGGCGTGGCTGAAGCTTGGTGCCTGACGCGACCGATAGTGACAACAGCTAATCACATTACTTGCCGCTTGGACCACAACACAACACAAAAAAAGCGCCTTTTTTGACAGCTAGTCTGTGAGACTATTTTGTGTATGAAAACTGATCACTTTAATATTTGATTCCTAATTTGGCTGGGGGATAGCGCCTATTTGAACCACACATGATATGATATGCTGCTTGTCATTCAATGATAAACAGAGTACACGGACGGAATACAAGCATGATACATTCCAGATTCTCCAACCGTCTCTGCCACCTCCTTCCAGGCCTGGTCTCTCCAGTTTGTGTCCCGGTATGTAAATAATGATTGGTAGTAAAGGAACGGGTGATTATCCACCGCAATTATTAGCTTTTCCTCCATTTTAGATCGTTCTTTACTCTTCATTCACTCTTCATTCACCGGTGTTTTAAACGAACGCGATTGGCTAGCGTCTGCTCTAGGATATTTGCATAGGGTGATCTGATTGGATGACGCCTGCGTTGGCGCTTGAAAAGTTGAGAAATCTTCAACTTTTGCCGCTTGCAACGCGAGTGAAGCACCGCGACGGAACCCACAATTCAGTTCGGCAACGCATGACGTCACCCATTCAAAGTAAACGAGAAGCGTTGACGCCGACGCCCCGTGTGAATGCGGCGTTACAGGAATAAATTACATGTAAAAAAATATATCTATATAAAAGAAAATGTAATTATTATAATATTTCAAAATGTTACAATTGTTACTGTATGTTTGATCAAACAAATGCAGCTTGAGGAGCATAAGATACTTCTTTCAAAAACATTGCAAATCTTAAATATTCCAAACTTTTGACCAATAGTGTACATTTTTGCAGGTAATGTGAACAAAAAGTATTTTGAATTGTAATCAATTAATAGATTGAGAAATGGGCTTCTGAGTGTGAACTTCTGTGCTTTCATCATCACGGTTGATATACATGTGCATTTGCTAATGTTAATGCCTGCATGTGCGTTTGCAGGCACGCAGTTTCCTGTTTCCCTGTGCATCTTCCCTATCGCACAAGAATAGGTACATGAGACACAGCGGCAGCTGTCCCAGAAATGTGACGCACAGCCATAAAGGGAATGAGGTGTATCATGATTGATCATTCTTCACATTGCCACTATTGAAGTGAAAGAGCCAGTCACCCATGTCAGGAACTGCTCCCAGATGTGTGAGCATCTCTCTCTCTCTTTCAGTCCTTCGGCTCTCTGAAGCTTTCCAAAAATTCTCTTATGCAACAATAAAAATCACATCATGCTAATAATGCATTTAAGACTCATCTGCACTCAAGGGAACAGCTGGTTGCGATGATCCGCTGAAATGTTTCCCACCATGTTTCCCAAGGTCAGCAAAGCTATTTTTGCCCCATTCGTTATATAATGATTCTCTTATGATCTCAAATTTTTGCTAATAATATGTTTGCTTGGCAGCGTGGTCATTAGGGTGGAACAAAAGAGACGTGGCTTACATCACACAGACATATGCGTTTCCACAGAGGTCATGCCCTTGAGTAGCAGTTTCATTTAAAATTCACGGATTCAATGAATGCATTTGGACATGGATTGTTCGGACAGCAAGGGGAGAAGAACTCATGGGAGTCCATACAGTGGTTAAAGGTGAGTTGTGTTATTTTTTAGCCATTAGCCGCACCACAATGGCAAAAACAAGTTGTCAAACTCTCTTCTCAACTCTGTACCAAACTCATGCCATTGGTTGAGACAGTTTTATATCTGAACCAGTCGGGAATGAACGTGAACAATTACCAATGTGCCCTTAAAGTGATAGTTCACCCAAAAATTCAAATGTTGTCATAATTTACTCATGTTGTTCCAAACCTGTATGGGTTTCTTTCTTCTGTTGAACACAAAAGTAGATATTTTAAAGAACGTATTTTGTAGCAGTATTTTTTATTTTTTTCCTTCTATGAAAGTCAATGGCGTCAGCATTTTTTTATTACAAACATTCTTTAAAATATTATCTTTTGTGTTCAACAGAGGAAAGAAACTCATACAGGTTTGGAACAATGAGGGAGAGCAAGTGATGACAAAATTTACATTTTTGGATGAACTATCCCTTTAAGCAAGACTCTTAAAGTCAACAAAATGACATTTGCAACCAATTTATCTTTAATAATTGGGCTTATTTCTGAGTGAAACTGGATATTTAATCAGGGAAAAAAGATCTAATGGAGATTGATTCGTTTAGGGATGGTGTATTAAAAAATAAAATGGAAAAATAAAAGGGGAAAAAAGAAAGTCATTTGAGTTACTATATTTTAAGTTATTATATAAATGTTAACCCTTAAATGCATGAATGTTTCATGAATCATTATTACATATTCGGGTCTTTAATGACCCGGATCTATATCTAATGCTGATGGATTTCTACGTGTTGCGATAATATAAAACTCTCCTGATATTAGAGTCACAAGAAGAATAAGATGAAGCATAATTTGTTACCTTTTGGAGTTAAAAGGGTTCAGTTTGAGCAGATGGTGAAGGAAAAAAATATGAGATGGGTGGAAAAATTATTTAAAGGGATAGTTCACCCAAAAATGAAAATTAGACCATGATTTACTCACCCTCAAGTCATCCGAGGTGTATATGACATTCTTCTTTCAAACGAATAAAATCTGAGTTATATTAAAAATGTTCTGGCTAATCCAAGCATTATAATAGCAGTAATAGTTGCTCTGTTTTTGAAGTCCATAAAAAATGCATCTGTCCTTCAAAGAACGTGCTCCACGTGACTCCAGGGTGTTAATAAAGGCCCTCTGAAGCCAATCGATGCGTTTGTGTAAGAAAAATATCCATATTTAAAAATGTTTTTCATATTTTTCTATGGCTCTGCATCAGCCGTCCCCGCGCCATCACTTCCGGCGAATAAGGTCAAAATGCATGCAAAATACCGGTGCGATCATAGACATATACATAGATTCCTCGTTAGTGCCTGCGCGGATCGGTCGAATGAGGCATCTACGTATTTATATCTTTGATCGCGCCAGTATTTTGACCTTATTTGCCGGAAGTTATGGTGCTGGGAATTCTAGATGATATTCGTCTGATAAGAGGTAAAAAAAATTAAGCGCATTCACTTTTTGATGAATATTCAAATATTCAAACTTTTCCAAAAACAAAATTCAAACTTTGAAACAATTTTCACTCAAAATTTGCTAGTAAATTTTGCAAATAAAATACAAACAAGATTGGAGTATAAAACATACTCCAATACTCTTTAATAATCTTGTTTTATTAACTTGTTCGATTTTTTTATAACTTCTAAAAATCATGTGATTGCAAATCGTGATTTATTTAGTATTGTCAAAGATACAGAAGAAGATTAAAACTAAGCAGCCCAATAGAGAAAATGTGATGGTAAAACATCTTATGGCTTGGATCCAACTCTGTAGGTCGTCTCTGCTGGTTATCTGAGGATAGACTCTTTTTGCTTGGATGCTTTATCTCAGCCAGCTAATGAGGCTAGCAAGACAACAAGAAAGCAAAAAACAAAGACATTAAGAGACCTTCCCTTAGGCATGAGGGTGAGAAGTATTACCAAAGAGATCTTCTGGCCTTTCCAGATTTTGAGGCCTTGAGGAAACGCATTGAACCATAGATAGAGAATTTTGCTGGCATGTTAGATGTTGATTATATTCTGTTTTGATGTCACATACGGTACATAACTGTGATGACACTACTTGGCATATCCGTAACATTAAGAACGTAAGTTTTTGTCTTGATGTGCTACTAGCCTGTTTGGGAGAAATTATAATGAACAATAAAAAGGGAATTAGGTGAGGAGCCAAATTAGCAACTTGGCATTTGGTAGATATTCATCATCCAACTCAAAGTATGCCAAGTGCCCGGGACAGTCCCGCTGGAAATACCTGAAGTTAAGAGATTTACTCAAGAGTACAAAAGTGCAATATAGTGATCATCAGTTTCTTTGGCACCTCTATAAATGCCGAAGTTTTGTTCTGCCACAGTTTTTCATTATTAGGTTACAACCACCGCTTATAATAATGGGCTTAATGCTTGTTCACACCAAGAACAATAACTATGCCATTATCGTTATAGCTGTGGTTTGAACTCTGCTAAATATTCTTTTTTTTGGGGAAGTGCCTCATGCTATTTTAAAGTGTCCTAATTTCGTTTTAGAGGTCTCCAACAACAGGTTTACATGCGTCAAAAACACTTAAATTTTCTCATAGCACATCATAATTTTTCAATGATTATCAAAAGACTCGATGAGTCTCTCTTTCCACGAGCCTACTTTGCTCTGATTGGTCAGATGGCCTAGTCTGTTGTGATTGGTCTACCATGTGCAGCGCATATTTCAGAAACTAAACGCTCAGCGCTTGTACAACGATGATGTTGATTTTACACCAATCCCAGCGCGAGTGCGAACCGATTAAACATTGGAAGAACTAGTTATTCAACCTGAATCTTGAGCAGGACGTTTCTCAGTGATGCTACTCAGTTTGAGGTACATTATGAGATGTTTCAACTGTAATTCCTCACCATCAGCATTAACAAGTGTGCGTCCATCAACAAACCCGTGTGTGTGTGTGTTTCTAATTTATTGCGGTGCACAGGCAGGAACTGTATCAATAGCAGCACATACTTTAGCCCAGCACTAACGTGAATGACTGATACAGTTTGCAAAACAAATCTTGCTCCATCCTTTATCTTTACTCAAAGTGTTAAGAATGACAGACAATCTGCATTAATTGACACAGTTTTAGGTTTACTGTAGTATTTCAGTAAGACAGTAATAACGTCAGTTAGCCGGTTAGCCAGATACCTACACAATATGAAACACAATAACCACAATGTAGAGCACAGCCTCTTCTCGACATGATGCTATCCAGTATTCACAGGAATCAGCTGCAATATGCTAATGTTTCGTCTTGACGTCCCAATGAAATGGCTTGGGATTCGTTTTTAAAAAAACGATTCGTTTAATTGACTCAGAGTTGACTCTTACTTTTGAGAGACAATAACTTTATATACGGCACACTTTCAGATTTAAAACTTTGCAGGATGTTTTAATTTACTTAGAGCTATGTTACACACTACATGAAAGGTCATTTTCAAAAATGTTCCATAATATGGGCACTTTAATACTGAGAACGATTTTTAGAACTATTTCTTTATAGTTATCCTTGGTGTGAACGGGCCTTTAGTCTATATTCAAGAAATTAGTACTTTTATTCAGCAAGGAAGCATTTTTTAAAAGACAGTAAAGACTTTTACATTTGTACAAAAATAATTTTTTTAATTAATACGGCTATTTTGAATCTTCTACTTATAAGAGAATACTGAAACAATGTGTCATGGTTTCCACAAAAATAGAGCAGCACAACTGTTTTCAAATAATAAGAAATGTTCAGCTTTGTCTTGACAGGAATAAATTACATTTACATAAATAATTGGTTATTCAAAATTCTTTTATTGAAAAAAAAAATTATATAACTGTCAATTTTAGACAAAATTAACTGTTGGATTTTTAGTCAATTATTTTGGTATGTTCAACTCAAACCATCAAGTAAATGATATTCAGAGATTTGATTAAGTTAATAAAGTTAATTATTACTGTGATATTTACTAAGCCACTGAATTTTAGAGTGTGACTGTTAGCTAATTCAAAATTAATTCAAAACCCATAACCACAGAGACATATTACTTAACAATTAGTTAATAGTCATGTTTAGTGCATTAGTGTACCCATATTGTAAAGTGTTACTGAAAATGTAATCCTAACCATATCACCCCTAAACCTAACCCTATCTATAACTAAATCAGAAGGAAAGGTGAATAAAGGCATCTTTACACAGCAGACGCGGCACAGAAACCGATTCTGAAGCGGCATAACATCACAAAAATTTGCATTTACACGGACCGTTTAATTTACATGGGACACAATGCTTTGAACATTACAACAGTTTTAACAAAGTGTTATAAATTAATTAAAAAATAATGGAATGTATAAAAATAAAATAAAAAATACAGAATTTTAAATTATTTTCCTCTGCGCGCTGGCGCTTTTGATGTTTGTCATGATTCTGTATAGGCTTGTAGGCTACGGTATACATGGATTTCTCGGCGACGTCATCACTGCTTGCGCACACACCCGAGAGGCAGAAAGAAGAAACCTCTCGTGTTGTAGGTTGGTAGCGGCGTGTCTGTAAGTCAAAATGCCAAGGAGTTGCTGCGTGGTTAATTGTACCAACAGAGCCAGTGCTGGGTGCCTGATGTTTAACATACCTAGGGGGAAGCATGCGTTTGCCAAAAAAATATTTTTGTTATTGCAGGTACATTTTGATAGGTAGACGTACCCTGCCATGCATTTGCAATTAGCCGTGAGGATGTACCCAAGGGCCTTGTGGACATACACCCAGGCATCATAAGGCTTGGCTTTCATCCCTTGCCTTTGACTAGGGAGCACACCTGACCTCAACACGCAAAAATCCGGTGCAGCATCAAAGAATTTAACAAGCTGCACATGACCGCACGTAGTTGTATGCATCGAGGGATTTGTACGCTCTAATACTTTCTCTAGTATACACACTTGGTGTCTGAATTAGATAATTGTATATATCAGGCGATTCAATTGCTGGCCATTTTTTGTCATCCACAATCCACAGATCGTCATGTATAGCGTAAGGATCTGGCAAGATCTCACCATTGCTGAGAGTAAGTTTTTTTTATATATATAATCGGCACGGTCGGAGGTATAAGGCTTCCCACGTAATCCATTGTCAAATATTTTATTTACAGTTTAGTATTTTGTGTATATATGTGCAGTCATGAAATGTGGCACGTAAATAAAAACAAATTCGCGCTGTCCAGTAGATGCGGCTAGTACATTACTAGCCTAACATGATCATTCATACATGTATCACAGCAACACTGCAAAATTAAAGACAGACAAACAGATCCAACTAAAATCACGTTTTATTGAGTCAGCAGTTATATACAAACAATAAGGAAAGCTTCAATACTTAAGGTTGTTGCAGTAGCGGACCAGCTCAGCGATCTGTCTTTCTGCCTCCAGGATGCGCACGCACCCTGTAATGTTTGTAAACAGGAAACCCGTGTATAGCCTAGTTGTTTAATATTTCGTAATAAAATTGTGCCTGATTGAACAAATGCTATAAAAAATATATATTATTACGGGTAGATCACCGCAGGATTTAAAGTGGACGAAAGTGGGTTTTTTTTTTAAAGAAACAAAGTCACTTTGGAGCAGTCGCAAAACAAATGAAAAATGATAGTGTTTCAAGACAGCAGATATATCAGCAAATATCAAATCTAATAGCAAATATCGTTCTCAAAGAGATAATTTTTGGAATACAATATTACAATGCACAATCACAGTGACTGGATTAAGCATAACCCATCTGAGGGAAATGTTGCAGTGCGTTGATCTGCCAGACTCTTCAAAGGAAGATTACAAACGGGAAAGCCAATTTATTACACAGGACAGTGGTTTGCTTGACGATGTGAGTTAGAGCCCTACACAGGCCACAAATCTAGGCCCTAGCCTGGCCCGTGTCTGACAACTTATAAAAAATTTCGGCCTGAGTCTGACTGGAGGCCGTTTTTTTTTTTTTTAATCCTCCCTATTAGGCTATCTATCTATCTATCTATCTATCTATCTATCTATCTATCTATCTATCTATCTATCTATCTATCTATCTATCTATCTATCTATCTATCTATCTATCTATCTATCTATCTATCTATCTATCTATCTATCTATCTATCTATCTATCTATTATTTATTTATTTCAGTTTATAATGAAGTTTATAATAATTACCTTCCAATTTCCTATAATGTATGTCTTTTGTCATAATTTTATCTGATTATTTGTGCTGTACTGCTGCATAGGAATGCTATTTTGTCCTTTTTGAAACTGAGCCAGACAATGTTTACTTTTTACTTTGTTAATGGAACAAAACACTCATTTCATTATTTCAACTATTTAACCCAGTCTTTAAACTAATTGCTGGATGTTTGCAGGTTTGTAAATGCATTAACACCATAGACCTAGACTCCCTGTGTTCTACTACCGGTCACATTTGTGACCAGACATAAAACCAGTTTTTTCATGGACTTTTCAATATTGTTTTTACATAATTGATACTGATTGTTTCATATACAATTATACCATACAAATTCATATATGTCCTCTCCTGGAATGTTGGGATTAAATTTGGGGTTAATTTGAGTTAATACTGCAACAAGCAACATCATTATCGGTCCAAAATTCCAAATCAACTTCAAATATGTGTAGATTCACTTTGTTCCATAGCATTTCCATTTGTTATGTGGACAGACAAAAATCATCAACTGGTTAGCACACAAGGGTGAATTTGTATGCCTTCTGTTGGTTTCTGCTCGCTTTATCAGATCTGCATGCTGCATACTTTCTGAAATATCATTCATAGGTCAGGCGCATTATTTTATCATGGATAAAGCAGCTTTGCGTGTGTGTTTACTAAGGTGAGCATGAGGGCAGACCCTGGCATGGGCTGGGCTGCTTGGATTACCATGTGCCCGGTTTCATTGTTACCGAGCTGGGATGTGTTTACACGCAACTGAAACACAAGCCACCTCACCTGCCTCTCACATACAACCACAGGGCTAGACTTACCAGGGTCCTGCCGCCGCAAACAACAGCGTTCTGCTTCCTGTGTTGAAGTGTGTTTAAGATTTTCACGTGATTGTCCATTATTTCGCATGCATTTTTTGAGCAGTCAAACAATCGTGAAGATAAACATGCTGGGGAAAACAACAGAATCAATCAGCAAGGCTAAATCTATCACCAGGGTGGACATGAACTACAATCACTCTAATTAATTAATATGCTTTCCAAACAAATCAAACATACACCCTGTTGCTATGGAGATGAGAATAAAACCTCAGACACAATGATGGCTTCCTGTTGAGAGACAGAAATTGGGGCATCGGGAGTCAGGCAGACTAGCTGGCAAAGTTGGTTTTGTTGAATGTGCAGTTTTCTAAACTACGCACAAACGGCATGAAGCCTCCATATGATTGATGATGTAGTTATCTACATCTAGGCTCTGGTGGATACATCACCAGGCTCGCTGAATTATGGCCTTGCAGCTTATGACGACAAAATCGTGCAAGACAACGTATATGGGCCAGAGAAAACAAATGAGCCGACTACACGAAGACTTAATACAACACTGTATGTGCTATAAGACATGCAGCATGGGAAGAATTTGTAGCTCTCTCAAGCACTCTGTCCTCCTTTTTCTTTCTCATTACCTCCATATTCTTTGGTTTGGTTGTAGTCTGAGACATGTTTGAAAACTGTTAAAGCTACACAACTATGATTCAATTAGTGGTGAACATTCCTTATAGCTCAACCAAGAGCCATAGCTCTTTTCATTAAGCGACAAATGGTAAGACAAAAAGAAAAGCAATCTTTAATTCAGATTTCAATGTAATGTAATCCCTCATCTTCCTAAGATTTTGGTGAATCGACTTGCTCTCAATTTGCCCAATATTACAACCTGGGAAGTCTTTGTTAAAGAATTCAAATAATAATTCAGTAGTTGAAATAAATCTGTTATTTTTCCAATGATGAAGCTACAAAATTAAGAACTAAATATTTTACATTTCCAATTGCACCAAAAAATCCTTCCGGAAGATTTTTAAGATGCCGGTTTGGTGTAGATTTTAACAATTGTTTTTTGTTGGGGTTTTTTTTGGGCAAATACTATACAGTATTTAGAAATTGACAATTATTATGCTTGGAAAATTATTTTTTACATAAGAATAGATTTTCCTGAAAAACGTACCAAATTTCTGCATTTCGCAAAATAATTGTCATTATTTCTTATTGCTGAATTAATGAAGAAGAATTGTTCCATATTTTATTTATTTATTTTTTTGTATAACATTATTTTATTTCCTAAAAACATTCTATATTCACTGTAAAAAATTAAAACGGAAAATGTACTGGTAATTTTCTGCCAGTACATTATCCAGAAATTTTACGGAAATTTCTGTTAACCCTTAAAACACAAACTAATGTAATGTGTAATTTAAAATACAGATAAAACCCCTGTAAAAAACAATACGGAAAATTCCTTCATATTTATACAGTACATTGTGCCCTATTTTTACTGCCTTTTTTTTTACAGTGTTGTACCTGGCCAGTTAAGCTATGTTTAATAAGGTTCTTGCATAAAAAAGAAAAACAAGGAGTAGCAGCAAGGCATTATGGGAAGATATACAGTATATACAACAATGGGCCAAGCCTAGAATGGCTAAACACAAGTTTATGATTGTCTTAACCTCAAATTATTGGTCAGGAAATAAGCAAAATTTTAAATTTAACCAAATGTACTACTTAAAAAGCCATTGCTCTCTCAGAAAAACAGAATGAGGTTTTTGGCAGAATATGGGAAGTTGTGTGTGAAGTGACGAATCACAATGAAACACAATGAGTTGCATGATGCTCCAGAGAGGTGTCTTCGAAAATCAGCTGAGAAATATAATAATAAATGCATCTCTATCAGTGAAGCATGGAGGAAGATGAGTCATTGTGTGGGGAGCCTTTTTAGCTACTGGTAGCTCACCTTCAATGTGAAAAGTCATTTAATGCTTTGGAGTACAGTATTACAGAATAGCTCGCTTCCCACGAATGAAAAGATGTTATCTAAAGAGGAATCAGATGTTATCAATGCTCCTGCCCAAATTGTAAAGACAACCGTGAAGTGGCCAACAGGCCATCACGTCCATCAGGCTCATGTTTTGGCCTTGGTCAGAGTCGAGATTTGAACCCTATATATTTGGTCTCATATTAAATAAATAAAAAACTGGGAGACATTTTTCAACTACTCATGAACTTTTTGAACCATTAAGTGGAACAACATTGACTCTTCTTTCTGTAAAAAGATGTCTGCAAGTTGGGGAAAGACATTCCTTGCTAAGCTACTTTATCTGTACAAAGTATTTGTGCAGTTCTTGCCAATTTCCTGATCAGTGATTTGTGATTAAAAAGGTTAAGATAAATAAAAGACCACTAAATATTTTGGTAACACTTTACAATAAGGTGCATTAGTTAACTACATTAGTTAACATTATGATCACTGACAGGTGAAGTGAATAAAACTGATTATCTCTTCATCTTGGGGTGGTGGTCCCTCTTTTCAAGAGAGAGTGTGTTCCAACTATAGGGGGATCACACTTCTCAGCCTCCCCGGGAAAGTCTATGCCAGGGTACTGGAAAGGAGAATTCGGCCGATAGTGGAACCTCGGATTCAGGAGGAACAGTATGGTTTTCGTCCCGGTCGTGGAACACTGGACCAGCTCTATACCCTTTCCAGGGTGCTGGAGGGTTCATGGGAGTTTGCCCAACCAGTCCACATGTGTTTTGTGGATTTGGAGAAGGCATTCGACTGTGTTCCTCGTGGCATCCTGTGGAGGGTGCTCTGGGAGTATGGGGTCGGTGGCCCCCTGCTTAGGGCTGTTCGGTCCCTGTACGACCGGAGCAAGAGCTTGGTTCGCATTGCCCTTTGTCACCGGTTCTGTTCATAATTTTTATGGACAGAATTTCTAAGCGCAGCCAAGGGCCGGAGATTGTCCGGTTTGGGGATGATGCGATTTCGTCGCTGCTTTTTGCGGATGATGTTGTCGTGTTGGCCTCCTCAGACCAGGACCTTCAGCGTGCACTGGGGCGATTTGCAGCCGAGTGTGAAACGGCTGGGATGAGAATCAGCACCTCCAAGTCCGAGGCCATGGTTCTCAGTCGGAAAAGGGTGGATTGCCCACTTCAGGTTGGTGGAGAGTTCCTGCCTCAAGTGGAGGAGTTCAGGTATCTTGGGGTCTTGTTCACGAGTGAGGGAAGGATGGAACGGGAGATTGACAGACGGATCGGTGCAGCGTCTGCAGTAATTCGGTCGATGTACCGGTCTGTCGTGGTAAAGAAGGAGCCTAGCTGTAAGGCAAAGCTCTCGATTTACCGGTCGATCTACGTTCCTACTCTCACCTATGGTCATGAGCTGTGGGTCATGACCGAAAGGACAAGATCCCGGATACAGGCGGCCGAAATGAGCTTTCTCTGTAGGGTGGCTGGGCGCTCCCTTAGAGAAGCTTGGTCACTTGGGAGGAGCTCAGAGTAGAGCCGTTGCTCCTCCACATCGAGAGGAGCCAGCTGAGGTGGCTCGGGCATCTATTTCGGATGCCTCCTGGGCGCCTTCCCTGGGAGGTGTTCCAGGCACGTCCCACCGGGGAAGACCAAGGACACGCTGGAGGGATTATGTCTCCCGGCTGGCCTGGGAACGCCTCGGGGTTCCCCCGGAAGAGCTGGAGGAAGTGGCTAGGGAGAGGGAAGTCTGGGCATCTCTGCTTAGACTGTTGCCCCTGCGACCCGGCCCCGGATAAGCGGAAGATGATGGATGGATGGATCTCTTCATCACAGCACCTGTTAGTGAGTGGGATATATTTGACAGCAAGTCAACATTTTGCCCTCAAAGTTGATGTGTTAGAAGCAGGAAAAATGGGCAAGCGTAAGGACTTGAGCGAGTTTGACCAGGGCAAAATTGTGATGGATAGACGACTGGGTCAGAGCATCTCCAAAACTGCAGCTCTTGTGGGGTATTCCCGGTCTGCAGTGGTCAGTATCTATCAAAAGTAGTCCAAGGAAGGAACAGTGGTGAACCGGCGAGAGGGTCATGGGTGGCCAAGGCTCATTGATGGATGTGGGGAGCGAAGGCTGGCCCGTGTGGTCCGATGAAACAGACGAGCTACTGTAGCTCAAATTGCTCAAGAAGTTAATGCTGGTTCTGATAGAAAGGTGTCGTAATACACAGTGCATCGCAGTTTGTTGCGTGTTGGGCTGCATAGCCGCAGACCAGTCAGGGTGCCCATGCTGACCCCTGTCCACCGTCGAAAGTGCCAACAGTGAAGCATCAGAACTGGACCACGAAGCAATGGAAGAAGGAGGCCCGGCATGACGAATCACGTTTTCTTTTACATCACTTGGATGGCTGGATGCGTGTGGGTCGCTTACATGGGGAAAACATGGCATCGGGATGCACTTTTCAGGCATTGTAGAAGGTATTTGACTTACGTTGGCTTTTTCCAATTATAAAGACATCGGGACGTTGGAAATGTGAAAGATGCATGGCTCATTTTCTTCCATTGCTCAGGGCTCCAGATTGTGTGTTCCTTTGGCCTTGGATACAACATAAATGACAGCCCAGCTATAAATTCCAGCTTTGTGAACTACATGTCTTCAGTAAGAAAGAGCCATAGATTCAATTCTGAGGTAGGCTATTATCAAGCATTACTTTCAAACTCCAACCCTAAACTTTACAAATAATACCTGTATTGACAATCCACAAATCTGAACGGTCTCTGAATAATCAGTATGCTTCAGTCAGATTTGTAGTTGAGAGTTTCCAGAGGAATAGATTTTACGGCCATATAGGCTTCTGAGACCTTGACATTTGAAGGAATTGTAGCACTCTGTTTGTTTCCCTCTCATTGACTTCTTTTGTGTCTAGTTTTTCTTTCCCTGATGACTACGCAACAGGGAGTCAATGTCCACAATCCCGCTAGTGATTATGTGTCATTCTCAGACAATATCAGTAGAGTACAGAGGACAATGTCCTCCTCTTAGATTCCTTACAGAGACCAGAGCAAACACATACACATTCTTGACTATGTGGTTTACAAGGACTCTCCATAGGTGTAATGGTTTTTATACTGAATGTATATTCTATCCCCCTACACTAAACCTACCCCTAAACCTACCCATCACACAAAACTTTCTGAATAAAAAAAAAAAATTGTTTAGTATTTTTTTTTTACGTTTTTAAAATGGTGTTACGGTCAAGACTGTTTTTGAATGAATCCTTTAAAGGAACACTCCACTTTTTTTAAATAGGCTCAATTTACAACTCTCCTAGAGTTAAACAGTTGAGTTTTACCATTTTCGAATCCATTCAGCCGATCTCCGGGTCTGGCGGTAGGACTTTTAGCTTAGCAAAATGAAAATGAAAATGAAAAGTTGCGATTTTCTAGGCTGATTATTACTGCGCTTTATTATTACACAGGAATGAAGGTATAGTTCCTAGCCATATCGGCCTAGAAAATCGCAACTTTTCTTTTTCCGTCGGTCTTAGTAGCTACACCATGTAACTACAGAAGAGTCAAGTTTTAAATAGGAAAAATATTGAAACTTTGGTCATTTTTTTGAGCGAGATGCCAACGGTCTAATCAGATTCAATGATCTATGCTAAGCTATGCTAAAAGTGCTACCGCCAGACCCGGAGATCGGCTGAAGGAATTCGAAAACGGTAAAACTCAACTGTTTAACTCTAGGGGAGTTGGAAAATGAGCCTATTTTCAAAAAAAGTGGAGTGTTCCTTTAAGGGAATTCATCTTTCTGATTCAACTCTTGTCCCCACCTGTAATGATATAACCTACTGAAAGGGTTACCGAACAAACCAGTGAATGAATATGATCTCTTTTTTGGTGAAGAGAACCAAAAACCTCCAAATATTGATTTCATTCAGTCGAGTGATTTGATTCTTGTATTCATTCAGTTAGCTTGTAATGACATTTTCTCTGTACATAAATTGAGGTGGGATAAAGCAACAAAAAACACAGAACAAAACAACACACTTCGCCTTTAAAATAATTAATTCATTTATCAGTGTAACAGTGCCTGAAGTGAGAGCTTTGTTTTAAACATCAGAGGTCGCTGTATTTACTGGAAGCCATTTTCTGATATTTCTCTCTCTAATTGTCTTTCTGCATTGCAGTCAGTCAGAGGAGGGTTTTATGTGACTGTTTTCATCTGCGCTCTCTGAAATGCCTCTTATGATTTAATGTTCATGCTCAGTCAGCAGCATCTTCCTTTAACGTTCATCCTGGTACATTTCCAGCTCTCTCAATCTTTCTGTGGGGGTGTATATAAATGCTCACTCTGCCTTTTTTCATTGATCAGATCAATAAAACCTGGTAATGAAAAGATGGGGTCAATAATGGGGTCGAAAAAGTTTTTTTTTAATACGGTAAGAACAGTAATGTTGTGAAATATTGTTACAATTTAAAAAATATTTTAAAATGTAATTTATTCCCATGATGCAAAGCTGAATTGTCAACATCATTACGCCAGTCTTCAGTCACGTGATCCTTCTAATATGCTGATTTATTGCATATTTTGATTTTTATCAATGTTTCTTAATTTATTTTGTGGCAACTATGATAATTTCTTTCAGGATTATCTGATGAATAGAAAGTTCAAAAGAACACCATTTATTTGAAATTGCGTTTTCTGAAACGTTATAAATGTCTTTATGTTCAATTAATTTAATGCATCCTTGATAAATAAGTATTCAGTAAAAGCATAAATATGCTTATGTACAATAATTACTTTACCATTACTTGTGCAATTATTATTATTACTCATGCAATACATTACCATTACCATTACCTGTGCCTAGACCTATATGTGTCTTTGGTCTGTCTATATACTGTCATATTGTCTATATTGTTATACGTGTATCAGCACTTTTATGTTTATAGTTGCACATAGAGCCTGGAGTAACGACATTTCGTTCTTCTGTACACTCCTTTTTGTATAGTCCGAATGAAAATAAAGTTGACTTTGACGTGGATTTTTTTACTTACAGAATGTGTATTTGCACGTGGTTATGACCTTCTGCTGTCTCTAAATGACCCCAACATTAATATATTTTTTTTGGTCATATAATCTCTGCGTCCCATCCACACATCATTGAAGCAGATGGGAATGACCAGATGTTTGTGATTACCAAGAATGCAAAATGATTCCGGGATTAAAAGAGAGTGTATAAAACACGGATGCCCTTCATGTTCGGTTGTCATTTAATCACAGATGATTATATGGAGAAATCAAACTGCAGATGTTGCATAAAGCCGGACTGGACAGAGGGACAGAGTGATGCAGAAAGATGCTGGAAGAAACAGGGGCCAGTTGCATAAACGTAGCCATTATTTTAAGAATAGCTTGAACGACTAGCAGAGGTAATCAGTCTGACTTGCCCAATTTAAATTAGACCGATCTGCTTTTTTATGTAACTTTCTTTAAGAAGTTATCGCCAGTCTTGAAAAATGTAGATGGCTTTTAAGACTAGTCTAGCAGTTTAAGCCACAGGTTGAAAGCCAGAAAAAAAGACAGGCAGAGAGAGTGACAGATGGACAGGCCATAAATTATGTATGTGTTTATGTCTGAATAATGCACCTTCAGACTATGGTCAAAGATCTCTCAAGGTCTGCAAAAGAGATCTATTTATTTGAATCTAATTGCTTGAGTCTAAGAAGTTTTCCATAACTAACCCAAGGGCAATCTTTCAGAAGATGAAAGTCTTTGCAATCATATCTGACCACAGGAGCTCTCTGAGTAAAGTGTCGACTAGTGCTTTGACTGTGTAAAACTCTTCAGATCTGAGTGGTCGGGCTCAGACCTTCATCCTTTGGAGCCTAAAACCGGTCTTGAGCCCTTAATCAGTGCTCAAAGTGGGTATGCATGATTCGTGATCGCCTCAGTCCCCTTTAAACCTCATACAGTTCCTCTGTGTCTTTTAGTCGGCACTATTCAGCGTGTTCCCGCAGCAGCGTCAGCGTCAGAAGCAGAGGACAAGGTGTAAGTTTATCTATAGATTGTCTTGATACACTGAAAAAAATGATTTGTTGAATTTACTCAATTTTTTTATCGTAAGTGGTTGCAATCAATTTATTTTATCTCAATTTAAACAAAAACGCATGCAATTCCCATAGAACCAAATAATTTTTTTTTTATTAAAATCAAAAAGCTAAATTTAAATGATTTAAACGAGCACAAATTAATTATGCTTAATTTAATCGGGCCATAATAATTTTTTTTCAGTGTATCGGCAGATTGGCATTCTACAGTTCTTTGTCATAAATGCCGTTTACATAATGTGATGCTAGAGCGATACAAAGACTTCCACTGCATTCACCTCATCACACAAATAATAAATGTTTTAAATCATTTATGCAAAGAAAATATTAAAGATATTAAATGATTATTATTAATTTTAAATGATTTGTTGGTTTAACTAAAAGTAAGTAGCCTAACCTGGTTGCCTTAACATTTTGAGTTCATTTAAACGAAAAAATTGAGTCGATACAAAGAAAAAGATTAGTTTATTCAACAGAAACTCAAAATAGTATGTTATCCCCAATTATATTTATATTTCAAATAAATGCTGTTCTTTTGAAATCCAGAAAAATGAAAGTATCGCACATTGAACAGAACAATTGTTTCAACATTGAAAAGAAATGTTTGTGAAATTATAATACTATTCAACAATATCACTTAGAACACTTTAAAAATCTTACTTACCCTAAACTTTTGAACGGTAGTTATTTTTGCTGGAACTTGTTTTAGATATTACATAACCATGTGGTAATGCCTGTTTTTTTTTTATAATCATGTGAATTACAATTGAAAAGTACTTTATTTAATTTGATTGTTTTCTATTTTTTATTTTGAACTTGGATGCAAACCAAAAGATAAGATTATTGATAAGAAATGAGTGATACGTCTGGCATCAGTGCTAAAGCTTTAGAAAATAACCATTGACTACCATAGTATTTTTCCTAGTAGTCAATGGTTGCTCTCTCTGCCTGGTTACAAACATTCTTCAAAATATCTTCTTTTGTGTTTAGCAGAACAAAGAAACTCATACAGGTTTGGAACAACTTGAGGATGAGTAAATGAGGACAGAATTTTCATTTTTGGGTGAACTATCCCTTTAAGTCGCTTGCTTAGGGACACAACATAAACACGGTGTCACGATTCCCCTGTGTTTTGTGTTTAAGGACTTGTATTGTGTTTCATGCCTTAGTTTCCTGTGTCTGTTTGTAGTCCTTTTGTAATTCTTTTGTTCACTGGTTCCCCTTGATTGTATCCCCAGGTGTGTCTTGTTACCCTTTTTAGCCCTTTTTAGTGTTTCAGTCTTTGTTTCTCGGCTGTTGTCTTAAGTTGCTGCGTTCTTGTTCCCTGTTTTGGATTTTGTTACTGTTCCCTGTCTGGATTATATTGTTCCCATGATCTTGTCCAGTGCGGCTGTTTCGTTGATGTGTTCAGTTAGTGTTTCTCGTGTTCCTTGATTTCCTGGAGTGCTGTCAAATCGATTAATCGCATGTAAAAGTTTGTTAAAATATAATATATATATATGTGTGTATGTGTGTGCGTGCATGCGTGTTCATTCTGGCACTCTCGCACACTTACATACGTACAGTACACACATGCATACACATACATTCATTCATTCATTCATTCATTCATTCATTTGCTCGTTTGCTCGCTCGCTCGCTCGCTCACACGCACACACACTTTTTTGTCAGATGTGATTAATCTCGATTAATGACAACACTAGAAAACAAAGACACAAATACACATTCACAACCATATATGTTGTCTGGTCTTCCAGGCTGGGATGTCACATTGATATGAAAGAGACACATGATTGACAGTCACCTACAGCCACAACATCCGGCTCTGAAACTCTAGAAGACATCATGCTGTTTAATCAAATGACCTTTAGATGGATGGATAGATGGATGGATGGATGAATGGATGGATGGATGGATGGATGGATGGATGGATGGATGGATGGATGGATGGATGGATGGATGGATGGATGGATGGATGGATGGATGGAGTGAACACACAATAGAAACACACAAGAGTCACAAAGATATAGAAACACACAAGAGTCTGACAACACCCACACAAATACTCAGTCTCTAGTTCCCACACTTGCCCTTGTCGGTCAAAACTTCTTGACCTGGTCCGATTAAAGTCTAGAATGACTGTCTAACGGATTTGGGTAGAGATCAGGTGACCTGTCTCTCTCTCTCTCTCTCTCTCTCTCTCTCTCTCTCTCTCTCTCTCACACACACACACACATTCTTGTAGCAGACACCTGCGAGACTATGTGAGTCTTGAACTCCAGGGGGGCAATGAAAAATTCAGAATGGCGTGAGCACACTCACTTATTCCAGGGCAATGGGGCCTGTGAGAGGACACATCAGAGAAAACACGCCCAGGACATGCTATTCCACCTCACGAAACCAACACCTCTGACATTTTCCAAACGGCTGGGTCCAAGCAGTACTATTACAAGAGATGACACATCTCAATTTGTTCATCTTTAATACTAGAACTACATCTAATAAACTGATAATAGCTGATTTCGTGATCAATAATTGATTAATCTATTAAAAAAAATTCAAGGCTAATCTTTTGTCATTTTCTTGAAATTGTTGTACGTTTGTTTGTTTGTTTGTTGTTGTCATTACAAATAAAAGATGCAAAAAATACTTTCCCAAAGTACTTTCCCAATGTATTCTCTATAAATGGTAATATTTTTTTTTAAATAACTATAACATAAATAACTATTATGATGATAAATGCTGATTTGCGAAAAATTATGAAATTGATTAATCTAAAGATTTTTTTAAACAGGCTAATCTTTTTTCCAGATTTGTATAGAAAAGCAAATTTTTGGAAAGTATTTATTTATTTGTTTGTTTATTTGTCCATTATTTATTTATTAATTAATTTCTTCTATTATATTATAATATTATTTGTTGTTATTACAGACAAAAATAAAAAATAATATAAAACAAACAAACATACAAATAATATAAGTACTCACCCAATTTATTCTCTATAAATGCTAATAAATATTTTAACATAACTAACTATTAATAAATAATTATAATAGAAATAACTATTGGTATAAATGCTTATTGTGTGAAAAATTATTAAATTGATTAATCTAAAGATTTAGGCTTATCTTTTTTCCAGTTTTGTATTGAAAAGAACGTTTTCTTATTTATTTGGTTTTTTGTTTGTTTACTTGTTCATTTATTTATTCAATCATAACTTCATTGTTATTATTCACTGTTATTATTACGAAAAAATCCCACAAATAATACAAGTACTTACCCCCTCTGCAATAAATGTATTTATGATATATATATATATATGTATTATTATATTATTACAAATTATGTAATACAATATCATGTATAATTAAATTATAGACCCAACAAATTAATGATGAAATGTATCAATTATGTTTATTTTCAATGTTTAAATTTTTATTTTTTGTCCTGCTGCAGCCTTCTAAGATATTTTTTTGTCATTTTGTTGTGAAAACAATAATTCAATGCAATTCAGTGAACAAGAGGTTTTCACAGCACTGAGCATTTTTGCGTAACAGTTTTGTGTAAATCTGATGGAAAAAATGCATTGTTACAATGGCATTTGATTCTTTGCAGATGTTGGATTCAACTGCTGAGGTCACCTGGAGCTATGCACACAATAAAATATGTAATTCAGGTCATAATATTTCAGCACATCATATGTTTCATAAAATATCCACAACCAAGATAAACACATAACACATAGCCACACATCTTGCAAACATATGTCACGTTGAAGTGCCGCTAGTGTGTGGCTAATGTGGTGACCTCCAGGGCAGATCTGTGTGCAGAAATACATGGCTAACTAAGAAGATCTCCAGGGGTTGGAAGGACTGAAGCCTCAAGTCATCGATGTGCCAATGTTCTGTCGCAACAGCCTTGTCTGAGGGGGATTATGGGATATCTCAAGTGTATACATTCTTTGTCTGTCATATTCCAATTCTTATGTGAGGAGAACAGCAGAAGCATAGCTGTCTTTAGGAAGCTTTTCTACTGAGAACGTTCCAGACGTGGGTGCAGAGCATTCTGTTTTTCTGTCGCTTTACTCTGGTCAGGATGTGACTACAAAGGTGTTTCATTTTCTCTCCGAGAGCTGTTAAATTTCCGGAGGACAAAACACAGGAGGGCTGGCTTTCAATGTTGTGTTGCGTAAGGTAGAAATGTTCAGTCAGAGAGACAGGCGGCTGTCACGGGGTAGCGGCAACGCTTAACCCCTTAAGACAGGAGACAGAGCGTTGAACTATGTTCTAAACTGTAAAGCTATAATGCAAATAGAAATATAGGAACACAACAGGAGAAATTTAGAGGCGGCAGAAAACCCTGAGAATTATGACTTTGAATTAATAAAAATCTATGGAATGACCACAAACAAATAATTTGATGTTGTAAACAAACCAACATTATCCAAAAGTGCTGTGTTGCAGCTGCTCTGGATGAATCAATCTCAGCTTGGTCACTGATTCATAAAACTTCAGGAATAACATTTTGAAAGCAGGGTGGTTGCTAGGGTGTTGCCATGCATTTGCTAATGTATTATGAGTGGTTCAGGGTGGTTGCTAGCATTGCTATGCGGTTGTGAAGGTATTCTGAGTCGTTTAAGGTGGTTATCGGGGTGTTACTGTTTTTGCTATGGTATTGTGAGTGGTTTAAGGTGTTAAGGGTGGTTGCTAGGGCATTGTATGTGGTTGTTAAGTTATTGTACATGTGAGTGCTTTAAGGTGGTTGCTAAGGCATTGCTATGCAGTTGCTAAGGCATTGTGAGTGGTTTAGGGTCTTCACAGTTGTTGCTAAGGCATTGCTATGTGGTTGTTAAGGTATTCTGTATGATTTAGGGTAGTTGCTATGGTATTGCTAAGGTATTATGAGTGGTGTAGTGTGTTGAGTGGTTGCCAGAGTGGTTGTGAAGGTATTCTGAGTCGTTTAAGGTGGTTATCGGGTTGTTACTGTTTTTGCTATGGTATTGTGAGTGGTTTAAGGTGTTAAGGGTGGTTGCTAGGGCATTACTATGTGGTTGTTAAGGTATTGTATATGTGAGTGGTTTATGGTGGTTTGCCATGGTGTTGCTATGGTACTGCTAAGGTATTATGAGTGGTTTAGGGTCTTCACGGTTGTTGCTAAGGCATTGCTATGTGGCTGTTAAGGTATTCTGCATGATTTAGGGTAGTTGCTATGGTGTTGCTAAGGTATTATGAGTGGTGTTGTGTGTTGAGTGTGGTTGCCAGAGCATTGCTATGTGGTTGTCCAGGAAGTCTGAGTGGTTTATAGTGGTTGCTACTGTGTTGCTATGCATTTGCTATGAGTGGTTTAGGGTGTCAGGGTGGTTGCGAGAGCATTGCTATGTGGTTGTGAAGGCATTGAGTGGTTTAAGGTGGTTGTTAGGGTGGTTGCTAGGGTATTACTATGTGGTTGTTATGGTATTGTGAATGTGAGTGCTTTAGGGTGGTTGCTAAGGTGTTGCTATGTAGTTGCTAAGGTATTATGAGTGGTTTAGGCTGTTCAGGGTGGGTGCTATAGGCATTGCTGTGTGGTTGTTAAAGTATAATAAGTGCTTTAGGGTAGTTGCATGCTAGGGCATTGCTATGCTAAGGTATTATGAGTGGCTTAGGGTGTTCAGGGTGGTTACTATATGCAGTTCTATGTTGTTATACGTATTATGAGCAGTTTAGTGTGCCTGTAATGCATTAGTATCCAGTTGCTTAGGTATTATGAGTGGTGTAGGGTGTTGAGGGTGGTTGCTAGAGCATTGCTTTGGGACTGTTAAGGTATTCTCTGAGTGGTTTAGGGTGGTTGCTAGGGTGTTGCTATGCATTTGCTAAGGTATTATGAGTGGTTTAAGGTGTTAAGGGTGGTTTTGATAGGGTATTACTATATGGTTGTTACGGTATTGTGAATGTGAGTGCTTTAGCGTAATTACTAAGGCGTTGCTATGCAGTTGTTAAGGTATTATGAGTGGGTTAGAGTGTTCAGGGTGGTTACTATTTGCATTTCTATGTGGTTATTAAAGTATTATGAGCGGTTTAGTGTGCCTGTAGTGGATTCGTATTCAGTTGCTAAGGTATTATGAGTGGTTTGGGATTTCAGGGTGGTTGCTAAGGCATTGCTATGTGGTTGTTAAGGTATTCTGAGTGGTTTAGAGTGGTTGCTAGGGCATTTCTATGCATTTGCTAAGGTATTATGAGTAGATTAGTGTGTTTGCTATAGCATCCAATCTGAGAATGTAACAATAACTCAAGCATTGACATAAATGGAGCATACTGCACTGGCATATTTACAGATGTTTAATATGCACGCATTATATAATCATAGAATTTTAAACATCTACTTGCTTTTCCATTGGGAGTGAAAGACAAGTGAATGGATATGATTTGCTAAAATAGGTTAAAAGTCATTTTGGTGTAATTATAAAAGTAGACACTTCCAGAAATGCAGTAAGGTATATTGATTAGGGCCAAATAGAAAGGTCACTATAGTCTGTTATTGTGTAGATTAGTCAGATGTGTTCAGAAGCTCTGAATGGATTAGTGATCTCTAATGTTGTGATTGAATCAATTGGATTTATATTTGTTGAATGCCTGTGATTATTCTGCACAGTTTTAACATGCTTTATGCCGGGGTTCTCATTAACTCTTTAAGTTAACTTTGTCTGGTAGCTGTTTATTTAAATGACTAATCACACTTAAAAAAAGTAGTACACACATTATACAAAGTATATGTTGTTACCTCTGATAAGACAGTACCAGCTGACAGATTTATAAATCTTTTATATTGAATTATTCTATTCTTCACTAAGGTACTCAGCAACAACTTATATTTTTGGAAAATATTTTTTATTTAGATATTTGATTGGACTGTATATTGTATTGTTTTATTGTTATTTCATAGTATTTTATTATGTTTTACTATGTGTTTTTTATAGAATTATGTCATTTTTATGTTTTAAATTTAAAAATGTTCTACATGGCATTATTTACTGATCTCATTTATTTTGATTTGAAGGAGATCATTAATATTTTGTGGCTGCAAGGCCCTTTGGGAACAATAAAGTATGTTTAATTTTATAATTGCACAAATAACATAGGAAATTAATGTTAAAGTTAAAAAAAAGAGTCTGTTTGATTGCAGAAGCCACTTGGCTGAATATTTTGTTAGTTAATGCGGTGAAATGTATTTTAAGTGCTTTTTTGAAGGGGGAGGGGGGGGGGGGATTCTCTACTCCTTCAAATAGGTCATATTACAATTTACATAACCATTTGTCTTATCTGGCCTCTCGGCTAGACAGTGACAGCAGCTCCCTGTGGACAACAGCCAGAGGACGGTATGCTCAGGTAGAGACACAGTGTCTGGAGTTACACAAGAACTGTACAAGAGGTGTCATCTTACCTGCATACTCTCATCACTCAGTCATGCCTTTTTAACCACATAATGCTGTAGTTATGGTATTTATGAGCAGGGACTAACTGAAGCTAACCAGCCAGACCATGACGACTTGGGTTTAACACTGCAGAGAACTCACCTGAAATAATCTTTTGGCTATGTAAGGAATTAAATACTAGCGTACTACCTACTGCATACACTCTAAAAAAAAAAAAAGGTTCTATATGGCACCAAAAATGGTTCTTGGCTCGTAATCATAGGGGAACCTTTTTAAGTGCTATATAGCACCAATTTTGGTGCTTCAGCGGTTCTTCAGAGGTTCTTCACCGGTTCTTTGACTAAGGTGCTATATAGAACTGCTAACTATGGTGCTATATAGCACCTACCATATACAGAACATGTTAGGATATGGTGCTATATAGCACCAAAAGTGTTTCCTTTATGATTACGACGAAGAACCATTTTTGGTGCCATATAGAACCTTTTTTTTTTTTAGAGTGTACTAGGGGTGTGTCTGAAGCCTAAATCCAAATTCGGAAGGCACGGAAAATTAGTAACGCATTCTACTGAGCCCCTAAAGGGACGCGGTTATAGGACCGTTCACACCGAACACATTTTTCCATTCCACTGCGCTGCTTTTCCATAGTTTTTCAATGTAAATATGCGTTAGACAGACATCTTTAACCGTTGCGCTCACAAATGACACAGCATTTTAAAAACGCGGCACTCAAGTAAAAAAAAAAAAAAACACATCTCTAGACCTTGCACATTTTTTTTGGTTCCATTGACCTGCAAAGTGTTTTTAACAGCAAAAGCGGGTTGTGTGTGAACCGGCCCTTAGGCTTGCTGAGGTAGGCGGATACATTAAAGTAGCTATCAGAAAGTAAGTAGAGATGACTGTCAAGACGATGTTGGAGGATTTGGTGTGCAACAGATCCTGAGCGTCATTGACAAATTTGTTATCTTATAAAATGTGTGTTCAGTCAGGACTGGCACTTCGAAGTGAAAGTGAAAAGCGAGCGCGCATTCAAAAGTGATTTCAATACCCTGCATATTGATAGTGGCTCCCTGATACCCGCAAATTATATACAATATAATTACTCAACTATATAATTGCCAGAGAGTGCACAAGAATTGAAATATTTTTCCCTCCAATCTCCTATTTTCTTACATCACCATGTCCCTTTAGGGGCTCCGTAGAATGCGTAATTTCCTTTCCGAATACTGTATTCAGCTTCAGGCACATCCCTGCATACTAACTGTATACCAATTATATTTAAAACAGTATATGATACAGTATGACTGTCTGCTTAATATCGGCTAACTCTTTATTGTGATGGTACTCCAACAGACATTCTACTGACTATAAGTATTTTGCAAGTACATTATCCTAACCCTATCAGTCTACTAATACTCTACTAACACTCTGAGAGTTAGTAGATTGCAAGAAAAAGTATGTGAACTGCTGAATATATGAAAAATGTTAACAAAATAAGAGATCATACAAAATGCAGGTCATTTTTTATTTAGTACTGTCCTGAATAAGATATTTTACATAAAAGATGTTTACATTTAGTCCACAAGACAAACAAAGAGCTGAATTTATTCAAATAACCCCGTTCAAAAGTTTATGAACCATTGATTCTTAATACTGTGTGTCATTCCCTGGATGATCCACGGCTGTATTGTTGTTTTGTGATGGTTGTTCTTGAGTCCCTTGTTTGTCCTGAGCAGTTAAACTGTCCAATGCTCTTCAGAAAAATCCTCTAGGTCCTGCAAATTCTTCAGTTTTCCAGCAACTTTTGCATATTTGAACCCTTTCCAGGAGTGACTGTATGATTTTGAGATCCATCTTTTCACACTGAGGGCAATTGAGGGACTCAAACACAACTATTAAAAAGGTTCAAACATTCACTGATGCTCCAGGAAACATGACGGATTAAGAGCTGGGGGGTGAAAACTTTTTGAATTTGAAGATCAAGGTAAAGTGTATTTAATTTGTCTTCCGGGAAACATGTAAGTATCTTCTATTGCTTCCGAAGGGCAGTACTAAATTAAAAGAAAAATTATATTTAAAGAAAATATACGAAAAATTTATTTGGACATCATCTTCCTGTTCAAAAGTTTTCACCCCCGGCTCTTAATGCATCATGTTTCCTTCTGGAGCATATAAGTGTGGGTCATGACAATATTTAATGTGTGTGTTAAATGAATAAAAAATTAACACAAACCAAGCACTTAGTCTGCACCAACTCCCTTCAGGTGGTCAGACTGTTGGTTTATGTGTGTGTGTGGTTTTGCAGTGCCCTGGGGGACTGGGTGTTTGTCTGAAGCAATGGCACTATAGGACATTCCTGTATTCTAGCTGACAGGTGTCTGTCTGACAGTGATGGATGCTGATGTTATGACAGTCTCCATTTGCTACGACTGCACTGTGTAGTGCTACAGCTCAGAGTATGAACTGTGAGAGAGGAGAAGAGAAGCTGGCATCAGTACAGACAGACACCCTAAACAGATTATGGTGGCTGCACTGCAGCTCTCGCTCTCTGCTTATCCCAGAATCCCTTGCAACGCTCTCTCTCAGCTGCAATGCTTTCCAAGGCTGTATCTGAAACCGAAGGCTGCCTCGTTGGTCGGAAAATCTTGCCATGCCATGTGCTTTTTTTGTATGAAGGACAGTCTTTGCACCATATGGTCACATAATAATCTAAAACAAAAATTAATATCTTTAGATACATATGAAAATGTAATAACTAGTTTATTTCTCAGTAGATATTATAGTTCAAAAGGTCAGCAAGATTTTTTTTACATTTTTAAAATAAGTCTCTTATGCTACATTTATTTGATCAAAATAGTAAAGCAGTAATATTACAAAATCGTATAACAATTTAAAATAACTTTTTTATTGCTGTCTAATCGATTAATCGCGATTAATCGCATCCAAAAAGTTTGTGTTTAGATAATACATGTGTGTTCTGCGTGTATAATTATTATGTATATATAAATACACACACATGCATTATTATGTTTATATAAATACACACACATGCGCTTTTATTTTGGATGCGATTAATCACGATTAATCGATTTGACAGCACTCATTTAAATATTTTAAAATGTAGCAAAGCTGAATTTTTTGCATTTTTTTTTACTCTATAAACATTTCATATTATAATCGGTTGAAAACAGGTGTCATATTGTTGTGGAAACTCTTTCTAGCACTCTGATTATTTTTTTGTCATTTATTTGACATTAAAAATATTTAGCAACATTAAAAAAGTCTTCTGTCATTTTCAATCAATTTAATGTGCCCTAGTTGAATATAAGTATTAATTACGTTCAAAAAACTAAATTTTTCTGACCCAAAACATTTGAAAGGCAAGCAATAATAAATTAAATAATATCCATCTTCAAAATGATTGAAATTGTGGGGATGGTGGAGCATATTTTATCATAATAAAGTAAATGATTATATAAATGTGTACATAAATGAGTACTTCTCGTTCGTTCAAATGCTGAAAATGCAGTGTTACACAAATTTGAAATGACAAAGTCTGGGGCTGGAATAGCTAGTCTGAGGAGAGGAGAAAATATACTGTGTTAAAAGAGAAAAAAGGTAAGAATTGAGGAAAATAAAATGGTTGATAAGGCAAAAGATGCAATCAAGGAGTGGGAAAATGGAACAGAAGGATGAATTGAGAAAGAGACATTAGTTTGGCCAAGTGTGTGTCCAGGAGTCAGCATGGTTCCACTCTGTGATTGGTGTGCCAGGCGTTGTGTAATCACCTTATGCCCACCACAGAGCATCTTCCCTGTCCGCAGGCCCAATTCTCAGGCAAGGTAATATGTGACCGAACGGACAGAGAAAAATATAACTTATTATGGTGACACTGCCCTGGGTAAAGTAGGTCCTCTAATGGGATATATGTTGCCACATCTGCAGACCTGATCCAAAGATACACATGCAAACTGCAGATAAAATTAAACAATAGCACTGGTATTGCTTTATATGCTTTATAACACTAAATAAAAATATTCATTAGCTTGTTAGACGATTGCATGCATGCATTTCTTGGAGCTGTGGCCTCGTGCACATGCTCTGACGCATTGAGCAGTGAGGCTCATTAAGGCGAAGTGAATTTGATTCCAACTTGTGGCATTTCCAGATCTGGTTCTCCCCTCTCGTTCCCCATCTTCTCTCCGCTAAACCAAAATCCTCATTGGAGCACATTTGTTCACTTGGCAGCCATCTTGGCGAAAACCCCTGGCAGCTATTTTCTAGTCACGTAAGCACATCTGCTACTATCTTCTTGAATAGGGACTGCGACACAGACTTTTGGACTCCCCTGTATGTCACCACTGTAATAAATGCAGCAATTAAGGGAACACTCCACTTTTTGTGGAGTCCCCTAGAGTTAAAAAGTTGAGTTTTACCGTTTACCGCTGACCAAAGAGTTTCGATATTTTTCCTATTTAAAACGTGACTCTTCTGTAGTTACGTTCAGTCACAGCGCCTGAAAATAGTCTATAACTAATAGTTGGGGACTATTTTCAGGCGTTGTGTAATATGGAATGAAAGTATAGTTCCTAGCCATATCGGCAACTTTTCATTTTCCGTCGGTCTTAGTACACGATGTAATTACAGAAGAGTCAAGTTTTAAATAGGAAAAATATCGAAACTCTTTGGCCAATTGAATCAGATTCAATTATCTATGCTAAGCTGTGCTAAAAAAAACTGTTTAAAGGCCTTTGCACACTGAGTCCGAAATTCGCATGCGAAATTTTCGCACGTCAAAAAATAAATTCGACCTCACGTTATGTCAATTACGCTTGCACACTGCCTCCGAAACTTTCGTCCGTCAAAAAAAAAATCGGAACAGGTTCGATTTTCTGCGTTTTTCGCATCCGTTTTTCCCATCTACAGTGCTGATGCCCAACCTAAAACTGCTGGCAATGCTGGTGAATGAATCGCCAGTGCTCAGATACCTACAATTATATATATAAATTTTATTGTATCAAAAATACTACAAATATTATTATATCACAGCTATAATTATAGCACACCAAGTCCCTGTAAACCGTGTGTGTGTGTGTGTGTGCGCGCGTGCGGATCCATACCTTTAAACATAGGCTGTCAGTCTCTGTTCAGGATAAATTGATTCAGGGAAATTTGTGGTCTTCTTTTTAATATGTAGCGCCAGTATCGCTAGCAAAGCATCAAACGGAGCCACTGACATTCAAAAGTAAACTTTGAATTGGTCAGGGGTGCGTTTCCCGAAAGCATCGTCGGCCAACTATGGTCGCAAGTTCCGTCGTTATCAGCATAGTTCAACGATTTGGTGTTTCCCGAAACCATCGTTCCAACGAACGTTCGCAAACTGCATCGCAAACTTGTGTGGTTGGAACGACAGCTCTTGACCTGTGGTTAGAAGTATAGTTCCTTGTTAGTTTGTCGTGTCTGGGATGTGTTCTATTCAGAGCTATCGACCCTATAGCCTATTTCTTTCGAAGGTTTCACCATCCACTTTAAGTAATTTGGATGACTTAAAGTCGAGGTGCCTAGGTTTTACACAATTTGCTTTCTTCATTACAAATTATTTGAAACGATATAATAGCGTGACGATCGCAATTATTCTCCCTTCGAAGTGCCCTCCGAAAGGATTATTTATGCTGGTTGGGACGCAGTCTTGGTTTTGTTTGTGCGAAGAAACGAGTGTGCAAGTGAGTAGCTTTGTTAAATTCCCAAAGACAAATTGTCATATAACAATATTTTACAAAAAGGGGTTTACCCTTAAATATTAAATTGTATCTGTACTGTAGCATTACACATACGCAACACATGCAGTGCTTAGCGCTAAGGAAACGTTGGCAGATTCAGATTTATTTTATTCTGACATTTAAACATTTAACAAATGATGACATGAATCAACATAAAGTCTGAATAGGAATAGGCAGAAGCATTTATTTTTTGGGTGATTTCTGCCCAGGATTTTTTTTTTATCAACATTTGTTACATAATTTTTCAGCTTTGAAAATAGCTGTTTTTTTTATTCTCCACCTCCTCCAAAAGAACTGTAACTTCATTTTTTGAAAATTGTGGTTTTCGCGTCATCTTCATATAGGTCATATGAACACATAGCTGTATGGCAAGGGGACTTAAATAGGTAGGCTAATGATCTTAAGCAAAATATGCAACAGGTGTACACAATAGTATAACAATCACAGTGATCATTGATCAACAGTAAAACCCATCATTTATTTTCATTTTAATTGTGCTGATCTATCAATATTCAATAAGAAATTAATAAATATGAAATTGTGAAATTAATAGTTATAGATTTTTGGGATCAGAGAAGACAACATTGTGTTTATATATGTTTATATTTTATTGTTCAAAGAATGAATGTTGAGTTGTTAACGTAATTACTCCACATCGTCACTAAGAAAGCGCAGTCGAAAAGAGAAAAGAACCAAATTTACAGCAGGTGGCGATATGTGCTCATAGCACCAGTCCGCCATTAGATCGAAGAAGAAGAAGAAGAACGTTATAACGACAGCTCCAACCAATGTGGTTCAAACCATGGTTTTGGGAAACAGTAGTGACTAGCTAGTTGATTTCTTTAAAGATGCATCGTACTATGGTAGTTAAACCAGCGAGTTGCATCGTTGTACAGGAAACGCACCCCAGGATAATCCCGCAACGCTCCTTGATAAGGAGGTGGAACTCTCCTTCCTCTCTATGCAATCGCAGAAGTGGATGGACCCAATATTTCCTATTTTTCATTTTTTAAGAGAGAGGACAAAAAAATCCTCCCCACTACTTGAAGACGGCATTTTGTGCTGTTTTGCGTTTTTTTTCCGTATCGCATTCATTAATACGCATCGGACTCAGTGTGCAATGTCTCTGTGCGTGACAAATTTTTCGGATGACGAATACGAAAAAACACATGCGAAAATTTCGGACTCAGTGTGCAAAGGCCTTAACTCTAGGGGAGTTGGAAAATAAGCCTACACTCTAAAAAATGCTGGGTTAAAAACAACCCAAGTTGGGTTGAAAATGAACTAACCCAGCAATTGGGTTGTTATAACCCAGTGATTGGGTTGTTTTAAGCAAGCATTTAACCCAACCGCTGGGTTAAAACGACCCATTCACTGGGTTAAAACAACCCAATTGCTGGGTTAGTCCATTTTCAACCCAACTTGGGTTGTTTTTAACCCAGCTTGTTTTAGAGTGTATTTTCAAAAAAAGTGGAGTGTTCCTTTAAATACTGTATTTAAATGAATACTGCTGACAGCAATTAAATCATATCTTCCTTAGCTCAAATCGATATTTTTATATATATTTTTCAAATATAAAAATAAAAAATATATTTTTCAAAGTTTGTCCAGCTAATGTGATCTTTTAATTGAAAAGCAGAACTTCCTTTCAACCTCATACTGAGCGTTACCAAAGTCCCTTTAAAACAAGACATTTCACTCAGTGGACATCTTTGAAACGCCCCTTGGACATGCAAGTGCAGCCCCTATCTCTTTGAATGGGGAAACATCAAATTCTCCAAAAATGTTCACCAAATTTAAGATTACATTATATATTTGAAATCCTAAATGAAATCTGACAACGTTTCTAAACGCTCGAATCATGACAAAGCTGCGTTTTTCAGCCCGGACAAAGCGCCCGTCTCAGAACACTGCATGTTTCTATAGCAACTAATGGCAGCTGCAGTGATGACTTTACTAATCAACGATTGGCTCTTTCATTTAGAAGGCGGGTCTTAAGGCCAATTTATACTTCTGCGTCGAGTGCACGCAGAAGGCACGGCGTACCATACGCATAGACGCATAATGGATACGCCGTACCCTGACGCGCACCTCTCCAAAAATGTAACAACGCGTCAATTCTACGCGGACCGCAAGCGCTGTGATTGGTCTGCCAGAACCCTTCCCTTAGGGCAATAAATAAATAAAAAATCTGCGATAGGAGTGTGTGTGTGTGTGTGTCCAGAAATGGGATGATAGTTCCTTACGTCTGCTATAACACAATATTTTGTAGTCCAGCGATTCTTTATGGTAGTAAATAAATACATAGATCCGCTGAGTATAGTTTATTTATTTTCTCATTAAAACCAAAGATGTTAATCAGTGATTGCATATCAAGAACAGGGACACATTAGGGTACATTTCGTGAATGAAGTCTCCGCAACAGCAATCGATTGCTCGAGCCACCGCTACTGAAAACAGCGGCCACGAGCTCTGCATGATTTCACAAACGCATTCCAGTGCCAGATCGCCTTATTTAACTTTACTAATCAACTAGAGATGCTTAATTTGTATTAGATACAACAACTCAAGCTGCAAGAAAAGCCGCTCTCTCACTGCTGCTGATAATCCGACATGAATGTACACATTCTACACAACAAGCTGCTTCTTCTTCGGCTGTTGTCTTGATTACACCAACATGCCCGAGGACACTGCCTCCTAGCGTCTGCATGTGTAATTGCACATTGACGTAGACAACAGCGCAGAAGTATAAATGCTCACGACGGCGCCGGCTACGCGCGTACACTACGGCGTACACTCGACGCAGAAGTATAAATTGGCCTTTATTCGCCATATTGGGCGTTGCACTTTCTCCCATATCTTCCTATACTGTATATAGTCTTTGGCATTACAATGTAATTCTTTTTTTTTTTTATATAAAACTGAAGCGGTGTCCAAAAGCATGTAGGTACTACATTTGAATTTGAACTTACTTGAATTTGGACATACATCCGCCATGTTGTCGTTATCATGTGACCAACCGGCATCTGTTGCGTCCATTCGCCTACATTCATAATCCTCTCCAGTGGCCTCATGGGATAGTAAAGTGTCCATCGTATGCGCACTTCAGAATCTCGCCGGAAGTAGGTCATCCGGGTACTTTTCGCTTACTGTTTTTCGAATACTGTGAATTCGGACATACTAGCCTCCTCTGTTGGCGTAGGCTACTGTATTTCGCCTACTATATAGTAGAGAGCAGGGCCTGAAATTAACACCCGACCACGCGCCAAATGCGGGTGAATTTTGCAATTGGCGGGTAAGTGTAAGTGTATTCTTACAAGCTAAAGAACAATATTTGTGGGACAAGTGGATTTTTGAAGGGGCAAGTGAAAGAGAATTTTACTAGACAGATTAAAACATCAATAACAAAAAAGTAGGGAATCAACAAAATGCAAGAATGATTCTGCATTCATTTAGCGTAAGTGGCAATCGATAGTGAATAATAGCTAATATATAGCCTAAAACTGACGGTAACAATGTTGCGCTGTTGACACTCACGCAGCCTCTCGAGGAAATCAATGTTTTACTTGAATGATTCAGCGCTTTGAATGAATCGTTTGTATCAAACATTCAATGACCTATTCATAAACGACTGCCTCATTCTTGAATGAATCAGCCGTTTGAACGAATCGACTCAATGACTCACTCATTAAAACGGTCACCTGCTGCCACCTACTGGTGGTTTACTTTCATGTTTAAACATTCTTTCCAACTTTTCTTATTTGTATATTCAAAAATATTTAAAACAATCTAATTTTTTAATGCAGTTAAAAAAAAATTATATATATATTATATTTTATATACATTTTTCAGTGTAAATTATTTAATTTGATTGGTAACAGCCCTACACTGTCTTATTATTCTAATTTAATTTATAGATACAATTTAAGAATATAAACTGAAAGCTGAAGCATAGCCTATATTTAATAAGATTATGGGGAAAAATGCCCTTTATAAAAGGTAAAAATATCAAAGATATGCAGATTTAAATATGTCAAAGCTGATTGAACACTGTTGAGAATATTTCTTCAGAATAAATTATATTTACAACACAAAAAAATCCGGACAAGCACATGAACAGGCTTAATGATGTCGAGGAGGGAAAAAAAAGTGGCTGGTGGTCAAAAACGTTAATTTCAGGCCCTGGTAGAGAGGTATCCGATTTTGGACTCATTTAAAATAGAGTGTTGCTATTTCATTCTTTTTCCATCAAGCCTTCTTTTTTATGGCCTACTGTTTCTAACTAAACTATTGCAATATTAAAAGTGGCACCATTTAAAAACTATTGCATGCTTGTTTTTAGAGACAACAGAAACAAAGGTGAGACTTGGGCTATTTCAAGTTTTTCAGTAATTCACATTCGCTTATACACAGACACATTCAACAAAACTGACGTGTGTGAAACATTAGTTACCCCAGGAAAACACAGTGCCTCTCATCTTTAAGACTGGCTGTGTGAGGGATGTTTGCACCTGGAGACATGACCCTGCTCTCTCTAATTTAGTCTACCTGTCTTCCTTTTTCCTCTTCTCTGCTGAGCCATCAAAAACTGCAGAAACTTAAATGGCACAGCAGGCACCCTCCCTATTCGTGCTCGTGACGCACCCCGGTATTTATAACACTGGTCATCCATTTTGTTTACGATGACGGAGGTGTGCAGCGCTACGCTGGAGCCGAAGAGTCATCTAGCGGTCAACAGCGGTACTACAATTGCAGTTTGACGTGTTTTGTGGATCAGAGCTTTTTCCCCTTATGCCCCTATGCCAGCATTGACAACAATAAGAGGTAATAATAAAACTGATTAAGTGCACATGTATGACAGGATGAGCATTTTAATCCATAATGATTTGCTGTAGCTAGCGACACAGGACAGAGCCGACAGTGAGTAAATCTCGGTTCACAGATTTAGTGTCCAGGCAGGTCATTTGAGGTAGAAAATCTGACAGACGGCAAATCTCAAGATTTTCCTCGGTGTGTGTGTTCCAGTACATGATATAAATATAAATCATAGTTCTTGTCCTGACTGCAGATTGTGTTGTTGCAGAGTGGTAGTAAATCCCACAGCTTCATTTTCTCAGACATTTTCACATAGATTCAAAATCCAGAGCTGTATTCTTATTGTGTCTATCAGCTGAAGAGAGAAAGGGAAGGAGAAAGAATAACACGCAGAGCCCCCGGATGACCTTGATTATGGACCATTGATTTGGGTGACCCAGAGGTCAGCATGGTAAATTCTTCCTGTTCGCAGACACCAAAATACACACATGTAAATGTCATTATCACAAGGAGTTGAACTTTCATGTCAAAACACATATGATTCTCACTTTGTGTAAAGGAAAATGGCACATGTCCCAAATCCAATCATTCATACAAACATATTAAAAAGAGATCTTTGATTTGTTTAAATAGTTGGCTCCAAAAAGTATTTTGATACACTGCAAAGCATTAGATTCAAAATATAAAATTTCTGAACTGAAAAAAATGTTTCAATATTTTTATTTTGTTTTTCAGCAAAATATCATTCTTAAATCAAGATACATTTACTTGAGAGGCAAAATTACTAAGATACAAAGTCTTATTTTTATAAAAAATTAAGTGAATTCATGCTTCAAACAGACAAAATATCTGTCAGTGGGGCAAGAAATATAAACTTGTTTTCCTTGTTTAAAGTTTTTTTATTTGCAGGTATTTCTTCTGGTTTTAAACATAATTTCAATATTTATTTATTTTTCAAACTTAATGTCTTGAGTTATTTTGCTTCTCAAGTAAATGTATCTTCGTTTAAGAATGTAAATGGTAGTAACACTTTACAATAAGGTTCATTAGTTAACATGAACTAATAATGAACTGCACTTTTAAAGCATTTATTTATCTTTGTTAATGTTAATTTTAACGTTTACTAATGCGTTATTAAAGCCGTGTTAACATTAGTTAATGCTCTGTGAACTAACATGAACAGCTGTACTTTTATTAACTTACGTTAACAAAGATTAACTATAATGCTGAACAGAGGTGTTGTTCATGGTTAATTAATGTTAACTAATGCATTAACTAATGTTAACTAATACAACCTTATTGTAAAGCGTTACCATGTAAATATGCAGGTTATTTTAGAAGCCAAACGAGATGCATAATTTCCACCATTATTGCACAAGAAAACAGATTAGTGGGGCATGTTGTCATATAAACTGCCATTATATGCCTTTTTTTAAATACTTTTATATATTATATCTACATTTTAGATATATATTTTTAAATATATAAAATATATACAATGAAATTAGCAAGCTGCCATATTTATACCAGCAGATAATTACATTTAAAACTTGTGACAGCTTGTCTCAAATCGGTATTCATGAGAAAAAACATGCTTGGCATGAGAATTCCATTCAGTCTTTTATAGTTAAAATCTACCTGCATTAATTAGTTGACTCGTGTATGAATATGTTTGTGTGGTTTTATTGTGTTCATTTGTTTACACAACAGCTGAAGCAAAAAATATGATGATATTTAATTATGGTTTGGTGGACAACAGTATGTTTGACTACTATTCAAATGTAGTTTTTCACGTTTTTGAATATGCACATTTATTAGATCGAAAATGCAGTACAATCAGCAATAATGTGAAATATTATTACAAATCAAAATAACTGTTTTCTATTTTAATACTTTTAAAAATATAATTTATTCCTGTGATGACAGTGGTGAATTTTCAGCATCATTACTCCAGTATTCAGTGTCACATGATCCTTCAGAAATCATTCTAATATGATGATTCGCTCAAGAAACATTTCTTATTATTATCACAGTTGAAAACAGATGTGCTGGGTCATATTTGTAATAAAACATTTTCTGGATTCTTTGATGAGTAGAACATTCAAAAGGATCACATTTATCTTACTAACCTCGACATTTTCAATGAAAGTGTACAAAACCACTTTAGAAAACACATTTGTGTAATTGACTTTTGGCTCAAGACTGTTTCTACATTGAAACAAATCATTGTTCCTCGGAACTTGGAATGTTTCCAGTTATTATACAACAGAAGTGAAAAAAAACAGACCTTATTTCTTTAGTCATACCAAACTGCAAGTATTTGCATCTTGATATTAAAATGTTTGGAAGGCTTTTAAAGGCTGTGCATATTTTCCTGCTGTTACGCTGCTCAAGTCGACCTATTTCCTATGCCTTATTGAAAACAAAACTTGCAAGCATACTCATTCTAGCACATATTTGTATAATTCCGAATCTGGCTGACTCATAACACTGTGTCAACACAATTCTTATTTGTAATGTAAACGAGACCATCCCTTACAAAACACATTAAATGCTATATTGTTATGCAGTTACACTGGATAAAATGCTTAGTTAAACAGATTTTTTTTTAAATGCTCATTGCTGTTTGATTAGTAAAATTCTTTAAAAAGCAGGTGTTCTCTGTCTGAAAACAATTCATTTGTTCTGTTTACTTGTTTGGGTGTTTGAATAGCACAGCATGAATTATGCAACCACCTGAGACAAAAATATCATATAAACAGCTAGAAAGAATCTGAAAACAAATGCTGGGTATGTTACATCCACCCTCATGTTGTGACTGGAAATCAAGGTTTAGAGTCTCTTGCAACTCATTTTCTTAATAGAATTGAAGACAATTTTTATTTTGAGCCTTGAACCCAACGAGTGAACTTGTAATGCTTTGCTTAAAGTCTCCATAAGGTCTAGACATCAGCCCTGATGACATCAACCTTGTGTCTTAAATCTGTTGCTTGGATGTACTGGAAGTGTTGAAAGAAAAAGACAGGGAGGGTTTATCACTGCACTAAAAGCAAGGCACGAAAAGGTAATCTCAGCCAAGATTCATCAGCTGCATCATGCAAACAGCTCCATGGAAACACATCTTTGGAAGCAGAATATTTATCTGCGCTTCCAAGCACTCGAGGTCGACCCTGTCTGATGTGTTTAGAGTTGCTTACTCATGAGAGACGGTTCTGTAAGTCATGAGATGTGAGATTATTCATCAGGAAGTTTTTTCTGGCGAGAGCATCTTCATTTATCGCTCTTCAGATGGTTCAGGTGATTTTAGTGAGGGCTCCTCTGAATACAAACAAGAAACAGCTGCTGCTCTGTCAGCCACTAGGGGGCGAAACTTTCAAAAAGTCACCCCAGTTCATCTGTGGCAGTGACTGAAATAGTTCTATGAATTGCACAGGTATCAATTGCACCAACATAAAAATAACTATAAAATTCAAGTCTATACTATTAGCCTAAATCTTTTTTTTTGCGGCAACGGTGCCTTGGCCTGGCCTTGTGGGACGTTTGGGTTCCTGAACAGCTTATGGCATCAGTCAGAGGTCAAGGATGAAGACTTGGGGCAAACAATTCCTGTTTGAGGGATTTGGTTTGCCTAGTTTAACTTTTGAATCAATGGGAACCTAAATCTTTGTCATTGTCAAATTCATATTTTCATTCACTTCACATTTCTATATTCATCATTTCGTAAAACATTCATTTCATAGCATTATTTGTGCAATTGTAATTTCTTTGAATTAAATACTTGTCATCTTTTAAAAAAAATCATAAACATGGGACGGTTAAAATGTCCATTTTAAAACTTTTTTTTCTAATTATACTATAATTATAATATCTCATAATTGAGAGACACACGATATATGTTCAGTAGCACATATTTATATATGACTTCAGGCGTGCTTAATGCAATTCATATGTGGTGAAATATAAATTATCTGATGATGTATCATAGCCTATATCAGTTATACTGTACATACAACATACATACACATACATCTTTGGAAGTATCATTTATATATACCTACCTGCCTATTCCTGTGTGTGTGTGTGTGTGTGTGTGTGTGTGTGTGTGTGTGTGTGTGTGTGTGTGTGTGTGTGTGTGTGTGTGTGTGTGTGTGTGTGTGTGTGTGTGTGTGTGTGTGTGTGTGTGTGTGTGTGTGTGTGTGTGTGTGTGTGTGTGTACATGTTTTTCTAGCCTGGTGGGGACTTCAACCTGACTGTAGACAGACTCATGGGGACTCGTGTCACCGTGGGGACCTAAATTGAGGTCCCCACGGGCACAAAAGCTTATAAATCATTCAGAATGAGTTTTTATGAAAATGTAAAAATGCAGAATGTCTCCTGTGAGGGTTAGGTTTAGGGGCAGGGGCAGTGTAAGGGGATAGAAAATACGGTTTGTACAGTATAAAAACCATTACGCCTATGGTGAGTCCCCAGAAGGATAGCGCACCAGACAGGCACCCTGTGTGTGTGTGTGTGTGTGTGTGTGTGTGTGTGTGTGTGTGTGTGTGTGTGTGTGTGTGTGTGTGTGTGTGTGTGTGTGTGTGTGTGTGTGTGTGTTTGTTTATATTACATTGTGGGGACCACATGTCCCCACAAGGATCGTAAAACCTGAGATCACCTACATTATGGGGACCAGCCAGCGGTCCACACAATGTAAATGGATTCATAAACAAAGGCTACTAAATGATGTTTTTTTTTGAAAACGTAAAAATGCAGTATGTCTCCTGTGATGGGTAGGTTTAGGGGCAGGGGCAGTGTAGGGGGATAGAATGTACAGTATGTACGGTATAAAAACCGTGTGTGTGTGTCTAAATATGTTTTTTTCTCTACTTAAATATGTCAGTAGGCCTATAACATTAACTAAAATGATTCACTCAAACCTCACACCTCAGGATTTTCACTTTATTCACGCTCATTTTATCAGGAATGGTTTTAATGTTACGTGTGGCAATTATTAAATATTACATTTATAACTTGCTTTTCTGAACCTATGGAAGTTGATCAAGTGTTGCAGTAGGAGGGGCCGGAGGGAATCTGCGCGTGGGGCTTCGCAGGAGGTAACCAATCAATACTCTCTCAATTCCTCAGAAACAAGCGCTGAACTTCAAGACGCTGGCTTTATACGGACCAATATCTTTTTTATCATCTCAGACTGTTTGAAATGAGCTCCACGGGCAGAGGAACTCCTCTCAGTCTCGCTGTGGTGGTAATACTGTTCTCATCGGGAACGCCGTGGACTTTCCGAGAGGAGAAGGAGGATGTGGACAGGTAAAGTGCGCGTGCTGTCAGCTCGCTGTTTGCACAAACTCAGAGGATGGAAAGTTTGTTTCCTGTGCGTGAGGCAGAATTGTTCGTGTAAAAAGAAACAGCTGACGACTTGTTTGTCTTACAGAGAAGTGTGTTCAGAGAACAAAATCGCAACGACGAAATACCCGTGCGTAAAATCCACGGGAGAGGTGGCCACATGCTACAGGTAAGGGACTGTTTACTTGTACAGTTTGGCGCTCTGGAGGTTCTTGTGTACATGTTGTCTGTAAACGCTTTTTTGATTCATTTAACGTTTTGGATGTATTGAAGCAGGGCTGAATTGGACTTTAAAGTTTCCCATGTGAATAAATAAGTGCCCTGTCAGTCTATCATGATTATTGTACATGTTTATGCAATGAAACCTGTTTTGCTTGAATGTTTTCTGAAAATCTTATTTGCAGGAATACAGTTGTTTTATGATTAAGTTTGAAATAGAACCACTGGCTCCCTTTCTGATGGCAGCCAATTTTTTAATGTACCATTGTATTCTACATCACTAACAGTAGTAGTCTTACTCCAGCTGTGTTTTATGGAGTTTATGTTTAAAACAATTAGATGCACATTGGGTCCTTTCAAATTGAAAATTACCCTAAAATGTGTTCAATCAGCTGGTGTCTCTCTCTCTCTATGTGTATGTTAAATACATTTTTTTCGAATTTTAATATAGATTAAAATAATTTTTTTTAATTAGATTTTGATAGATTATCACTTGATTAGCAAGTGTTTCTTTGAAAGTGTCTCGTGCTGTTTCTGTTCTCATAAAGTGCCCAAGATTTTCTTTCACTTGGTTAGCTGTGTCGGTGTTTTGTGTGGGGCATGTTAAGTAATCCTGTTTTCATTCCTGTGACCTTTTAGAATTAGTGAAAGAAAGCAAGGAGATATTATTCTTTGAAGGTTAGGGATTATGATGCTGGAGCTTTAAGCTGGCTCCGGATGCAAAGCAGACCAAGATTCCTCAGCTTTACCGCAGTAACTTAAGCTAGTTTTGAAAGCAGGTCTTGTTGTTCCAGTCTACTACTTTGCCAATGGATGGTTAGATTATTATTGAGGTTGATTGTGTTGCTGCACACCCCCTCAGTTATAGGTAAAGTTTGCAAGCAAGCAAGGATATGGGTTGCTGAGCTAAAAAAGACAGAAAACACCATAAAGTATGAATGTGGTTTTTATTCTTCAACATCTCTCCTTTGTTGTCTACGGATGACAAAGTCATACAGGTTTGGAAATGTATTAATAAATTATGGCAGTTTTCATTTTAGGGTGAATTATTTCTTTCAAATATTTATCTAAAATAGAAATCAAGCAATTGAAAATATTTTATTCTCCCTTACATTTTTGTCTCAATTTGTCTTCTGTGGCCGTGCATTTCAGTCCACCTGCATGCTGAAAGTAGCAAGTTAAAGCACAAACTAAAACAGGGTTTTTATTATTTCAGCAGGCGTTGATGTGTGATGCTTTGAAACACTTGCCAAAATCGCTGTTAAGCTTGTCCTTGTAAATTCTTGGTGTGTATGGTGCGCCAGCACTGGTGACCTGTGAAGTCCCTAAATCTCTCAAGCGTGCTTCGAGAGTATTTACACACAGGGTCTCATGTGAGCAGGCTTGTCAGTATCATTTGCTCCTATGCAGATCGCTAAAATGACTCAATCGCTGTTTTGATATGAGCTCATTGTAAATTAACAGGTGCAGTTAGTATAAGCCGCCACACCTCATTTCGGTTGTGGCTTGGCGGCTCTCAAACTCATGATGCGATATTTTGGAAATATTTGTGTGTCGTTCATTGTTCAATTGATGCTTCTGATCTGATTTGATCTTCTGCGCATCTGTTCTTGTGTTAGAAACTTGCCTGCAAGCCAGGGTTTGTCTCTTGAATAGATCATAATGTCAAACAGAGGAGAACATTCATGCATTGTAGTGTGACATTTTCTTTGGTTGTGATCCATCCTGGAGCTTGATAGCTGTGAAAACTGGCCAGGGACGTAGTGTTAAAACTTTCTGTCCATCATTGAACAATCATTTTTTGAACTCTGACTGGCTTTTGTCTCAGAAACTATTTATGTATAAGTATTTTAGTTGTGTGTTGTACTGTACCAATATGCTTGTGCTGACTGTAATAGATAACATTTGTATCTGAATAAGGGCTGTCAATCGATTACTCATCTACCAGCTGTGCTAATTATTTAATTTAATTAAATGCTTATCAATGTTTTATAAAACCAAACACAATTCTCCTCAAAAAATGGATGAGAAAATAATCCACAATACAAAAACCACATCCACATAATAAGCTTATGCTTCATCCCGCCCCTTTTCGGACATATTGCAATTGTTGTTTATAACACATTATAGATAATAGTTTTTTCCTTTGGTATGTTGCAACACACTTATTGTATTTTTATATTTTATTTGATTTGAATTTTTTTGTCCGAAATAAAAGAAGGGGATGCTCATATTGCTGTTTAACCGTTAACCGAAAGTAAGAATTTTTACCGATCAATACTATCAGTTAAAAGATTTAAAGTTGTTGTTTTTTTTTTGCTGCATGGTTAAAGAAAAATATGCTGTATTTGTTAACTCACGGTACGCGTCGACACGTGCAACCACACATGTCTACACAGACATATTTCGCAAAATGAAGCAATGGAAAAGTAGTAGGCCTACTGTGTGGGACCATTTCGACAGAAAGGGCGATGAAGTTACTTGCAAAATATGCTACGCGGTATTAAAATACAGCAGTAGTACAAGCTCCTGACTGGTGGAAAGCAAATGAAAGGCGCTTCCCGAGGCTGGCCACTATAGCGAGGCGTTAGCTCTGTATTCCCGAGGTACCAGTGCCATCTGAAGCCTTGTTTAAGGCTTTTTGTAGTTTTGGTAAAGTTTACTGAAGTAAACATGGTCACGTATGTTCTTCTCGCCGTTGTTTCCCGATGGTTTATAGAACAATTACTCCGAGTCGCAATGCACAATGGCAAGTGTGTCGAGTATAAACACGTCCCCAAACGGACAAGGTCAGCGGAGGCTGGCGCTGCGGAGCCAGACGAAAGTATAAACAAGGCTTGAGAGGCTGTTTTCTGCTGCGGGTCTAAGGGTGTACTCACACTAGGCACGATTGCCTTGTACCGTGCCCGAGCGCGATTGTCCTCCCCTCCCCACTCCCCCGCTGGCCTGCACTCACATTGCACTTAACGTACCGGGCCGGAGCACGCTTAAGTCATTCACGATGCAACTTTTTGTTTTGAAGAAGACAGGGAGAAATGCGCTTTCGCTAATAGACTGCCTAATACATTTATAATTTATGCCGCGCAGCGATTTTCACTTGATTGCACTGCACATATCAGAAGATTATTACGGAGGCAGTTGACTTTGACGGAGGAATTTGCAGCTTTACCCGCAAACTTCAATTCATGTTCATCAATAAGGTGAGAACCAGAACCATTATAAACCTAAATATAATTGAATTAATTGAAAAGTGTATCCAAGTAGTAATAGTTTGGTGTTTGCTGTTGTAATGTTGATAGTAGCGCGCAGCTGTTCCGTGCTCCAGCACGGTTAGCGCTCACACTGCATGCGAACCGCGCCCGAGTCCAACTGAACCGTGCTCTGGCCCACCTCTTCCAAGCGGGCCAGGGCCGGCTAATCGAGCCGCGCCCGAGCACGGTTCGGATCACTCACACTAGTCAAACGAACCGCGCTTTGGTGGTCAAACGCACTCGGGCACGGTTCAAACTGGCTAGTGTGAGTACACCCTAACTGTCAACAGGCTGCGCTCCAGAGTCCAGACTAACCCACATCGCTTAGACATGTTAGTTTAAAAAAAAACATACAAGGTGTGGATTGAGGTAGGCCTGCTATTTTTATTTGACGGAAAAAACTTAGTCTGACGGAAAAAAACTATTCGGTTCTTCAAAGCTTCAAACGGATTCAGTGTTTTTTCGTTTTGTCATAATCTGACGGAAAAAAACTATTCCGGTTCTTCAAAGCTTCAAACGGATTGTGTATTTTCGTTTAGTCATCTTAACTTGGTAATAGGCTTGCTACGATAGTCGGTGTTGCCGGTGTTACCGGTGTCCAGACTCAACACCGGTTACATCACTTGCCCACCGTGGCACCGCCCACCGTCTTTTTGATTTTTTTTTTATAGTAATAAAATAATTTAGTTCAGTTAGAGAACAGACAATACAAATAAAAACTGAACGTGTCTGCTTAATAAAGCAGGATCCGACCGTGAGTCTCGGCAGGAGTCATTCGGATCAGATTTAAGAGTGAGGAGCTGACTGAGATGATCGCGGAAGATTTGGTTTCAAAGCGAAACGTAAAAGCGCCTATTTAAGGGAGTTTGTCATTTGTTTTGTTGTTGTGTTTTTCATTAAAAATAATAGGCTAATGAACCCACAATTCAAGCAACCCGCAGCCGAATTGGCGCTAATTAAAAACCGAAAGTAAAATGTGCACGGCCGCACAGAGCGCGCATTGTTTACTTTCGCCTGGCTCCGCAGTGCGAGCCTCCGCGCTACGCTGCTACGTGCGGGCGCGTCGAGTATAAACGAGGCTTTACTGACGAACTAACAGTGTGCATTCATGGCGTGCATCTCAATCATAGACTGATCAATGCTTGATCAGTGCCCTGACTACTGAACTAGGGAACTGATTGAGACGCGCCCATGGCCTCACAGAGCGCGCATTTACAGACGAGCGGTCATTCACGGTGTGTGCGCACTGGCGCGTTTTCAGTTCAGAGCGGTCGTGTGCATGTTACTTTCGGTTAGATAGAATTAGTGATTTAAAAGCCTCCGCCGGTGATACCGGTATTACCGGTGTTGTCACACATCAATTAACCGGTGGGAAAATTTCCTCACCGTCACATCCCTACTTGGTAATTATTTAAGTGAAAAATATTTAGTGTAGGCCTATTTATTTTATGCTTTTTATTTATATTTTATTCCGTTTTTCTCTGTTGTCAGAAACGCAGCAGGAAAATGTGAATCCAGGTTCTGTTGTTGAGCTGTTATGTATGCTGCTGTTTGCACAGTAAAATAAACCCGTGAAAAAAAGTGTCTTTTTAATGGGTCACAGACACTTGTCAATTGTACTTTTATTTAATGCCAATTCAATATTATAATCTTATCAGTTAACGGTTAATAATTGGATAATGAACGGCGGTTGTCAGTCGGAAAAATTTACCAAAATGAGCATCCCACTACGAAATTGAAATTTTTGTGACACTTTCCAACAGAGACACCAGCGGTTAAAGTTAGATTCGGGAAACAGCATCTCTCTCGCCTCCCTTGAGCCCATTGACTTTTAACAGCCCCCTAAAAGCATGCCGTGGGTTTGGTGAGGGGTAATTAAGAATGAATGGGGAAAAGTCATGTGAGAGGAGGCTATGCCTCTACCGCGCTATGATTGGACAATTACTCTGTTCACGCGATAAATCCTGCCTATTGTTTTATGCACGTTCTGTGTGCTTGAATCAGCCTGAATGAACATGCTGTTAATGGGAAGACTAATTAAAAAGTAAACAATTCACTCTCTTAGATATCACCAAAAGCAAACCTGAATTTTTTTATTTATTTCATAGTGTAAGTAATGTTTATTTAACCTGAAAACTATTAAATTGTAACTGGAACATGAAATTACATTGGAAAAAACATAAACTGTAAGGACAGTTTCCTTCTTGTTTCAGACTACCACTGCCATTTATATAAATATTCACACTAAATTAACATTTAAAGGGGTCATGACATGAGAAATCAAATTTGCCTAGATCTTTGGACATATAAGAGGTCTTTGTACCATTAAAACATCCTTTATTTAATCAAGCTCCAAAAATGGCTCATTTGGATATTGTTCCACAAAGATTCAACACAAAGTTTGCACATCCAAAAGCTCAATGAAGAGTGCTCAACCATAAAACAGTTGCAAAAAGGAATAGAAGAGAAAAGTTGGCACACCACAGCTCCAAAAAAAGAAAAATATTGATTTATGTTCTCACCACAGGTAAGGTTTCGAGCCTAATGGCGTCGTCTGATCGTCTGTTGAAGAGCCATTAGGCTCGAAACGTCACCTGTGGTGAGAACATAAATCAATATTTTTTTTTGTTGGGAGCTGTGGTGTGCCAACTTTTCTCTTCCTCATTTGGATATTGTGAAATTTGTGACATCACACTGGCAAATAGATTTGCATATGATCGCCTCCGGAGCAAGGCTTCAGTGAATAGTTATAAATCATCACACCAGGCCCTGCCCACTGGTGTTCAAACGCAGGCGTTCAGTTCACCCAAAAAGGAAAATTCTGTCATCATTTACTCACCCTCAAGTTGTTCCAAAAGTTTCTTTCTTCTGTTGAACACAAAAGAAGATATTTTGAAGAATGTTGGTAAACAGTAACCATTGACTTCCATAGTAGGAAGAAAAAATGCTATGCAATGGAAGTCAATGCTACCGTCAACTGTTTGATTACTAACATTCTTCAAAATATCTTCTTTTGTGGACAACAGAAGGAAGAAACTCATACAGGAACAAACAAATGGAACAAATGAATGCTGAGCAAATGATGACAAAATGTAAATTTTTGGGTGAACTATCACTTTAGTGGCTGACACTTGCCTACACTGGATGCGAGCGTCACGTCAAAATGAAATAAAACCCATTATAGTCACTGACGCTGTCTACACTGAATACAGTATACAGATTTCTGACATACTCCACGCTAGAGCCCTGCACGGGACTCATTTCTTAATCATGCTCTTGCCCACTCCTGATGAATTTCGGACCATTACCACCCATTCCCACAACGTGTTTGTTCCACTCCTGCCTGAATACGCAAGGTTTGTATCCACTCCCGCCCGCACCCGCTAACGTTCTGTTTCCACTTAGAAATTGTGAAATACATTGTAAACAAACATTAGGGCTATGATAAACGTTCAAAATAACAAAGATTAAACATTGCGTTTAATTAAACTGACCATAAGATAAAGTAACACTTGCACCACACGACAAACACATTGACATTTTTTTATTAGCCTTATTTTATTTTGATAGTTGATAGAGTTTTGTATCACAACTAGTGGAGCCTAAAAACATATTTAAACGTATGCATAACAACCATAGCCTGGATGCCAGCCAAATTTAGCCCCGCCCACAACATTTGAGGTCGGGAAGTTCGGTCTGGACTTGATCCGTTGTGGAGCAACTATGCTTGAACCAGAGCTGTTCGAAAACAATCGAATTGTCAGGGCGGGCTTTATACGATGATGGACAGATGACCAACAGTAATGTAAGCATTCACGTCACCAAAGAGCGCTTTGGTTGAATTAATTTACTTGCAATACTACTTGTTCGTATATGCATTCACCTCTATTATTTCTCTAAAAAAATATGATCGTGTTGGTAAATACTCTGTGTATCCTTAAATTATTTTTACAACACTGGCAAAGATCATTTACACTCTTCTTCTACTACTACTTCTAGCGTGCGTGCAGTTTAGTTCTGTTGACAACTATGTGTCGCTCAACATTTTTACAACACAGACTCATATTCTGTTGTAGTCAGAATATGAGTCTGATACTGCTCCATTAGGCTGTGATTATGGGGCGTGTTTCAACCAACCAGGAAAGAAAATGCCTCTGCACTCAATTGGATAGACCTACAACCAATCAGAGCAACGGAGTAAGTGACGTATGTTGAGCGACACATAGTTGTCAACAGAACTAAACTGCACGCACGCTAGAAGTAGTAGTAGAAGAAGAGTGTAAACGATCTTTGCCAGTGTTGTAAAACATTTAATAAATAGGAAATAACCTCACAGATATAACAGGTGTATTTTGTAGCTAATTATCATACAGCAAAAAGAAAATAAACGAGATATCAAAAATCTGCTCGCAATTTAGCATCCTCAATGCCTTGACTTCATGCTGACTGAGTTTGGCACTGATCGGGGAATCACCTAGGAGGAGTATATCAAATTCCAGAGCATGCGTTTTCCGAACAACCCATAATAGCTGACTTCCTGTTGGGCTGACATATAACACAAAAGTTGTCTGGTCCGATGAGATCTACACTCACCTAAAGGATTATTAGGAAAACCTGTTCAATTTCTCATTAATGCAATTATCTAATCAACCAATCACATGGCAGTTGCTTCAATGCATTAAGGGGTGTGGTCCTGGTCAAGACAATCTCCTGAACTCCAAACTGAATGTCAGAATGGGAAAGAAAGGTGATTTAAGCCATTTTGAGCGTGGCATGGTTGTTGGTGCCAGACGGGCCGGTCTGAGTATTTCACAATCTGCTCAGTTACTGGGATTTTCACGCACAACCATTTCTAGGGTTTACAAATAATGGTATGAAAAGGGAAAAACATCCAGTAAGTGGCAGTCCTGTGGGCAAAAATGCCTTGTTGATGCTAGAGGTCAGAGGAGAATGGGCCGACTGATTCAAGCTGATAGAAGAGCAACTTTGACTGAAATAACCACTCGTTAGAACCGAGGTATTCAGCAAAGCATTTGTGAACCCACAACACGCACAACCTTGAGGCGGATGGGCTACAACAGCAGAAGACCCCACCGGGTACCACTCATATCCACTACAAATAGGGAAAAGAGGCTACAATTTGCTCGAGCTCACCAAAATTGGACAGTTGAAGACTGGAAAAATGTTGCCTGGTCTGATGAGTCTCGTTTTCCGTTGAGACATTCAGATGGTAGAGTCAGAATTTGGCGTAAACAGAATGAGAACATGGATCCATCATGCCTTGTTACCACTGTGCAGGCTGGTGGTGGTGGTGTAATGGTGTGGGGGATGTTTTCTTGGCACACTTTAGGCCCTTTAGTGCCAATTGGGCATCGTTTAAATGCCACAGCCTACCTGAGCATTGTTTCTGACCATGTCCATCCCTTTATGACATCCTCTGATGGCTACTTCCAGCAGGATAATGCACCATGTCACAAAGCTTGAATCATTTAAAAACTGGTTTCTTGAACATGACAATGAGTTCACTGTACTAAAATGACCCCCACAGTCACCAGATCTCAACCCAATAGAGCATATTTGGGATGTGGTGGAACGGGAGCGTCGTGCCCTGGATGTGCATCCCACAAATCTCCATCAACTGCAAGATGCTATCCTATCAATATGGGCCAACATTTCTAAAGAATGCTTTCAACACCTTGTTGAATCAATGCCACGTAGAATTAAGGCAGTTCTGAAGGCGAAAGGGGGTCAAACACAGTATTAGTATGGTGTTCCTAATAATCCTTTAGGTGAGTGTATATGTACGTGCAACTGTGTTTGATATATGGACCAAGTTTTCAGACCCCGAGTACCAGCTTTGGTCCGGCCTTGAAGGCCGCAGATTCCAAAGTTTCAAGATTTTTCGAGCATGGTAAGGGCCCCAAAAGTGCCCGATAAGTCGAAAAAACTAAATTGTCCTTAGAAAGGTTTGCCCTTTCAGGGCTTGGGCCCTAATAATACAAAAAAAAAACATTACTTAACGAATGAATGAAATAATGCATCATTTGGCCTAGCTTACTGGAGGAAGAGATTGTTACTGAACTTCATTTGTTGACTCCTTTCTTGTTACACGGCTGTATTTTTTAACTGCCCCCTCCCACCCGCAGCAAAGGTAAAACCGCCCGCTCCCACAAGATTTGCGGGATCCCAATCCCAATGCAGCCTTGTAATCCACGCACTTGAGTCTGTCGACAAAAGGACGACTGGAAGAGTAAATGGAAGCATAAAGGAACGTTCGCTTTGACACGTCCTGTTTAAACTGTTCATTTGCTCACTCCAGAAAGATATAGCGTCAAGAACAAGTGGATGGTTTATTTTTAATGGCGCCATGGATCCTACCATTATTTACCGTTAAGCTTTATTGGAGGATATAGTTTAACAGGGGAAAAGCTGTGTATTCTGAAAGGCTGCTGTGAAGTTCTTGATATAGTGCCATAGAATTTATAGGTCTTCGTGTCAAACGAAGTGCAGCGTACAAAATGATTTAGTACTATAGTTTTGGATTAATAGATGTATTGTTTCACAGGAATGGGATCAGGGACACCATTGTGAAGCCAGATCAGAACAGACTGGAGATGTTTCTGGAGAACTTGGTTGTTGGTTATTCTTCCAAACATTTCTGGTGGTTTAAGGCCTGTTTCTGAGCTCTGAAGTAGAAGCATTCCAGGGCAAAAGGCAAAGTGAACCAAACAGACAAAGGCCATATAAACCCTTTCAGTTTTTCCCTCTAGGACAGAAAACCAGCCACGAACTTAAACATAAAGTTCATCTGACCACAAGCACTTGTTCGTCGCCAGCAGAAAGCTTTTTAATTATCGGCTGAACCTTTATACAAACTGGGAAACCTCTAGAGTCCGGTCGCATGTCTTTTCTCACCCCTCTAGTTCATCTTTAATATCCACTGGTGTCTAGGGAGTTTATTTCCAAAAAGTGTCCATTAAAAGAAACAAGATCATATAGGGTTTTTTTCAACCCAGACACGTCAAAAAGCTCCTTTGAGCAAATGCAGATGTGTCTGGCATATGCACAGTAAACTAAAACCTGCAACATGGCTTCACAAGGTTACTGGTTACCTACCGCTGAACAGCTCCGGGATTGATTGTTCAAGTACTATAAGATTTGGGACTTAAAGTTGAAGGACGAAGGTTTTCCAAAACATTCTTACTGTCCCTTCTGCCCCCTAACTTCCATTGTTTGGATAAAATGGGGAATAGCACCAACCCACAGTACATGAATCCATAATTACATTATGACATTATTGCCTTTCACAAAATGTGATGTCCTAATAAGTTTGGCCTTCAAATGAGGCAAGGAAATGTCCTCTTTGTTGTGTCTGGGGACTGTATTGAGAAGATAATTGAAGTTGGAGAATCTGTCAGTGTATTTTGTATTTGCAACAGATTTATTGTTTGGTGCCTGAGTTTTCTTCTTTTGTTGTTTTTCAATTTTGTAGTAGACAAGCTGTGAGAAGAGTGATGAAGAGAGAAAAGTGTAGCACAGATCAAGATTACATTTCGGTTGCTTGTTTTTTGCTGATTTTCTCAATTGAACATCTTGTGTTAGAGAAGCTGATGTGTTCTCATACAAGGTTTTTCATTGTGATTTTTAAAATCCATCACGTTTAATTGATTTAGACTTTGCCAGTGTTCATATTTCATCTAAACTATATTTTATTATGAGCACGAACTCCGTCAACACATGCGGCAACCCATGAGCAGGCTGGAGACGTAAGAGACCTTTGCTGCATAATTGCGAAAATATTTAAGTATGATTCATTTCCAACAAACATTTTATGAAGGTTTTGTCCTCCCCTTTAATATTCAAAAGTCACAAGCTGGAAGTAATTGATGCGACTCACTCTCAGAGCATCTGCCATTTGGGATTTCAGAACATTTAATTTTATGACTTAGGCAGAAATATTACGCAATTTTACAGTGATTAATACCCTTCTTGGTAAAGTTGACCAGATGGTTCATATCAGTGAAAGCCTTCATCAATCAGCTCCAAGTGCTCATCAGGTCGAACATGCTGTCAAACAAACCGCTTGACCACCAGCTCGTGAAATTCCGGGGAATCGGATATTGGCGTTTTTGACCCATGAAACGAAAAGGGTGATTTAACAGGAAATCCTTTGCATTGTTCTCTGTTGTGCCTTTACAATGTCTGAGGGAATTGATGGCAGCAGATCAAACCATGGTCAATGTACCAGTCTTTTCTTTTGTAGTATTGTTTTTTTGAATATCATACGAATTCCTTCTTGTTTACTCATACAGTGCTCTGGTGTAGTCTCTGTATTATGGGGTTTTTTTTAGCCACAATGATTTCATGCAGGGGTTACGCTGAATATGTATCTTTTTAAAGCACGAATGAGTCATGAGTTCTGTAGATGCTTATATCAAATGGACCAGTGACCACCGAGTCAACACCACTCAAGCTGATTTATAGGCTTTTCAACTGGCCGGTATTTACGACAGGGATGACCTTCGTTGTCCTCTCCAAAAACCCAAAAGTTAATGAATGTCCCCTGAAAAGTGTTTTCAACGTGCTTTCAGCCAGCTCAAGAAAAACGTTAGATCGAGTGATTCTAGTTGGGACGTGGCCAGAGTTTGTTTGGGATCAGTTGAGCCAAGATAGTCAAAGCATGAAGAAAACCGAATGCATTACCCAACAACCTCTGGAATTTACACAAGTCCCTGATGGATTCTGTGATAATTCCGATGAAAACGGTGGTGGAAAAAGGGTTTTCTAGAAATCTCTCTTTCTAAAAATGTCTCTCTTTGCTTTCCACATCTTGTCATGACGCTGTTTCTTTCAACACTGGTCTGGTTGGTGATGCCGCATTGGAGTGTGTACACAGCTGTAAGCTATGAATTCAGATGTGTTCATGAGCTTTCTTCGAAATATCAGTCTTGAAGAAATGATCAGAGGTGAAAATTGTAACGGCCCAATTGACATCTAAACAAACTGCGTCAGCTTCAGACAGGTTTGCTCATGCGATCTTATGTATATAATGAAAACTTTATCAGCAAAGTTGATCATTATCTAATTTCTCCTGCAAATCCCTAATATAAAATGCTATGAATGGCTCTGAAATTAGGAGAGCAACTGAATGGCTAAATAAACTATACTTGGGTATTAAAATAATGATGCAGTCTTATATTTTCTTTAATATGCGGGACTGTATTTAAATCCTATTGCAGAAATATACCTCATAAATGATCAAAGTTATACCGTGTTATTGTTACGTGACATTATGGTGTCACATACAAATGATGGCCATCCCTCTCTCTGTCTTGCATTCCCAAAGGTTAACTACCTGACCACAGTTTTACATATTTTTGCTAATAATTGCTGCTGTTTTGTTGTAATTAGAAGCAATGGTGGTCTGTTTTGTCTCACTAGTCAAAACGATACAGACTCATGGTTAGGCCGGTAATGGTTTGCTCATGCAATTTAAAAGGTCAAAGGACAACAACCTGAATAATTGGGGCCTCCTGTGGTAAATCCAGTAAGTCATGTTGTCATTTAACCAGTTCCCATTACCTCATTTCTTCGTTTGTAAGTAGCTAATGTTTAAGTTAGTATTAACTAAGAAATTTATACCTAAAGCTTTCTACTTGCCATACACAAAAGTTTGGGGTCAGTAAGATTTTTTTTTTTTTCTTAGGCTTGCCAGAGCTCAATTTATTTGATCAAAAATACAATAATATTGTGACATATTTTAACTTAAAAGAACTGTTTTCAAATGTAATACATTTAAAAGTGTAATTTATTCCTGTGATGGCAAAGCTGAATTTTCAGCATCATTACTCCAGTCTTCAGTCACTTGATCTTTCAGAAATCATTATAATATGCTGATTTACTGCTCAAGAAACATTTCTTATTATTATCAGTGTTGAAGACCGATATGCTGCTTAAAGTTTTTGTGGAAACGGTGACATTTTTTCCAATATTCTTTGATTATTGGAATGTTCAGAGTATTGAAAGAACAGTATTGTTGTGAAAAATAAATCTTTTCATGTTTTTGATTAATTTGATGCATCCTTACTGAATAAAAGTATGAATTTCTTTAAAAACTTCAGAATAGCAATTAGTGGTCGACCGATATTGTTTTTTGATTGCCGATGCTGATATCTTCGAAAGCAGGGTGACTGATGGCCGATATATAATAAACATAATTTATATTTATTTTAATTAATATTTAATAAATTATGAAAATACATTTAAAAAATAAAATGTATTCTTTAGATGGTAACTTCTTGACTCTACTACTATACTCTAATATTGCATTAATATTAGAGTATTTTTCAAAAAAAGTAATTGTTTAAAAATATATGAATAAAAAGGAAGTAAACACTGTAGGCTAACAGGGCACTCAGTAATCTGGTAAGTTTGTGCACACTGGTATCATAATTGTTTCAAATACAGACAAGGTAGCACTTATTTTACATACAGCACTGTGTAATTTACATTCATTTGACAGTGTCAATTGAATATAGCAGCGCATATTTTAAAATCAAGGATTTTCTTTGCACGCGCATTCACTTTGCACGGAGCGACCGTCACGCACACAATAACACTGATTATCTCTTCATCACAGCACCTGTTAGTGGCTGGGATATATTAGGCAGCAAGTGAACATTTTGTCATCAAAGTTGATGTGTTAGAAGGAAAGATGGGCAAGCGTAAGGATTTGAGCGAGTTTGAGGTCCAAATTGTGATGGCTAGATGACTGGGTCAGAGCATCTCAAAAACTGCAGCTCTTGTGGGGTGTTCTCGGTCTGCAGTGGTCAGTATCTATCAAAAGTGGTCCAAGGAAGGAACAGTGGTGAACCGGCGACAGGGTCATGGGTGGCCAAGGCTCATTGATGGATGTGGGGAGCGAAAGCTGGCCGTGTGGTCTGATCAAACAGATGAGCTACTGTAGCTCAAATTGCTCAAGAAGTTAATGCTGGTTCTGATAGAAAGGTGTGAGAATACACAGTGCAATCCAGTTTGTTGCGTATGGGGCTGCATAGCCACAGACCAGTCAGGGTGTCCATGCTGACCCCTGTCCACCGCCAAAAGCGCACCTGTGAGCATCAAAACTGGACCATGGAGCAATGGAAGAAGGAGGCCTGGTCTAATGAATCACCTTTACTTTTACAAAACGTGGATGGCCGGGTGCGTGTACATCGCTTACACAGGGAACACATGGCACCAGGATGCACTATGGGAAGAAGGCAAGCCCGCGGGGAGGCAGTGTGATGCTTTGGGCAATGTTCTGCTGGGAAACCTTGGGTCCTGCCATCTATGTGGATGTTACTTTGACACGTACCACCTACCTAAAAATTGTTGCAGACCATTTGATTTTGCACCCATTAATGGAAACGGTATACCCTGGTGGCTGTGGCCTCTTTCAGCAGGATAATGTGCCCTGCCACAAAGCAAAAATGGTTTAGGAATGGTTTGAGGAGCACAACAACGAGTAAACTTTATTGTTATTGTAACTAATCTGATATGAATAAAACAAACTCAATTTATAATTGAAAGGATTGTTATTGCCGCTTCCATAAACATCAGTGTGTAGTTTAACTATAGATGTATTGTTTTGCCAGTACTTATGTGTATTTAAATGTCTGAAACCTGAAATAAAGACTATGTGGTTGAAAACACTGAATAGTTGACTTATCTCAAGCGCTGAGTGGTCCATGTCTGGTTCAGCACCAGCACCAGCCAAAGCACAAAAGCACGCTTGAATTTAGCAGTTGATCATGTGATGCACTGAACGTTCTAATCACACCGGTGTGTTTGTATGCTCCAGGGACCAGCCTAGCCTGATCACACTTTTGCAATTGTACGTGTCAAAAGTACTTTGCAGACCTTTTACATTCACAAACGACTACACGCTCCATGAACGGTAATATTCGAAAAAGCCCCTAATAAGGGCATTTATAATAAATTCCTTTTTGCATCCCTTGAAATGCCCTTGGTGTCGGTTGGGTTCTTGCTAGCTGCGTGTGAATCTCAACCCTCAAAGCCATTGCTGGGAGGACCCTTTCTGCTCGAGTTCTGCCAGTCGTTCAGGATGAATAACTCAGTACCTCAGTTCATTGAGAAACCTCTCGGATAAAGGGCATGCAGCGTGGTATTAGAGAGATCCGGGAAACTCGTTGTTTAAGGCTCGTTTTTTTTCCAGACATCTTTTCAGCACAATCTGAGAGCACAGTTGAGCAACAGGGAGTCTGCACTAGTGCTGTTTGGGATATCTTGGCAGGCGTGCGGGGGAGAGGACGTGTTGTTTTTGTTGTGTTGCATTCCTCAGTGATGTATGAATCGCCTCGGAACTCTGGTCTTGCTCTCGTTCACGTTTGCTGATTACGCATCATTATATCCTGCTATCCATCCCATCTCTGTTTTTCATCCTTTTTAATGTCATACATAGGCATCATTTACAGTGGGGACAGTGGCGTCATGTTCCCAGCACTTTGACAGCGACAGTGATGTATCTAATATAATGGAAGCATCTCCATTTCTGAGGCATATGTTCGAATTTGGTGTTGTATGTATGAGTGGCGATCTGCTGGAATTTTGTAATTTGCTTGCTGAGTTATTGTTGAAGTTGTCAACTGAGGCGTAGAGCGGCCATGTTTTCTACCACACACAGCTGTGCACTCTACCTCCCTTTTGCTTTTCTGCGGTTCACTATCCGTTCCAGTGAAATCACTAATCAAAATGCGAACAAATGTGTTCCCACTGCTGATATACATCTTGGTACAGCTGCAAATTTGGCTTATTAAAATCAAAAGTTGTATTAGGGCGGGCTAGAACCCTGAATGTCTCGTACTCCAAGTGAAAACATTTCCATGTCATCCATCCAATTCAATTTCTTATCCGTGCATTTATCAACCGACCTAGAGAATCTGATGTACTGTACATTTCTGGAAGGAAATGTTGGGAAATGGCAATTCAATCTGCTACTGAAATTGTTATTTTAATGATTTTTGTTAATCGTTATTGTTTACATTCCAGTTTTGACTTGAAAATGAGCAAATATTGTACTGCAGATGTCATCTATAGATCAATGTCACATTTTTAACATTAAAATGTTTGGATTGAATGATTAGATCATTATTGCAGTGATTATTCTGTTTCTAGCATGTCATATGCTTAACAACAGTTTTTTTCTAACCTTAACTGATGGAGTGTGTAGCTTTTCATTTCTTAAACAACCATGTAGGAAGGCACATCATGGCCATATTCCAGGATGACAATGTAAAGATTCATCAGCCTCAAATTGTGAAAGAATGGTTGGGAGGGAGTATGAAGAATCATTTTCACACATGCATCTGCACCTCTTGAGTCCAGACCTTAAATTCATTGAAAGTCTTTGGGATGTGCTGGAGGAGACTTTACAGAGTGCTTGACTCTTGCATTGGCAATGCAAGATCTTGACCAAAATTTGATGCACCTCTTGATGGAAATGAATGTTGTGATGTTATTTCCATCAAGAGGTGCATACATTTTTGGTCAAGATCTTGTATTGACACCATCATTAGAAGAACTATTGCCAAACACACAGTATAACATGCTAGAAACAGACCGGGCAGTGTATAATGATTATATTCACGAGTAAAGCCATTTCACTAGCGCATCTGTACCCTACCATTTTTTTTAACTCTGTTGTGTCCATTCATACACACACATGAAGCACACATTTCCATGTCAGCCATTTGATTTCCAACCTGGCAAGTGTTTTGATCCACCTGCAAGCAATTACATTGGTGTAGATTGATATCTGCCATTAATGTAGGTTTCTTATTGTTCTCATGTCAGTCTTTTTGAGAACAATGCAGAGCAGAGGCAGTAAACTAAAACAGTTTGTAGGTGTCACCAGAGCAACTCAACATTTATGTCTCCAGCTGTCCATAAATGACAGGCAATCGCAAGACAAGGAAATTGTTTATGCAATTCCAGTGTTTTGTGCTATGATAAAATCATTGCATAAGTTGCTGATTGTGAAACCGTATAACGCCGCTCGAATTGTGCATGAACCCATTTTCCTTGCACTTTCAAGGCTGTAAAGGGTTGAAGCGCCTTTGTTTTCTGAGCTGTAAATAAGTGAGACTTTCCTCGTCGTTTCTTTTGGATGGTCTTCAGTAATTTCTCTCCACTGTTTAGAGAAACAGAAAAATTATATAGTCTTTCCCTCCCCAGAGTAATTTGTCCAGCCATTTTTATTGAGTTAGCCATGTTAACAAAGCATGTTGTTGAAGTTATGAAGGATAGGAAGACATAATTTGCTTTTATCTGGAAATATCTACTGGATTTATTGACTCGTTTTTTAATTAAAAATGACATTTCTGCATAACACATTCTTTGCCATGTTGTTCAACTCATTTCAGATGATGTCAAGCAGTAGTTATTTGAGACATGGAGGCATTGATTGATGTTCTCTAAATTTAATTACTTGTGTTTTCCACCTAGAAAGAGCCAGAGGCAAAGCCATTGCAAGCAGAGAGTTTGGATGAATATAACATTTGACGGGTAGCGCAAAAAAACCCCAAATGAATGGGTTTAATATTCAATGTATATGGCAGTCTTAAATCTCAACCTGCGGATAGCACTGGCGTTCTTCCTAGGCTCATGATATGTAATGAAGTACGCTGGTATAGGAGTATCACAGCTGGGTATCTTGTGATATGCCAGATCATTGGCAAACAAGCACTATAAATGTCATATATATCTGTTAAGTCTCATATATCATCATGAGCATGCTTGGTAAGAATTCTCGCTCTCTGAGGCAGCCATAAACCAAAGCTGTAGGCGGCCTTTATTTTATTTGCAGTATTATACCATTGCGTGACTTTTTACAATAAAGCAATATTGAGTTCAATATGAAATCATTTGATTTGGTTCATTTCGCTTCTTCATATGTGTGGATTACTGAAGGGAAAAATGTCCTATTTATAGGTACTGTCTACTATTTTATGCAGCTCTTGGAAGGATACAGTATTTATAGACGTATTCCTGCAGAGATGTAAGTAAGATGTGCATTAGTTTCCCAGTCATTTTCCTTTCTGCTCTCACCAGGCCAAATGAACCTGCATTTTACTGTTACATAATGCATTAAAATTTAGTGCTGTTATTTATTAGTACAGAGGACTCAACACACTATTTGGAGAGCTTTTGAATTCCCTTTTTCCTTTCAAAGCTCTCTGTGGATTGTTCTTCCTTCCTGACGGTCTCTATGTTTGCCAAGCTTTAAGAATCTCTCTTATTTGTGGCAGGATGTACCAGGGCAATGCACAAGGCCATTGCAGTGAATTACAGTGAAAGGTCATTCTCTTAGATTGATATGCATCTGTGAAGTGCCCTCTTCAGGACGCATAGGCCATTCTATGAAACTGGCGCCTTTTGTGTCCCTCAGTGATATGTAAATATGACACGTACTCTATAGACTTTTAACAATGAATTAGATGTCCTTTTTGTAAAAGCACCAACAATAGTCAACCCTATAACCATGGTTTTGTACTTTGCAGATATATCTAAAACTCTTAAGGTTGTTCACACCAAGAAGGAGAACTATAAAGATAACTATAACGAGAACTATATTATTGTTCTGTTTATTCTAAGCACACGCTGCAATTTTGTTGTCTGCCGCTTTAAAGGCTTGAGCTCTTTAAAGTTGGAAGGATTCTGATTGGCTGTCAATGTTTTTATCATTCATCAGCTGGAAAAAAATCGCTCTGAAAGTGATCCTAGCAATATAATTTATCGATGCCGTTATAGTTCTGGTGTGGACTCTTTTATATTTAGAAAGATTTTTAGAACTATATCTTTATATTAGGCAGTCGTGGCCTAATGGTTAGAGAGTAGGGCTCATAACCCGAAGGTTGCGGGTTTGAGTCTCAGGTCCGGCAGGAATTGTCGGTGGGGGGAGTGAATAACCAGTGCTCTCCTCCACCCTCAATACCATGACTGAGGTGAGACCCTTGAGCAAGGCATCGAACCCCCAACTGCTTCCCCGGGCGCCGCAACAATATGGCTGCCCACTGCTCTGGGTGTGTGTTCACTACTGTGTGTGTGCACTTGGATGGGTTAAATGCAGAGCACAAATTCCAAGTATGGGTCACCATACTTGGCCACACGTCACTTTCACTTTTCACTTTTATCGTTTTTGGTGTCAATGTGAAAGGCCTTTATTGGTGTAATTAATTAAGGATGGCTTCAATGTCAAACCAATTAGAGCCCAATTAAGACCATGACAATGTTAACTAACGAGAAGAATGTAAAGAACAGATTTCAAGCACGGATTTCACAGGATGTTTCAGAGTGGTATGGTTTTTTTTGTTGTGATTTTTCTTAATAGATTATAGGTACAATGTTATCCACCATTTAATAACAAAACTGTGGTAGTACACACGGTAATCGATCACAAAATCATGGATAATTTTCCTAAGGGGTGGTAAACAGCCTAACAAAGGCGAGAGCTTATAAAAGCTACAGTAAACACTACATCAATACTCTAATGCTAGTTAGCAGGCTAGCGGAGGCAAAGCTTTGCCCTTTGTTTACATCATAGCAACTACAGAAAACTTGTAATTGGAATTGTTAATTGAAAAAACGACTACAAATAATAAGATATACTTACAAGTTGTGATCCATAAACAACAGATTGTCCCGACAAAATGGGAACGGCTACATTTTTCAGGAGAAGCTCTTGGGTGTGTCTGCATTAGACTCTTATAGGTTCTGGAAGCTGTCTTCCGTAAAAATGTGCTGCGCACAGACGAGCATTGGGGTTATAATGTTCAGTAACAGTGTTAAAAATAAATTTGGTCCCACTTTATATTAGGTGGCCTTATGTACTTACATCAAAAAATAAGTGCAATGTACTTATTGCGTTCATATTAGGCTTGCTGTGATAGTCGGTGTTGCCGGTGTTACTGGTGTTCAGGTGAAACACCGGTTACATCACTTGCCCACCGCGGCACCGCCCCCACCATCGTTTAGATTTTTATAGTAATAAAATAATTTAGTTCAGTTAGAGAACAGACACTACAATTAAAAACTGAACATGCAGCATGAGCCGAACGAGAGTCGCAGCACAGACCAGCAGCAGGAGTCAGATCTCATTCATAATGAGAGCGAAGAGCTGACAGACAAGATGATCGCGGAAGATTTGGTTTCAAAGTGAAATGTAAAAGCGCCTATTTAAGTGAGTTTGTCATTGTACCGTTTTGTTGTTGTGTTTTTCATTAAGAATAATAGGCTAATGAACCCACAACTCAAGCAACCTGCCCCCGAATGGGCATTAATTCACGGCTGCACACAGTCATTTACGGTGCTCGTGCAGTCTGGCTTGTTTTCAGTTCATGCCTATGGAAGCTTAACTTTCATAGGAATTCATTGAAAACACTCGCTTTGCTCCGCACCACTCCGTTATGAATGCCCGAGCGGCCGTGCAAATTTTACTTTTAGGTTTAAAATTAGCGATTTGAAAAGCCCCCGCCTTGGGTGGTACTGGTTTTATCGATGTTGTCACGCATCAGTTAAAGGGTTAGTTCACCCAAAAATGAAAATTGTGTCATTAATTACTCAACCTCATGTCGTTCGACACCCGTAAGACCTCCGTTCATCTTCGGAACACAAATGATGATATTTTTGTTGAAAGCTGATGGCTGAGAAAGGCCTCAGATAGGCTTCCATTGGCATTCAGTACATTCACACTCCCAAGACCCATAAAAGGCACTAAAAGCATTGTTACAAAGTCCATCTCACCACAGTGGCTCTACAATAATTTTACGATGCGACGACAATAGTTTTTGTGCGAAAAAAAAATCGAAATAACGCCTTTATCCAACTTGTTCTTGTCTTCTATTTATGCCTCCACGACGCATGCGCGAGAATATAACGCAGATCCGGCGTTCGGACACATGACCCTGAAGCGATTTGTTTACAAGCAGAGGAAGACGCGCGTATCTAAGCTGTTGAATTCTACATTGATCGTGCTTTAGGTCCAGGCGAAGTGCTCAAAATGGGGCTAAAGTGTGCATTTCATGGATTCCTGAATGCCGATGCTACGTCATATTCTCGTGCATGCGTCGTGGAGGCGTACACAGAAGACAAGAAGAGGTTGAATAAAGTTGGTATTTTGATTTTTTTTTTGCGCACAAAAACTATTTTCGTCGCTTCGTAAAATTATTGTAGAGCCACTGTGGTGAGATGGACTTTGTAACAATGCTTTTAGTGCCTTTTATGGGTTTTGGGAGTGTGAATGGACTGAATGCCAATGGAAGCCTATCTGAGGCCTTTCTCAGCCATCAGCTTTCAACAAAAATATCATCATTTGTGTTCCAATGGCTTGGCGTGCTCAGTTGGGGACACTAAATTTTTCAACTAAACATCGAAATACATCTAAATAATAAACTAAATTAACCATTTAAACTAAATTACTGATCAAATTATTGATCTAAAGCCCACACTGTCACTGTGTGATACTTGAAATTTTTCCAGAATGGCTATACAGCTGAATAAAATTATGCTGCATTATTTTCCTGTTTAACACTGTAAAGCTGCTTTGAAAAAATCTATATTGTTAAAAGCGCTATATAAATAAAGTTGACTTGACTTGACTTGACTTCCAAAGATGAACGGAGGTCTTACGGGTGTCGAACGACATGAGGGTGAGTAATTAATGACATAATTTTCATTTTTGGGTGAACTAACCCTTTAACCGGTGGGAAAATTTCCTCACCGTCACATCCCTAGTATATATTGTATTGCACACACTTTTGCTGATAATGAGGTGGGATAGAGGTAAAGGTGTGGAGGTATGGAAACATTTAAGGGTAGGGTTAGGTGTAAGGGAAGTGTCAACAGTGTAATTATAAATGTAACTAATTACATGCAGGTCATTTTTAAAATGTAAGTACAATGTAAAAACATGTATGTACACAGTAAGTGCATTGTATCCAATGATTAGTTTAAATGTAGTAGTTAAGGCCACATAATGTGGGTCCATAAATTTTAACCTTTCTAAGTTTGTCTGCCTTAGGACAAACATTTTCTGGGGTGGAAAAAGCAGCAGCAACACTCTTCATCTTTTCTTACGCAGCTCAACCAGGCCTCGCCCACTTTTTTGAGAATTCCGTGGGCGGAGATTATTTAAATGAGTAACATTGTGACTTCATAAGATCTGGAACAAATACATTGTAGTCCAAAAGAGCTTCTCATTGTAGTTCTTGAAAAGTGGATTCTGTGGACTTTGAGCTTTGTAACCTTGCAGATCTTGTTTATGCTCGAACAGCAACATTACAGACTAACCAAAGGGAAAAAAAGGGAAAAGTATTTAAGATATTTTACATAATTTAAATTTAGCTAAAGATGGATGTATTCTGTTTACTTGAAGCCTGGCAGCCCTTTCAAATGATGAACTATTTTCTGACACAAAAACAGCACTAGAAATGTGTTCAAAGTAATAATGAGTTAAATTAGTTGATAAACAATGATGGATTTTAATACTGCCCTGATAGTGCCCCAAAAATGCCTTAATTTTTGCCTAAAATTAACACCAAATGACCATTACCTATTTTTTTAAATCTTTTTTTTTTTTTTTTTTTTTTATCAGGGCTTGAGTTGTCTCCATTTTTCATAGCATTGAGTCTGCTTTCATAACATAATCATTGTTTACTCTTCATTGCATTGAATGTGGCTGGCATGGTTGTTACATTCCTTTGCCTGGATTGTTTAATCCAAATGATAGTAATGACCTTCATGATCCTTTATAAGTGCTTCAGTTCCCATTGGTTTCCTCTTCTGAGGTCAGGTTTCAGTACTACAAAAACTTTGTCTGGCTATCACCAGACCAAGCTCAATTTAAGATTTACAATTTAAGATAGTCCTTCAACCAATCAGACCACAAGAGGCGTGATCAACGGGCAACGCCCCATCGCTTCTCTATCCATCATCGTGTTAAACCCGCCAATAGCGCACCATGTGGATAAGCCAGTCTGTGATTGGTTCCCGCAAAAGTGTAACAGAAGCAGTAGAAATGAATGTACAGGTTTCCAGACTGAGCTGCTGGGCGAAATCAAATCGTTGGCAGATCAGGCTGGGTTTACCCAGTCTAAAAAAAACTACCAACACAGAAGAGCTTAAGAAAAACAGACCTTCAAGCAAAGGGGATTTAACTTGTTTAGGCTTGGATAAATATCTCTCTTTGCATCTTTGTTTGGGGCTGTGAATATAAATCTAATTTTTCAAAGATGATTATCTATAATTTATATTAATAATGTTTTATATGTTTTTTTGTTAATGGCAGACATGGCAGATGATGAGCTGTGTATAATTAAAGATGAAGTAAACTGGCACAAAAACAGTACATTTGTATAATTGGGCATTAGCATCATTTTAGTATTCCTTGCCAGACTTAATGCTAGCTGTCCAGACCTGTTAACTGGGCATTGAAATGTCTTGTAATCTGTGTGTTTTAGCGATCAGGTCAAATAGAATGTGAATGAGCACGTTGGTAGCTAAAACGTTTACATACTTGCCAACAAATGACGAGTTTGATCCGCGTCTCTCTTTGCTGTGGATTAGCCTCAAGGTTTTGGCTTGGCAGAGGTCCACTCATCCTGTCTACATGTTTACCTCAAAATGCCAAGCTTCTGTTAATCATCGATGATTCGTTTCTTGCTCATTATTTGCTGTTATTGCAAGTGTTTCTATAAACTAGTCTCATTGCCACAATGCTATGATAGGTTTGTTTGTTCATGTTTTGCTCACTTGTAAAAGCATGAGTGAAACATCCTGTTTTACCAAATATGTGTGTGCTGCTTGCAAAAGCTATACTTCTAGCTTAGGAAAGAATATTGATTGAATTACTTTGCTGCACATTCATTGTGTCTGTTGCACATAGATTTCTTTGTGCGTTAATTGACCGTTTACCTGAAAATCACTTTGTTTGTGAATTGTAAACAGATCTTAAGTGTCTAATTGATGTATATTTTGTCTTTTTAGTTTTGCAAGTTTTATTAATGAGCGGTCTGGAAAATGAGGGAAGAAGGCAATGGGATTGGGCAATGTGAACTTGTTACTAGTAGGGTCTTGTATATAAAATGCAGTAAGCATTTTATGTATGAACAACTTTAACTTGAGACCTTAAAATATTTACGAATCCTTTTTATTGTAGGTTCATTGAATATTAACTGGAAATGAATAGGTTAATTTTGTTGTATTTTATCAATGACCTAAATGTGATGGCATTTAATGTAATTAATTCAAAACATTTACCTCAAATATACACTGAACAAAATAATAAACGCAACACTTTTGTTTTTGCTACCATTTTTCATGAGCTGAACTCAAAAGGCCTATTTGTCTCAAATATTGTTCACAAATCTGTCTAAATCTGCGTTAGTGAGCACTTCTCCTTTGCCGAGATAATCCATCCACCTCACAGGTGTGGCATAATGCGCTGATTAGACAGCATGATTATTGCACAGGTGTGCCTTAGGCTGGCCACAATAAAAGGCCACTCTAATGCTGCCTTCACGTGCTATCGGAAATTTCCTAATTCCCAATTTAGAAGTCGTGATTACGAGCTTGTTGCATTCAAGTGCTTTGTTGTCGGAATGAACAGGAATCATGGTGGACACCAGGTTTATTCTTGCCTATTTATTGGGAAAATCTTATTAAAACCATATGTAGAGTCCCATGCACTGACAAACATATAAACATTCCAGAACATCCCAGTGGTAAACACGACATCAGAGAGCGTTCATGTGAAATTTTTACCTAGGAAACCCATATTTACGATAATTCCGAAAGTGAAGGCAGCATAAGGCCCCGTCCATACGGAGACTCGTTTAGCAGAATACGTAAAAAAATTTTACCTTATCAACATTCCGTCCACATGGATCCGGCGTTTTGGGAGCATGAAACCGATATTTTTTGAAACCGGGTCCCAGAGTGGATAAATCTGAAAACGACACCCTTGCGTTTTCGTGTGTACAGCCAACCCAGAGCCATAGAGAGAGAGAGTTGCGACAACGGAAGTTCAAAACGCTTGATAGTCACGTGATTCATGTAGACCTCGAATAGTTCCAGGAAGTGCTTTGACGGGCAATTCAAATTGATAGTCACAGTGACAGAACTGCGCTTTTTGGTAATTAATAGTCAATAAATGCATTGATTTTCAATAATTTTATTACACATCGACTTGTGTATGTAGCATGAGTATGTAGTTACAGCGATGTTGTTTTTAAAATATATATTTTTTTAATGATGAATAATCTACACAAGCAGGCTTTAATGTACAAGTTATTTTGATTAAAATGTGCTGATCATTTAAAATCTTACTGATTAAACGTCTTACCTTTTAAAAGTGCATCACAAACGGTCTGTTCTGCTGTTCTCTATGGCGCGGCTGCTACTTCCGGGAACTATTGAGAGTCTCCGTGAGCCGCCATTGCTGTAAAAAAAAACGGTCCATTGGAGTCTATGGGGTTGTCGCAACTCTCTCTCTATATGGCTCTGAGCCAACCCATATATATTTTGTGAAACGGTGATGTCATCACGCCACGTCCCGCACGGGAAAGACTAGAAAGGGATACAACTACAGGCACTGGGCATGCGCACATCAATATTGCGTCATTTAATTACTGTATTTGCATTATTGTAAGGGTAGGTTTCGGGTTGGTGTAGGCATTAATAAAACACATCTGGTAAGTAGCAAATGTTTTTATTTTTATTTTATTGTGAGATTTTGCCTCACTTCCTACCATTGCTGTACCCCTTCTAGCCACAACTCTTCTTCTCCATTTTTAGTGTATTTCTGTGGCAGAATTACAGCGCCACATGCTGGCCTGGCATGTATAACCGTTTCGAGTCGGTTTCAGTGCTCTCCTGTGTACTCAAAAAAGATTGGAAAGGGAAAGCTCTGGCTTCGTGTGGATGGGGCCTAAAATGTGCAGTTTTATCACACAGCACAATGCCACAGATGTTGCAAGTTTTGAGGGAGAGTGCAATTGGCATGCTGACTGCAAGAATGCCCACCAGAGCTGTTGCCTGTGAATTGAACGTTCATTTCTCTACCATAAGCCGTCTCCAAAGGCGTTTCAGAGAATTTGGCAGTACAACCGCAGACCATGTGTAACCACTCCAGCCCAGGACCTCCACATCCAGCATCTTCACCTCCAAGATCGTCTGAGACCGGCCACCCAGCTGCTGCAACAATAGGTTTGCATAACCAAAGAATTTTTGCACAAACTGTCAGAAAGCGTCTCAGGGAAGCTAATCTGCATGCTCGTTGTCCTCATCGGGGTCTCATGCTGTCTAATCACACCTGTGAGGTGGATGGATTATATCGGCAAAGGAGAAGTGCTCACTAACACAGATTTAGACAGATTTGTGAACAATATCTGAGAGAAATTGGCTTTTTATGTAAAAAGTCTTAGATCTTTGAGTTCAGCTCATGAAAAAAGGGGGTAAAAACAAAAGTGTGCTTATAATTTTTTTCAGGTTATATAGCAAAATGTAACTATACAAATATATTTATACTATTATATTATATTAGAATTCATTCTTTAAACTGTGCATACGGTACCATTCATGTCTAATCTTTGTAATGTTTTTGAATGAAGTCTCCTCTGCTTACCAAGGATACATTTGTTTGAGCAAAAACAGTACAACACTGCTATTGTGAAAGATTATTAAAATTTTAAAATAAACCTTTTCTGTATTTATATATTTGTAATTTATTCCTATGATGCAAAGCTGAATTTTCAGCATCATTACATCACATGATCCTTCAGAAATCATTTGAATTTCTTATTATTATCAATGTTGAAAACCGTTGCGCTGCTTAATATTTTTAGTGGAAACTTTATTATGAAGCACATTATAAATGTCTTTTACTGTCACTTTAAAAAAAAAAAAAAAAATCTGGATCTGGAAATTGTAAATTGTTATCCATTTGATCACAGCTTAGTGTATCTGAGCACATGTGTTAACCTTTTCACCATGGCTCCATCCCAGTTTACCTTGTTAGGACAATACTGTAACAGACCCCCTTGTGAGAATGAGTCTAGTCATCACCAAAAATAGCCAGCAATCTAACCGTTTCAGTCCCCTGCGGTACTGACAAACCCTTGACTGTTTCCAACTGCATGACAAATAGCGCTGTCACTCTATCTTTGCCACACATTTATCCTTTTTAAGCGTAATTTTGACAATATTCATTTGCCCCTGCCATGGATTCGGGGGGGGGGGGGGTTGCGTTGAATAGGTGCCAATAGTTTGAATGCAGACTACTGAGGATTTGGCTTCCTAAGAAGAAACAGATGTTAGCTTTGGCTTGAATTAAAACAGGATGGTCGAGACACAGGTTGATGATGTATAGGGCTTTGTACTGTGTCAACGTGTGTGTGTGTGTGTGTTTATCCTGTTAGGTGCGTTCTAATGGAACTACTAACATGCATCTAATGATTATTTAAGGTGAATACAAGAGCGGCACTACATTTAGCATCTACATGACCCCTGTGTGTAAAGTCTGGACAGGGTGTAAAAATATGGTTTCCATTCTTGAATCAGAAGCTTAAAGCTTAACTCGAGCTGTAAAAAATCTGAATGAATTATTATGCTGAATTGCCTTCTCCCTTGTTGGCTTTTCTTCACGAATGCTGAGAATTCTTTTCTTTTTTTTTTCAAGTTTGCAATTAAGTATTTTTGTACTATTATTATTAATAGTGGTAGTAGTAGTAGCCGTAGTATTTATTTTGCACCTTTCTAAAAAACAGGATTGCTTTAAAGAAAATGTTAATGAATTTGAATAATTATAAATAAATGGTGGATCATTTTGGTGCTGGAAGATTCTCATACTTCATACAAGATCCACCAAAGCTATAAATTCCCTGCATGGCTAAATTGTGCTTATTTTAATTCTTAATTTTTATGGAAAGATATTAAATGTGCTAAATTGCGTGATTGATGTGCTGTGGATAATAAAGTCAAGCATGGATTGTCAAGAAACTGTTTATGTGGGTTTGCATAGGAAATTGTTCATGGTTCCGCAAAACCACAGTCTGGGTTTTTTCCTCCTTTAGGTGGTTAACCGTTTGCCTGTTTTGGGATTTGCAGTGCATATTTTACTGGTAGAGCATTTCGTTTCTGTTTTGCCATCTTGATTTATACACCATTTGTGGTCATTTTAACTCTTAATTTATTCTCCCATTAGGAGAAGAGATGATAATTTTTAACAAGCGAAAGGAAATGTTCTGCACTGTGCTAGAGTAGTAATCATTTTCTATTGCTAGCAGCTGCATATGCAAGAGCTTGCATGCCAGACCGCCCCTTTTTTGTGCATTTTGTCTTGGTACCACCATTATAATCTGAATTTGAATGTTTTTGTCAGTCAGATGGACTTTCCAGGTCATACATAAATCTTAAAGTCCCTTATACATACTGCTTTCAGTTCAGGACATGCAAATTGTACTAGCTCTGTTTTCTTGCTAAATCGCAGGGAAAAACTTGGTCATCTGATACCCCATAAGCCTTTGACTCTCCAACAAATTGGATGTGAAAGAAAAAACCTCTTTGTCTGAGAATACTTTAACTGCAGCTATCGTTAAAATCGCCTTGTTGACGTATATAATATATTTTCCGCTTAACTGAATCATTTGTTTCCAAGCAACACCGTTTTGTCCTGATTTGGTGTTTTTGTAAACCTCTTTCCCAGAGGTCAGTGCCTCCAGGATTTATTTATCACAAAACAGGGACGTGTTCATTCATTCATCCCATCATTCATTCATGTCCTTTGGCAGTAAAGGTGTCACTGTTTATAAAGCGGCCCAAGTGGTCCGTCTAAGCACTTGACATTTTCCTGGAAAAACCTCCCGTTTACTGTGCAAATCGTCGGTCTGTTGAGGGTTCCAGTAGTCGAAGCCCTTTCTTCATCGTTGATCTGGCCCAAGGCCAGGGGTGTAGTATGGTTCTAGTTAAGGGAGTATAACGCGCAGAAAGGACGTCCGTCCGTAAACGTGGATTCTGTATAACAGCCTATGGACGGGCATGTTCTCTGTAATTTCCGGGGTTGTCAGGGTGAGAGACATCACACGGGTTCGATTCAGTGCCAGTCCTCCTTTACACGCTTCTAAAGATACCTTCACTTCCACCGCCTGCTGTATATTGAAGCCAGACGTTGCAGATCTCGGACTGATTTCTTGGTTGTTCACTCGGTTCCAAGGGTTTGTGTTTGTGTATCTGAGACGACGCACATCTTTTCTTTGTTTGGTTTAATTAACCTTATCGTTTACAGGCTCAAAAGAGATATCGTGAGATATTTAGATGGTTCAGATAACGAAATTGGTTACTGAGTGTCAAGAGAGAGAGATGGAGATGAGGAGAGAGATTGTTCCACATGTGATTACTGGCCAAAAGGAGGCACAGAACTGCATCTAACCACAACCACATGGGCTTTGGGGGGTCTTTTCTAGAAGCCTCCGACTGTTGTCAAGACAACAAAGAATTCGGCAATTCCGAACGTCAGTGAGCATGTGCAACAACAAAAACCGAGACGTTCACATGTGCGTCTCAGGTTGGGAATTTTGAATGTGATGGGAAAAACAAGACCTCACACGATAATGACATAAATGTTCTGCAGCAGGTCGTTTCGTGTAATTAATGTCCAAAAGTGATTATCATAGCTGTTTTCTTTTTTCTTTTCAGTGACGTTTTGTGAAATATTGTGGAGGATGTTGGCCATTGTAGCAGTCTCAGATCCTCTGCACATTTACACGGTTTTGAGAATAGATTTGACTGCATGGCAACTGATTTATTATTTTTCTGAACATCTGACAATGCTTCAGTTGGGAATGCGGCACCAAGCGTGAAGTGAACATTATTAAATTAAGCGAACTATTCATGCAGGTTTGATGTATATGGTTGTGTTTGTTTTGGATAAGACAAGGCTTGACAGGGATTTTTGGAGAAACTGTCATAACACTCTGCTGTTCAAAAGTTTGGGGTTGGTAAGAATTTTTTTTTTTTTTATGTTTTAAAAATAAGTCTCTTATGCTCACAAAGGCTGTATTTATTTAAATATACTAAAAATACAGTAATGTTGTGTAACTTTTTAAAATGTAACTATTTAAAGTATATTCAAATATATTATAAAATATATCCGGATATATCCAAATATTGCAAAATTACTTCGATCCTTTAGAAATTGTTCTAATTATTTTTTTTTCAATGATGCTATGATGTTGTGTATGCTTGTTTTTGTTAAAGTTTTTTTTGTGTGTGTTGCTATGTGGTTGTTCTGAATTGTTGGTAGGGGGTTGTCTGTGATTGTTCTAGTCAAGTGCTTTTTTTATTATCTGGCAGATTAAATTTATACAACTGATTGTATAGAAAATTAATAGCACATCTGTCCTCAATAAGCCACTTAATTTGATGATTAATTTCGCGTGAAATAAGTTTAATAATCAGGTTAGGGGAAAAGCTGGGATAGAAAGCATTATCACATCAGAAAACACACAAGCAACTGTAAACATTTGATTTGAATTCTGTAATGCAAATGCAAAATGCAATTCATTAGTTTGAAGGTGTAAAATCCTCTCTTGTAGGGGTGGGCGAGTCATTTTATATCACAATAATTACATATATCACAATATAATTCACAAGTTCACACCTACAAATAATCAGAGTAGAATGTATGTGTATTTGGCGTGCTGTCCGAGGGGAGGGCTCCGAGCTCAGAATTTTGGCCCGAACCCAGAGTACTCACCCCGCATCTCTGATTAGGATAGTTAACCAAGCAAGTGTGATAAGATTGGGTGGTGGTGGGATGCAGGAAGCTGTCGAGGAACATAGGTGAGTCAGCTACCTACGTATATATATATATATATATATATATATATATATATATATATATATATATATATATATATATATATATATATATATATATAAAAAAGGTTCTATATGGCACCAAAAATGGTTCTTGGCTCGTAATCATAGGGGAACCTTTTTTAGTGCTATATAGCACTAATTTTGGTGCTTCAGTGGTTCTTCAGAGGTTCTTCAGCGGTTCTTCAGAGGTGCTATATTGCACCTTAGTCAAAGAACCGGTGAAGAACCTCTGAAAAAACGCTGAAAAACCACTGAAGCACCAAAATTGGTGCTATATAGCACTAAAAAAGGTTCCCCTATGATTACAGGCCAAGAACCATTTTTGGTGCCATATAGAACCTTTTTTTTTTAGAGTGTATATATATATATATATACTTAGGCCACCTCATCTCGTACTGATTGGATATGCAATTTTAGCGTGTTCCTCCCGAACTTTGTTTAAAAAACAGCTTAGGTTTACCACTGAAATTTCATATGACCATTTTCAATATCATTAAAAAAACTGATACTGTCCTTTAAAAAAACTCAAGTTTACTGAAGACAAATAAACAATAATAAAGAAAGAGCAAAGAAAACAAACTACAATCAAACAAAGACACAAATGAAATAGACAAACTTCACGCAATAGAAATACTACATAAAATGTATAAAGTAATCAAATGTATAAAAAAACAATGCATAGTATTTACTGTGTAAATTTAAATATACAGTTATTCTTAAAAGTGATTCAGTCAAGAGCAGTGAGAGATTTTCACTCTTTTTTTGGTATGTGTATATAACTGTTCAGGCCCAATTCGTTTTCAAAAAGCCCTCAGTTCAGTTTCGCTCTATAAGCAGCGGCTTCATGCCGCGCGTCTCTCAGACAGAGCTGAGAAACATCTGAGAACAGAGCCGAGTCTCGTATACTGAAATGAGTTGTCTTTTGCTGTTATTTGCGCTTCAGCGGTTTAAAATCACCTGTTTTTTAAACCGCAGTGCTTAAAAACGCATGCAAGCGATAAGCTTTCGTGACCGTGCAGCACAACAACGTCACATGAGCGTAACCGCGATAGAGAAGGTAGTCCAAAACTTCTACGTGTTGACAAATTTCTACCGGTTAATCGTGTCTACCGGCTGTAACGCCCACCCCTACTTGTATTAAAGATGCTTTTTAGACAGCATAACCAAGAAGCCCCTCAAGTGTCCTTGCATTTTTATTCTTTTACACAGAATTTTACAAGTGCTTTTTTTCCGTGGCTTGTGCGTGACCACTGTAAAGAGCACCATGGAGACCAACTAAACTGTGGCTGGTCAACATTTAGATGACTAGACAGTTCAGGGTCTTAAAGATTTGATCCAGCTTTATTCTCTTACAGAAAAGCTGCCCGACCAGAGCGTCACAGACGCTGACCTGTGCACAGCACGTCTTTGGAGTAATATCCTTTTTCATGACAAATCGCCTTGTCTTCTGTACCTAGTACAATTATATCATAAATGCCAAAGTCAATTCAGGCCATTAGGTTCATGTTAGAGTCTCAAGGCAACTTTAGCGGCTGAAATTGAACTATGAAGGGGGAGCAAAATCAAAGTAGTAAATGTAACAGGAAAAACATTTTACTCCTGTGAGGAAAAAAAAGAAGACAAGATGAATTATACCTTTCATGAAAAAGTGCAGTTCCTTCTAAAGATTATCTGCAATTCGTGATAAAAGGCACTTTTCTCAGGTCTGCGAAGCATCCTGTGGTTTGACAGAGATATTTTTAGCAGTGGTAGGAAGTTCCTCCAAATATGACGTTTGGAAGAAGAAATATTAAAAAATGAAAAGATATCCAAGCCCTTTTCAGAGGTAACTGTTCTTTTGTAATTTATGCCTTCCTGTAACAGAATTCCCAGTAGGCATTGTGTTTTGGAGACATAACACTAGTATTTTCCGACAGCCGTTCTCCTCTCTTGAACTTTCTGGCAAGGCCTTTCGTTCTCACTGCTCGCTTGAGTAACCAGCGCACCAAGACATTTGGTTCACCTCTGCGTCGATGAGCAGTTTATTCATAAGTATGTGTTTTGACATATCGCTTGCCGTGGTGTTGCCATAGATTACATAAAGTGAGTTACATAAAGTGAGCTGATCACCCAAACATCAGTTTTATTATAACACATGGGGCTTGAGATTTTGTGCAGACCGCAGGTGTTGATATTTGAAGGACACTGAGAACCGCGGAGGACCATGGTGGATCTCAAACTGCTGTTATTGAAGATTTTGGTGATTCCTAAATATTGCAACATCATATGCTCAGGGCTTTAACACAAGCCTTCGAGAAAATGGCTTTAATGTGAGGTATAATGTTATAAATAAAGCTTTGAATGATTGTTGGAATAGTAGCGCTTTCATATTTTGCTCTAGACTGTATGTTGAACAACTTCCAAATAATTCCACATGCTGATCCCATGTGTTTGCTTCCAGTTCTTGGCTGGTCTACGGCGAGAGACGACGAAGCAGTTTCTGATCACATATCGTACAGTAAACATTGGACAGGGAAAACCAACAAGGTCTTTTTTTTAAATGGTAGACAGATCCAGTCAACGCGTACTTTCACAGAATGACTTTAGATCGTCCGTAAATTATTTCTGTTCTAAAGTTGGCCTGCTCTAGGATTCTAGGATTCCTCTCTCGAGCTGTTTATTGCGAACAGGAGTGACGTGAAAACAATAGAGGAGAGTGAGAGGCAGAGCAAAAAAGAAAGAAGGATTGCCAAAGCAACAACTCAACACTGAGATTATATTTCTTGAATATCTCCGGTTTCCTGAAACGTTTCCAGCTTGCCAGTCTTGCTCTGGAGTTTTCTCGGAATTATTTTTTTAAAAGCATCGATGTGCATTCTAGATGTGGCCGATATAACAGTTTAAAAGTGTGAACAGACAGAGAAAATGGGAAAACCATTTTTTATTTTTTTTTTACCTTTATTTATCCAGGTAAACTGTTTGCGAGAACCACTTCTCTTTTACAAACATGACCTGGCCAAGAGGCTATAGAAATAAATTAGAAACATACTGTACATAGTCATACACGACACATAGAACAAGCAATTCAATTAAAAGAAGTAGACAGCAAAGAAGAAGAAATAAAAAAATATAAATAAAAAAATTATAAAGTGCTTAAGTACGTGTGTAGTAATTTGGTTCAGGATTATCAGCAGGAACAAGAGTCGACTATGGCGTTTTGGAGGTTCTGCTTAAAGGTGGAGGTTGGAATCATAGACGTAGGTTTTAAAATTAAATTAAATTATATTATAAAATATTATTTATATTATTAAATTATATTATATGAATTATATTATATTAATTATATTATGTGCCGTCAAATAAATTAATCGCAAATGAATCACATCTACAATAAAAGTTTATGTAATATGTGTGTGTACTGTGTATAATTATGTATAGAAATACACACACACACACACACATATATATATATATATATATATATATATATATATATATATATATAGGGGAGAGCGGGGCACAATCTAACGCTTTTTGACTTTCTCAGTTTGTGTAAATCCACTTGGGGTTCAGAGTATTCATTTTTTCACACACGTCTAGTACAATTATGTGGTTTTTTCATTAATACAGTGTATACTTTTTTCTTGATTTACCCCGAAAGAATGGAAGTGAAATGTGACAACATGCCCCGTAGGTGGGGTACATTGTAACATGTGGTGGGGCACAATGTAACATGATCAAATGACAGCTTAAAATGTTACCTGATAAAATCAAAAAAATATCCAAGACAAACTAAAATATTTTGTTAACAAAATACAATTATTAACTTTTTTAAATAAAATAATGCCATTTTTTTAATCATTAAACATATACTCCTTTTTGAGTTTGACAACAAACACATCGCTAAACACAGCTATACAGCATAGTTCAAAACATAATAATAATTAATAATTTCTGAACATTTACTCTCAGTCATTATTCACCCTTTTCTCATGGTTTCTCAAAAGAATGAATAAAAGTATAGAATATAATGGCATATTTCTAATAGGGGCTCATTATAACGCAGTGTTACAACGCAACGCACCCCATCTGCACAACTGGGATTTAAACCGCGGCTCGTGTCTTCTGCTGTTAGATCAACATTAAAGAACGATCTCGACTGTTAAGCAACAGATATAAGATTAAAATAATATCGGATTTGTCTTATTTTAAATAAACACAAACAGAGATGAAGTATATATATATATGTATATATGCATGTATATATGTATGTATATATGTGTATATGTGTATACACTCTAAAAAAAAAAAGGTTCTATATTGCACCAAAAATGGTTCTTGGCTCGTAATCATAGGGGAACCTTTTTTAGTGCTATATAGCACCAATTTTGGTGCTTCAGTGGTTCTTCAGCGGTTCTTCAGTGGTTCTTCAGTGGTTCTTCAGCGGTTCTTCAGCGGTTCTTCAGCGGTTCTTCAGAGGTTCTTCAGCGGTTCTTCAGAGGTTCTTCACCGGTTCTTTGACTAAGGTGCTATATAGCACCTCTGAAGAACCGCTGAAGAACCACTGAAGCACCAAAATTGGTGCTATATAGCACTAAAAAAGGTTCCCCTATGATTACGAGCCTTTTTTTTAGAGTGTATATGTATATATATATATATACAATTGCACGCTCTTTATCAGCCTCAGTTGGTAGTTTGAAGTAATTGACCAGCACAGTTTAAATTCAAGTGAAACTTCAACTGTTAAACACCCTGACATATGAATTAATTTACATATGAATTACTTTCATCAGCATAATAAAAGAACAAGTATTTGTCTATAACTGGATTTTATGGTGCCCATGCCAGCGTGGGGTTTCCAGACAAGCTAAATGCCCATTACACCATCAATCTGAATTCATTTCTATTTCTCATCACCTCAGCATGTCTGAAATGTTGACAGGCAGATCTTTGCATTGTCAGGCCCGATTCCAAGTAGTTACACCTAAACAAGCACCAGCACTTCTGTGATTTAACATGAACGTTAAAGCATGGGGGGGGGGTGTTCAGTCCAGTGGGTTACCGGAGGCACACCGACTCCCTACTCTTATAAAAGACCTGTGGGTGGTGTTACAGTGAGAGAAGACAAGAAAAACCACATCTGGGGCCAGTGTGGAGGAATGTAGGACGAGTTTTTGTCTATGTGTTTGTTCCAGGCTCTTGATCTGTGCCACATTATCAAGATTCTTCTAAGCATTAAAGTAGAGAAAGTGAAGTGGCCCTTGGAGTCAGAGCACTATCAAAACAATTAGACCCCCCTGTACATGCACACTCACACTTGGCATTAAAAAAAGCACTAAGATCAAATCAGTTTTCAGAGGCCCAACTCAACCAAAGGACATTTACTGACATACAATATAAGAAACAATTGGATCTAGGCTATAATAAGACCCTTACACGTGTACTACTGAAACTTCAAACATCCGCACGTGTACACAGAGCCTGCGCCGAGTTACACACTCATTATATATCGTCAAACATTAATGGAGGTCTGTGTAATTTACAGTTTCCAGCTGTAGAGGTTTTTGCTAAGGAAAAGGGGAGAGAGATGAATTCCTGCCGTGAATTCATGAAATAATACGACTTATGCAGCTGCTAATGGCTTAGGCTCCAGGCCAATTATGTGGATGTTAATTATGAAGGAAATTGAGATTTTTGTTTTGCGTTTGTTAGCCTGTGATCTCCAGCTGTGAACGTTGATGGCTCTTTGTGCTGTACTTGGCCGGATAGTCTGGAAAATGTATTTGTGAGTATTAAATAGAAGTATCAAGTTCAAGTGCCATGCTAAGATTAAAGTCATCATGGATTTGAAATGGCCCCAATTAATTTTGTTGCTTCACATTCCTGGTCTTATTGTGCATGATTCATTAGAGCCTTTGCAATTACCTCCCTCTTAAAGCTGGAATACACTACATGACTTTTAACTTCCGAACACTAGCCATCACTTATCAACTTTGAAAGAGGTTACAAAGGGAAAAACTCTGCATTTCACACTAAACGACTGAGGATCACACACTACCAGACTTCCAAGTTGTTCCGAACCCAACAAACTAAATCTGTGAAAAGTCGTGTAGTTAAATTTTAGACTGACATCACCTAGGTGTAAGTGACCATACGCACACACTCACACACACAGTTGCTGGTACTGCATTACAATTAACGATAGTTACGTAATCATATTTCGTCATCATAAATTGAGAGTAAGTGCAGAGGTGTTGTGTGCGCTGTGTAAACATGATGGTTATTGTAGTTCTAGACCAAAACGGATAAAATTTTCCTCAAAATGAACAAAATCAGAGAAATGCTAACTCAGACCCTCACACAAACCTGCAATAATAGGTTTAATTATTTCCATAAAAGCTACTTTCTAGTCAAGTCAAGTCAACTTTATTTATATAGCGCTTTTAACAATGTAGATTGTTTCAAAGCAGCTTTACAGTGTTAAACAGGAAAATAATGCAACATAATTTTATTCAGCTGTATAGCCATTCTGGAAAAAACGCTGATGTCATCAGTTCATTTCAATTATCATACAGTGACAGTGTGGGCTTTAGATCAGTAATTTAGTTTAAATGGTTAATTTAGTTTATTAATTAGATTTATTTCGATGTTTGGTTGAAAAATTGAGTTCTATAAGCAACACAATTAGTAACTTTTTTAGGGTGTAACTTTCACTGTGTGTGCGTGTGCGTGTGCGTGCGCGTGTATCTCACACCCAACATTTTCATTCATTCCTTTTAAAAATACTGTTTTACTTAGAAATGTTGCAAAATTAGCAGCATATGCTTCATGTTGAATTTATTGTCCTTGTTTTAACATCACAGAACTCGTTTAATTTTAGTTGTCTTGGGCATAATTCTTTGTAAAGCTGCTTTAGAACAAAGTGTTTGAATTTGAATATAATTTATTTTGATTTTAACTGTATCAGATAACTCAAAAAGATTCTTTTGTGACAGCATAGGATCTTTAAAAAGTTCTCTCAGAACGACCTTAAAAAGTTGTTTTATAGGGCATCATAGGAACTTCATTGGCATCTTTTTTTTTGGAACCTTTATTTAGATTTGAACTGAACTGATGATATAGACTCCGTGTGCCATGGCACATTTCTCAGTGTAGCAAGAATGTAATGTTATTTCCTCCATGTGAACTGTCTGTGTGTGTGTGTTTATTCCAGGTCTCTACTCTGTTTGTTTATAAGGTAATTAGAGCTCTCTCAGAACCCAGCAAGTGGGACTGAGGTCACGCTAATCCAGACCTGATTTTCTCCTGGTAACCGGATCCCCGTCCGCGTGGGAAATTAAATAAACACAACATTAGGAAAGCACAGGTGCTACCGTACCCACTAATAATATCTGGCAAGTCAAGTAAAATCTTTGTTTAAAAGCGAATGTGACTCAGTGTTAATGCACCTGTTTTTGTTTGGACATGGTCTTGGAATCTCACCGCTCATTCATGGAGTTCACCTAATTTTCATCTATCATTTAGCAGAGGCTGAAGAAATACAAGACATTTCCTTTTTCACACTAATGTATCTAAACAAAACACTCCCAGCTCATTTTTTTTGGTGTCTGACTTATGGTAACCCCTTTTAACGTGCCAGAATAACTAAACTTTTCCTTTTCATCTGTGAGTAAATGCACCTGCTGTACTCAAATGTTCTCATGAGTCGAGAGCAAGTGCTTAAGTGAGTGAACAGGGCTCAAGGTGAATTCTCTAAATGAAGTATAATTTAATCAATATGTGATATTGAATAAATGTAACAAGACTTCTTCTCTTCCATTCACTTACAAATATCTGTATTGAACCTTGTGTCACTGCATGCTAATTCTTTTTCTTTCTCTTTTTCTCTTACATAACACTAATTTGGTTAGAAGTCTGGTTGTTTCTGAGTGACTCAACCTGAACTAATCCATTTCATCCATATTGGGTTCACATCTGGATCCTTCCTTTCCTGAGACGTGCACACCATCGAAGCGATCGGACCACACTGCCATGCCCCACATCCTCTTCTGCTCTTCAATATGATTTTATCTTTGCAATCTGGCTCCTAGAGGATGTTAAATAGTACATGATGTAACAGCCTGCAGAGGCATGGCATTCTGGTATAATAATCTACTGCATGAAAACATCTGTGTGACAGAAGGTCCCACGAAAAAACAGAGCAATTTTAGTTGCTTATCCTAATCCATAGAAACATAGTTTCACTCACAGTTTATCAGGTTCAATGCAGAAATAAAATGAATTTCTTTTATTTCTTTGATTAGCTTTTGGTGGCTTTTAAAGGAGGAATGCATAGTTACATATATTGTGTTTTATTAAGTTTATTGTGTATTAAGTTTATTAAGAGGAACCATTTTAAAGGAGTCATATCAAATTAAATTGTCCTTGATCTTTTGAGATAAGAGTTAGATGTGATGTGAAAACATACTGTAACTTTCAGAGCTCAACTTCCTCTCCAGTCCAAATATATATATATATTAGGGGTGTAACGGTACACGTATTCGTACCGAACCGTTTCGGTACAGGGCTTTCAGTTCGGTGTGCGTGTGTACCGAACAGTTACGAATGCAATCTTTAACAGTTAACAGTCGGCTTGTTTTAAGCGCAGAACACACTTCAATCCTAGTTCCCACTCGAACATATTAAGTATTCAGTCCATTTTATCACGAAATTCAAACGATAAATGCCGCTTTGACGCTCTTTAATGTGACGACTGATCACTGTATAGGCGCGTCAATTCAAGCGGCCGCGGTGCGCGCGCGAGTGAACGCGATCATCTCTTCCAGAAGAATAAACATGAATTAATATCTTAAGGTATGTTGAGGATAACACTTACTGAAACGTATCATGTCGTGTAATTGCTCAATCAGTGTTTCAACCGCGGAAAGACGTCAAACAGCTTGTAAACAATGTCACGCATCATTTACCTCAGAGTCATTCAGTGTCCACAGCTGTTAATTCACTAGAGAAATCAACTCTTTCACTAAATATATGCACTATATTAGCCTATATATATATATATATATATATATTAATTCTACTTAACCTGTTAGTGATGTCTTGATTATTTAATGCTATGTTTAGATAAATCTGTCATGAAAATGACAGTCACTGTGTTAATGATTATATTTATACAACGAATTGGAGAAAAAAACATAATTTTATAATTTAGATTTAGGAGTTAATGCAAAAACTGCCTTATGTGAAGTTTACATGTTTGCACACAATGTGTTATTTGAGTGTTGATTATCCTATAACTAAACATGAATATTAGCTGGATATAGGCTTATAGTTTGGGCTCTGTTGTTAACCTTTAATATTATAGTAATAATGTGCAAGTAAGGGCTCCCTATATAGTTTACAGCATTATCTTTAAGAAACTTTTAGTTATAATTGAATTAATTTAAGGACAGACACAATTTTTTCAGTAAACCACTGTTTAATAAAAAATAAATAAAAAAGCCATTTTTTAAAACAGCTGTACCGAACCCGTACCGAACCGTGACTTCAAAACCGAGGTACGTACCGAACCGTCAGTTTTGTGTACCGTTACACCCCTAATATATATTATTATATATATATATATAGTTCTAAATTAAACTGTAAAAATTATTCTGAACCTTCACAACTTTCTGACATTGGACAGATTTGATATCTGAACGCTATGGATCTCAAATCTATGGAACTTTTATTCTTGCAATTGCAACTTTATTTCTCACAATTTCAGATTTTTTTTCTCAGATTGAGTCACAATTGCGTGTTATAAAGTCACAATTGCGAGATATAAAGTCAATTGCGAGATATAAAGTCTCAATTGCCAATTGCGAGATATAAAGTCGCAATTGCAAGAAATAAAGTCAGAACTGTGAGATATAAAGTCTCAATTGCGAGGGGGAAAGAAAAGTCAGAATTGCAAGATATAAAGTCTCAATTGCGAGGGGGAAAGAAAAGTCAGAATTGCAAGATATAAAGTCTCAATTGCGAGATATAAAGTCTCAATTGCGAGATATAAAGTCTCAATTGAAAGTCTCAATTGCGAGATATAAAGTCCCAATTGCGAGAGGGAAAGAAAAGTCAGAATTGCAAGTGAAAAGTCGCAATTACTTATTTTACATATTTTTATTCCGTGGCATGAAAAGCTTCCATACACATCAGTGCTGCTGTCTTTTAGAAACTAGATCTGTTCAAATCATGTGTGATTCTTTGCTTTGTGTGGCACCTGCCATTCTTAGTATCCTTTTGAAAGGTTTCCAATGTTAAGAAGAATTTCCTTAAATTCATATTATATAATCCATGGGGGTCGGAAGCAAAAAAATTGTAGGTGGGTCCTCTTTCAGAAAGAGTTTACTGGAGTAGATGTCATTTACATTAAGTACAAATATACCGCCTTGTTTGCTGAACGTCTGGTTGGGCAAGACAAAATTACAGAAATCAATGTATCAATGACAGTTGCAATAGTGTAGGGGTAAGACGCATGGCATCAAGTTTTGACGCAAATCGACCCGAGGTTCGAATCCGCCTTTTGCCGAACTCGCTCTACTCCCTTTTCCCATCACATATCAGATCGGAAAGGTATTTATTTTCAATAAAAATGAAAAAAATATTAGAAAAGTGGAAATAAAGCATCTAACATGTATTTAATAATAATTATTTATTTCCCTTTTCCCATCACATATCAGATCGGAAAGGTATTTATTTTCAATAAAAATGAAAAAAATATTAGAAAAGTGGAAATAAAGCATCTAACATGTATTTAATAATAATGTGTTTATTGGTTAGGGGTAGGTAAACAGACATGCGCTGAATTAGAGACGATAAAAGTGAGTGGGTCCAATATCATTGATCGTAAAAAGTGGGTGGGTCTTGTCCGACATACAATGGTTCCGACGCCCATGATATAATCAGACTTTTATTGTGTTCTATATAATTTTTGTAGTATTTATTTCATTATTTGTTGGTGCTTAATATTGTAAAACTTATCTCAGAAGCATGTGTCTAATGAGGACTCCAGTGGGCTGTAGTGTCTCTCAAAGGTCCTGTCATCAGGGAAACTGATTCTAGAGATTCTGGCCTGCATCAGGCTGTCAGGCTTTAACCACACTGAGAGACATGCCACAAATATGGGGAGTGATTCAAATACTTTACATTAGTGGCATGTTTTTAAATGTTAGTGCTATTGACCTTATCTTTAGAAAAACGGTCTTGTTTTTCCCCAAGAGATTTTGTCATTTGCTGTTCATCTGTACAGCGCATGTTATTCAGAAACTTAGACTGCACAGACTCATGATTAGTTTTGTGTTTTCAAGCTTCTGAGATTAAACCAGCACTGTGTCACACATATAATATGAATCGGTGTAAGTAGCCATAGTCTAAATAAGACATCAGAACGGAACATCTGGGGTTGCTCAAGGCAAAATGTTATAGCCCTTGTGAAGTTTCGTATATTTACATGCTTTTGGATTGTGTGATGTATACAGTAGGCTATAGTTTGATTTCTTGTTAGAACATTTCTTACTCTGTTTAGATCATTATGGGATTTGGTCCAGCTGGATTTCATGTACTGCTGTCCATTAAGCCTGTATAATTATTCATATTAATGACGCATATACTAATAAATACTTTCATGCAGTGCGGATTTCGTTTCTAAAATTCCTAGATATTCGCATGCTTCATATTGTATAACATCCAAGAAATGTTCTAACTAAACTAAAGGGTAGATAAAGATACAAACAAATAATAATAGATATTTTAAAAATGAAATGAAGTCAAACCCTTAAACAATTTGTGAATGCACCAGATGGATGGGAACCTGAGTGTAAACAGCTCAGAGAGTCAATAAACAAAGCTTGAAAAATATTTTTGGAACGCTTACCCTTGCAAACACAGTTCCAGGGTCAGTTCTGGCTGTTCTCTCCAGTGCGTTCTCCTTTCTGACTGTTGCGTGTTTGTTTAGATGGGGACATATTAGAGTTTGCGTATTTGTGGAGGATCAGGATGGCTTTGGTGTCGGCACACCAGAAAAATTATTTTCTCTTTTGGATCTCAATGTACCTAAACCTACGTCCTTGCTTTACTGTATGTGTTTGTGGAATTTCAATTTCAGACATTAGTATACTCACAAATCTGAGATGCTGTGAGATGTTATCACTAGAGATTTGTACCTTTGTTTTCTTAGGCCCACTTCATGTGCACTTTCGGTCTTGTGGACTTACAATGGCCGCTGCGTGCATGTGTCCGTTAAGTCCAAGAGGCCAGAGGGTGTCCCAATTGTCATTTTAGGTCTCAGAAGGGTGCTCGCGAGCCCCCCATTTGAGGTCGATATGCGCCCTCGATACGCACTTCTGCCGAGCCGTGAGGGTTTAGGGTACCATTTAGGACAGGGCCTTAAAGGTGCAGTGTGTGAATTTTAGCATCATCTAGTGGTGAGGTTGTGAGTTGCACTCGCACACCAGTCACCCCTCCCTTTCGAAGCACATAGAGAACCTACGGTGGCCGACTAGCGCTCAGTAGAGCAGTTTGTCCGTTTAGGGCTACTGTAGAAACATGATGGTGCAAAATGGCGATTTCACTGTAAGGGGACCCGCGGTGCATGTAGGTAGAAATGGCTCATTCTAAGGTAATAAAAACACAACGGTACATTAAGTAAGGTCTTTATACACCACTGAAAACAAAGTTATGTATATTATATTGCATTTCTGTCAATAGATCCCTACACACTGAACCTTTAAAATCTCCATTTGCACTTCATTTGAGCTGGTGTCTAGAAGAAACAGTGGAGATATTAAACGTATCTCATTTGCATAATTCACAGCTCTAGTGTAACAGGCCTTGTGTTGTTTATGTTTCTATAGCGGTGTGCATGCTTGTGTGATTTAGTTTGGTAGAGTGAATATGACCCGCTGAGTGTCTGTGTACATGACTGCAAACATGCGTTGAAGTGTGAAAATCACCTCCACCTCGTTCCCCTCCTATACCCATCATCACCTCCCACAGCAAGAGATTTGTGCCTCCTCTGCCGTCCTCCTCCACTTCTCAGTGCTTCCTCCCCATGGACTCTCTCCATTTTTGCTGTTTTTACCATGTAAATGTGAGTTATGGCACTTGTGTGGCACTGCACAGTTGATTTTACAGCTCTGCGTTTCAGTGTGGGCCGCCTTGATACATATACTACAAAAAGAGAAGGAAAGTGTATTTATTTATTTAGGTAGGGTCCGTGTGATTGGTAGTTTTTTTAGTTCTTTTAATTAGCACAAGCTAGATAAACAACCATTAGAAGGTTAAAGGTTCTCATATTCCATCATAGTACCTTAAAAGTTTCTTCTATGATAAGAACATTAAAAGGCTCTATGTCATCAAAGTTCTTTTAAAGGCTATTATATTGCGTCATGATTTCAAAAGGTTCGTGATTTACTTTAAAATGACTTTTGAAACCATTATTTAGAGTCTAGAAAGGAACAAACTCCCGAGTAAACATCTCTGCAATGCTAAAGGTTCTTGCTAGCGTGGGAAAATTCTTTATCTTGCAGGGAACTCCAAAGACACCCATTAGTTCTGGGCAACATGCAGCAAAAAAAAAAAAAAAAAAAGGTGTGATGTGGAAAGACTGCAAGCTTGTTTGTTTTGTCTGAAAACAAGCTAATATAGTCTGTTTTTTAAGTCTATTATGTTCAATGCCAAGTTGTGGATCATGGTTATTTTATAATGATCTCTTATTTCTCCACTTCTCATTCAAAGTATATATATAATAACATTTTGCAATGTCATTCCCGTAAAGGAATTCCATATGGTTTCATAGCTGAAGTATATTATTATGTATATTTTATTATTTTTTTCAGGATATCAAGATGTAGGTGGTGCCCCTTAATATTGGGAGGGTTTACTGTGGTTTAGTTTTTTTGTGTGTGTGAGAGAGAGATTTTTATGTGATTGTGGTTCCCAATATTTTCATCTCGAACATCAAACAAACCAATAAAGTTTTTTTCTGTGTGAATCAGACCACTTTAACCGCTCCCATGATTCAAACCATACTAGTCCATAGCCCAGCTCAGACCTCATACTCTGTATGTGGCTGTAAAAGTGATTGCGTGGAAATATATTAGCTGTTTATGTTCTTATTAACTTGTAAACCAGTGCATTTAAATGTTTAACATGCTGATATCCTTTTTAATATGCACCATTTAAACGCTGTTGATCAGTTCACTTCCAGAATAGAACGACAGAGCTTACTCTGGCAGACTAGACTAAACAGTTCCACAAAATTTGTGAGTAATACTGTTGGAAAGGATATTGTCATTACTTAATATCCAAATTCCATTTCTCCCTGTTGTATTTTTTTGGTTTTCTTTTTTGAGCATTGAAACATTTGGGAATCATTGTAGCATAGTCTGGAAATGAATCATTTGTGTTCATGCTTGTGAGTTGTTCCCTTGTCATTGAGAAAATGTAATATCTCCACAATAACCACTTAGAGAGGGAAAAGGTTGGGGGGAATTGTACTGTTTTACCTTGGAGGTGAGTTTTCCATCACTGTCGAGAAAAAGCACCTTTTTTCCTTTGGATCTTCTGTTTGTCCTGTATGGTGGATATCACATTAGGATCAGATTAGGAAAATCATAAAAACAGAAGAGACACTTGTGCACATTAATCATTTATGCAGGTTTGTTACAGACTGGATTGGAACCGCTGTCTGGCTTGAAGTTTCTTAGGCAAGCATCAGTATTATTATTATTGTTCATCCGTTCAGTTGGGGTTTTGAATAAACCCATAACCCTGAGTATTAAACTTCTGTTCGAGACCTGTCCCAGCCTGTTTGTGCTACAGCAAAGACTTTAGATATACAAAAGATGGTACGTAGCATTACTATGAATGGGAGAAAGTGCAACGCACAATATGGCGGAATATTTCACACCTTCTAAAAAAACAGAGCCAATCGTGAATTGGTAAAGTCATTGCGTCAATGCAGTCGGTATTCTGAGACGTGCACTTAGGCCGCGTGTCCACCAAAGTGTTTTTAGCCAGCTTGTTCCATTATTATGCTCGTTGTTGTCATCTGTTGATGTTGTACAAGCAGCGAATGTGGCGTTTGGTCGGTGTTGTACTTTTCCCGCACCTCCTCGACTGTGATTGCATGGCTAAAAAGGTAAAAAAGTGACAGTGATGAGCGCTGTGTTTTACCCAAAGTTGAACATTCTTTAACTCTCGGCGTCCAGTAAAATAAAAAAGAGACACTCAGCGCCTTGTCACGGTACTGCCGTTTTAAAAACACAGCGCTCCCACTAAAAAATGTTTGGGGAAAAATACGTTAGCTGCAGGGAAAAAACACTTTGGTGGACACACAGCTTTAGGGCTGGTCCAGCCTGAAATTCCGGGGGTTTTTGTCATGATTTTAAGCATTTAGAAACAAAATTTATGAGACAGTTGTCAGATTTCATTGGTAATTTAAAATTTGAAATTTATTCGCAAGCTTGATGAACAGCTTTGGAGAATTTGATGTTTCCCCAAAGAGATACTTGCATGACTGAAATAGTGGCGTTTCAAAGATGGCCTCTGAGTGATATGGGCCAGTTTGCAACCGTCCAAAACACATTATTGACTCCCTAGCAACCACCTCCTTAGCAGCTTCCTAGCTACTTTCTAGCAACCAAATACACTGCTATTCAAAAGGTTGAGGTCGGTAAGGTTTTTTTAAAAAGATGTTTTTAAATAACGTTTTTATTTTAATATATTTAAAAATTTAATTTATTCCTTTAATGATCTTCAATGACCCTTCAGAAATCAGGCTAATATGTTGATTTGCTGCTCAAGACACATTGCTTATTATTATCTATGTTGAAAACAGCTGTGCTGCTAAATGTTGTTGTGGATTGTTGGGGATTGTTTGATGAATAGAACGTTCAACAGCATTAATCGGAAATAGAAATCTTTTGTAACATTCTAAAAAAACAATGGTCACATTCACTAAGCATGTATACACATAAATGTGTGCCTGAAATCTGCGTACAAACGTTTTCATGAGAAAAAAAAAAAATCACCAAAAACTTTTAAACTAAAATGTATTCTAATAGGGTGAAAAAATGTAGGAACAACTGAAACCACACGTAAGCAAAAAGCACTTAACACAACTGCTTTATATTATCACATATTATAGTAATTATATTAATTATATTATATTATATTATATTATATTATACTATATTATACTATATTATATTATATTTATTTTATTTTAATAATTGTATTATATATTATATTATATTATATTATATTATATTATATTATATTATATTATATTATATTATATTATATTATATTATATTATATTATATTATATTATATTATGTATTATATTATGTATTATATTATGTATTATATTATATTATATTATATTAAATAAAATTAGTAAATAATAGGCCTGCAATTTAATTTCATCTTAAATATATTTCATCATATACAGTGAAAGAGTGAGAAAATCTGTTATAGCTTCAACTGTGAGGCTTCTCTGAATAACGCAGATTTACTCGTACAGCTGGCTAATGAGAGTCTGTAATCTGTGTCTGTATAAAAGGTGTTTATTGTGTTTGAACTGGTTTTGAGAATGGCACACTTGGCATTGCTCAAGGGTCTGGAAAGAGCGCGTCTTCAGAGAGCGGCATATGTTTGACGAGAGAGATGAAAGATTGTGCGGAAAGCCCTGATATGGAGATGGTTTAGGCAGGTTTTATGCAAATGACTAACCTTGTGCACGTGGCCACTCATTTAGAATACTCAAAGTCACTGACATTAGAATGAGATTAAGAACAAATGAATGCGCGTACGAACATGTTGTGAATTAGGCTGAGATTTTAGTGTAGCAAGATAGAAGTGTAGCAACCATCCACAACACCCTAGCATCAAGGGTAAGCTTTTTTAAAAGAAAAATGAAAAAAATTAAATTATAATCTGTCATTTCCTCTCTCTTTCAGAAAGAAGTGCTGTGAAGGTTTTAAGTTTGTGCTGGGACAGTGTATTCCAGAAGGTAAGACCTCTTTCACCCCCCTCTCTCTCTCTCTCTCTACCCATACTAGACTCCTCTGGGTTGAATTTGTTCTGATATTTCTGGACGCGTTTTCCCTCGTCTCCCATTAGCGTTCTAAACAAAATCATTCCTTTTGGAAACAACTCAACTGGTGCTTTTAATGTTGTTTTAACATTTCCAGCACACCTTAAAGAGCTTGGCAGAGTTTCCCAACCAGTAACGATATCTTGATTACCTCGTGTATATTTTTATAGTGGGAACAGTTCTGTATATTAGCTTATGAATACAGTAATATACTTCTCCTTCTTTGGTGGAGGGGTTCAAACCACTAACAAGTTTTTACTCGTAACTGTCAAATAAAAGCATGCAATTAAATTGTCTGCGTTCTGCGGTTCGCCCTGCCACATTGAGAGGGTGTATAGTGGTCTCTGGAACGGCCCTTTGAGACAGTCTACAGCTTTCTTTTCTTTCCTTTTTTATGCTGTTTATGTTCTCTGGTGTCCTCACCTGCCCCCTCTGCACTGATGAGAAACACACAATGTACCGGTTGAGAATGGACACATATTTCCCTGATTCACACGGCGCTCCATGCTGTGCCTGAGATGGTTTGGCTCTTCCTGCAGAAATCATGGAATAAGGAAAAGATGCGGGAATTCTTGGGGGAACTTGCAGTACTGTCTTCCTAGACCACAGTGTTTTGTTTTGAATTCTGAAGGGAAAAGACATGATTTCCGGAAATTACAACGATATTGTGGGTTTTGTTTTAAAGCTAGGTTTGATGTTTGTTATCCTGTGCTTTCCTCTCTTGTTGTGTTTATATGTGTTTGTTTGTGGGTGTGTTTGTATATGCAGACTATGATGTGTGCGCCGCCGCTCCATGTGAACAGCAGTGTACCGATCATTTTGGCCGTGTGGTGTGCACCTGTTACTCTGGGTATCGCTATGACCGGGAACGACATAGAAACCGCGAGAAACCGTACTGCCTGGGTAAGATTTGACTTAGTTTTTTTCTCTCTTTTTAATTGATACAAGTGTACTTATTTGAGTACATTATTAGAAATTATTGTGGTAGAATTTGGTATTAACTGAAATGTTAAAACAATTCAGTTTTTACACTAAAAATGCTGCACAGGTGTAAATACATCAATCATAAACAAGAAAAGGTGACTGATACCATTTGCTCTTGGTCTCTGACATATGTGAAAAGTGTATGCAAATAAAACTCATTTTTTTTCATGTTTTAATTCTAATGTGCATTACTGACTCTAATGTAAAAAAGCCGTTTTATTTTTATTTTTTAAATCTCTCATAAAAAAATTTTTTTTTTGGATTAAACTTGGCCTTTGCATGTATGAAACATGTTTCTGTTCCTATATTAGGCCTATATATGTTTTGAAACTCTAATGTACACATACCCATTTCATTTTTATTTTATTTATATATTCTTAAACTGTAAAATTATAATAAATAAATAATAATAGGGCATCTTCTTCAAACTCATTTTCAAATACTTTGTCATTTTCATTTATTTTGACACCCATGAACCCTAATACCACAAACCACATCTAGGGGAAAAAAGGTTCAATGGGCTTCTATATAGACCCCTAGGGTTCTTTGCTTAATTTTCTAGCAAAAAAGGTTCTGTATAAGGAGAAATGGCTTACATTATTGCATAATACTTTCATGTTTAACAGTTATTTCAAATGTTTTCTAGTTATTAAAGTATTTTTACAAGCCGTTTAATTCATAACATTTTATTAAAATTAAATTAAAACTAAAATAAAACTAAATTTATTTATCCCATATGCATTTTAAAGTTCTTTATAGAACCTTTTCTTTAAAGAGTGTATGTAACCAATAATACATTTATTTTATGCTAAGGATACTACAAATACATTTACATATTTATGTACTTAAAGGGTTAGTTCACCCAAAAATGAAAATTCTGTCATTAATTACTCACCCTCATGTCGTTCCAAGCCTTCGCTCATCTTCGGAAAATGGCACCTCGTTGACCACCTCCTGCGTCAGCATCATACACATGCTTTGAGGTGCTCACGTGAACACCATCGGCCAATGGTGAGACGGCGTTAAAGTATTCTCATCGCTTCATTACATTAAGGTTGAACCACTGTAGTCACATGGACTATTTTAACAATGTCTTTACTACCTTTCTGGACCTTGAAATTTGCAATGACTCTGCTGCCTATTGATGGTTCAGAAACCTCTCAGATTTCAGCAAAAATATCTTAATTTGTGTTCCGAAGATAAACAAAGGTCTTACAGGTTTGGAACGACATGAAGGGGAGTAATTAATGACAGAATTTTCATTTTTGGGTGAACTAAACCTTTAATATAAATACCCTGCAATTGCACTTTCGGTAGGCCTATACTAAATTGTTGTACTTTAAGTCTGCTAAATTGGAACAACTCATTTTGTGCTTAATGCACTTTAGTTATCCGTAAAAAGTGCTGAGGTCTAACTAAAGATATACTTAAGTAAATTTGATTGTGCTAAAATGGAACTATTGCAAGAATATTTCCTTTCGGAGCACAATGGCGATTTCACTGTAAGGGGACACGCGGTGTGTGTAGATAGAAATGACTCATTCTAAGGTAATAAAAACATAAAGGTACATTATGTAAGGTCTTTATACTCCACTGAAAACATAGTTATGTATATTATATTGCCTTTCTGTCAATAGATCCTCATAAATACTACACACTGAACTTTTAAGGACTGATATTATACAGTGATCATACTATCCTTACTAATACTGATATTAAAACACATTTTAGGCTTAATATTAAGAAATGTGCATTGTGCAATGAAGAAGTACTCCAAATAAAGTTTAATTATAAAATTTATATCTGTAAGTCTCAAGCGATAAATATGTTAATGGATTTATGGTATATTTAGTATGAAGTATGTATTTTAAATACATTTTGGTATAGGTTTTTTCACTAGGGTAGCTGCAGTAAAAAATTTATTTTAAAAGAAGACTTGACTTGTTATTGGGATTTTTTTTTTAAATTTTAATAATTTTATCTAGAATATTTAACGGTATGAAGATGTTAGCGCCCTCTATAGGTTGTTTTTAGTTCATGGGGCTTGATTTCTCAATGTTTCTTTAATATCAACGTGAGTGTTTCTTAAAGGGTCTGACCTCCCAGACTGCTGAAGTGTTTAGTTGATTTGATGGGAGTCAAATTTTGTTTCTCCGACTGATCTCACAGAAGCACTCCATAGCGCCCGAGGAGCGAATATCACGTCTCTTTTGCTCTTTGCCAACTTTCCGTCCCTCACACTTTCACTCTCTGTTCTTGCGTCAGACATTGATGAATGTGCCAACAATAACGAGACGGTGTGCTCACAGATCTGTGTGAACACCCCCGGCAGCTACCAGTGTGAGTGCGAGAGAGGCTTCTACCTAGAGGATGATGGGAAAACATGCACCAAGGGCGAGAGAGGTGAGTGTACACTATGGATGTTTGTTTGTCTTTCTCAGCAAAGACCTTTATTCTTTTAGCTTCCTTGCTCTCTCTTTTGGTCTTTGTCTTTCTTCTTTTCTTCTGTACTTTGGGATTTCTCCAAAAAAAAAAAATTCCGACCTATTTGTTGGATTCATAAATGGCCCCAAAGTGTTCACTGAACCCCCTCCTTTTACACTCTAAATAAAAAAGGTGCTATATGGCAATGAAAGTGGTTCATGGCTCGTAATCATAGGGGAACCTTTTTAAGTGCTGTATAGGACCAATCTTAGTGCTTCAGTGGTTCTTCAGCGGTTCTTCGCCGGTTCTTCATCGGTTCTTTGGCTGAGGTGCTATATATGTTAAGATATGGTGCTAAATAGCACCAAAAGCGGTTACCCTATGATTACGACAAAGAACCACTTTTAGTGCCATATAGCACCATTTTTTATGTTTAACTGCCTAAATTAAGTACTTCACGACCCGTAGTTTTGAAGCGAAATACAGAGAAGTAGTTGTTAATCTGTAAAATATAACAGATCAACTTGGCAGTCAAGTGTTTGTAATCTCCTTTTTTCAGTAGTTTGTATTGTCAGTAGTTTTACATTGAATAATCATGATTAATTTAACTACAGAAATCACAGTGCTTTATGGGATTTTGAGTTCATTGCCATAGTTTTAAACAGTTTTTGTGGGAGACTTTTTGAGAGCCACTTTCATTGGAAGCTGCTTTGCAAACCTCATAGGTCTGCTTTGATTTGCCCAATGCATTGCCAACAAACAACAGAAATGGAGCACAAAAAAGGTGAATCGCTGCTGTGTAAGGGTTTAAATAGAGCACGGTGAACCAGAGATATTCATTTTCCTGTCTGGGCCTAACCATCCACACAGGTGTGGAAAGGAGTGAGTGAGGTCTATAAAAATGCTCCGACAAGTCATGGATGCATCATCGAACCTTAAGGTCCAGTTTTAGCAGTGCAAATCTAAACAAAGATGTTAGCCAAGTGGAAAGGGTGGATGCTAAAAAATATGATTCCTTTGCATTTGAATAATTCCAATGTCATAGGGAGATATATAATGATGGATGGATGGATGGATGGATGGATGGATGGATGGATGGATGGATGGATGGATGGATGGATGGATGGATGGATGGATGGATGGATGGATGGATGGATGGATGGATGGATGGATGGATGGATGGATGGATGGATGGATGGATGGATGGATAGATAGATAGATAGATAGATAGATAGATAGATAGATAGATAGATAGATAGATAGATAGATAGATAGATAGATAGATAGATAGATAGATAGATAGATAGATAGATAGATAGATAGATAGATAGATAGATAGATAGATAGATAGATAGATAGATAGATAGATAGATAGATAGATAGATAATTTTGGCTGTACAGCAGCTCTAGAAGAAAATAGTGTCATTGTCCAGGGTTAGTTAGCTTTCTGACCCCTCCATAGACGGCAATTTAATTACCACTTTCAAGCTCCAGAAAGGTAGTAAAGACATTGTTAAAATAGTCCATGTGACTACAGTGGTTCAACCTTAATGTTATGAAGCGACGAGAATACTTTTTTTTGCGCAAACCCCCCAAAAAATAACGACTTTATTTAACAATCTCTTCTCGTTTGTGCCAGTGTCCTACACCGGCTTACCATTGGCCAATACTGTTCACATGAGCACTACGACGCATGCGTGTGATGCTGACACAGGAGCTAGCCAACGGTAAGCCGCCGTTCTGCCGTAGAACTCAAAAGCACTGCACTGTTCCCACTACGTCAACAGCGTAGGAGACTGGCACAGACGAGAAGAGATTGTTGAATAAAGTCGTTATTTTTGTTTGTTATTTGCGCAAAAAAGTATTCTCATCACTTCATAAAATAAAGGTTGAACCACTGTAGGCACATGGACAATTTTAACAATGTCTTTACTACCTTTCTGCCCTTGAAAGTGGTAATTATTAAATAGCTGTCTATGGAGGGATCAGAGAGCTCTCCGATTTCATGTGTTCCGAAGAACAATGAAGGTCTTATGGGTTTGGAACAACATGAGGGTGAGTAAAACAGAATTTTCATTTTTGGGTGAACTAACCCTTTAATTTATGTAAGTTCAGTTTTAATTTTGAATTTTTTTTTTAAATTAATTTTGTTCAGTTAATTTAATTTTAATTTAATTTAATTTAATTAATTAATTTCTGTTGTAAAAAGAGTCAAGAACATCCTCATTTAAAGTCAGGTTTGGCTCTCAATCACCTCGCTATTTACAAAAAAAATCCATTCTGCAGCCTCTTCTAGTTTGACATATTTATAAGACATTGCTTCCTGCCTCCCTGCAGGAAGTCCACTGACCCATCGCGGTTAATGACTTGGGACACCAGCTAGCGGTTAGCATTAGCATCAATCACTTCCTCTGTCCATTTATCTTTTTGGTTTTCTTGTGGAGAGTTTCCTGTGTGCTGTTTCCTCTCTTTTGGGTCAGTTTGAGTGCAAAATGAGATGACCTTTTGGGGCATTCAGGGATGCAACAACCCAGATGTACAAAAAAGGAATTCTGAGAATTCCAGAACACCGAGATTACAGTGTGTGGATCAGATGAGGTTATCAGCTATGAGTCAAACTAGGCTGTTGGAGATTGTGATATAACTCAGCGGACTTTTGGCAGGAATGGAATGAGCTAGTACATTTCTGATGGTGCCTGTACGTAGTGAGCCTCTGTTATGACCTTGAGCAAGACTTAAGATCTCTTTTGTAAGTTTATGGCACAGTTTGATGGCAACATTAGCTCTGTTCCAAAAAGCTAGTGAGCTAGTGTCGACTGTCTTCGTAAGATACTACTAACTGAAATGGAATCTCATGAGTTATTGATTTAGTACACTCTACATAGGCAGCAGCTGTATGCGCTACATATGGAAGAAGTTTGATTATTAAATGTGCACTTGTAGTGTACTTCAAATCTTAAAATTATATTTTAAAAAAAAACTGTAAAAGTATATATTTTTAAATATAATATTAAAAAGGCCACTTAAAGGGTTAGTTCACCCAAAAAAGAAATTTTGTCATTAATTACTTACCCTCATGACGCGATCCGAATCATGATTCGACTCGCTGATTCATAACGCTTCGAAGCTTCATGATGCAGTTTTTTGAAATCAGTTATCACTATATAAGTCGTTATTTAGGGGTTTTTTTCGCACAAAAACTATTCTCGTCGATTCATAAAATTATTGTAGAACCACTGTAGTGAGATGGACTTTGTAACAACGTCTTTACGTACCTTTTATGGGTCTTGAAAGTGTACAGTGCATTGTGCCAATGGAGGCCTTTCTGAGCCATCGGATTTCAACTAAAATATCTTCATTTGTGTTCCGAAGATGAACCGAGGTCTTACGGGTGTCTAACGACACGAGGCTTAGTAATTAATGACAGAATTTTCATTTTTGGGTGAACTAACCCTTTAAGTATGCTTAAAACGAGTAGTGTTTCCTGACTGTTTTGTAACACTTACAGTAAGCAATTCTTAATAATAATTAAATTATATAATTAAACAATTAAAATATTTACTTTAAAGTACATTTTAAATCATTGTTTTAATAATCTTTTGTCATGCTTTGAAGTACACTTCAACTACAACAGCTCATGTGAAGTACTTGATTATACTATATTTAATTAAATATATGTGTAATTATAAAACATTTTTTTACAAATGTATCACACATTTCAATAGGAATTACATTAAAGTATATTTTAGTTTACCATAAATGCTTTTCAGCACAATCCGCAGTACACTTTTATCATATTTCAAAGACAATAGAAATTACATATAAAGACATGCTTAAGTTCAACTAATTGCATTTAATATACTGTAAATGTAACCTATAATAAATTTTTACTTCATTTTTGACATGCAAAAAGTGTCCAAAAACATTATATTCAGTTTGCACGCAAGTATTCTTTTAAAGTAGATTATTTACATAAGTACTCCTTTTAAAAGTATGCTTAAGGGTTAGTTAATTCATTTGAAATTTGGGTGTTAGTATATTGCTTAGCTAATGGTGCAATGCTCTAAGCAAAAAGGGGTAAAATAGTAATTTTGTATGAGTTTGAATTCCTTTCATTTAGAACTTTATTTCATGCTACATGTGTATTGATAATCAACAGTTCTCTCAACTCTTCTGCCATTATGGATGGATTCTTTTCACTGAGCTTGTGGAGATTTATTTAGATTTTGCCCAACAACCTTAAATTCCACATGCATGTTGTCTCTTTACAGCTCCGCTGTTTGAGAAGTCAGAAAACGTCATGAAGGAGGGAACGTGCTCGGCCACATGTGAAGACTTCCATCAGATGAAGATGACTGTTCTCCAACTCAAACAGAAGGTACACTATTCCAGTTTCACCTGCAGGGCTTATTCATTAAAACAAGCAGCAGCTTTCTTTTTATATGCATGTCCTCATCCTTAGACCAACGAGAACCTACCTGCCAATATTTCACGAGCAAGTCAGAGTCAGGTTATACAGATCTTCAGGGATGTGTTGGCGACTTTATAGGCGAAATAAAAAGTGCTAAAACATGGCCCAAATGGCTGAGCGATCTGGTAGTGTGACTTATGTCTGTCCTTGCTGCAGGCTCATAAATCACGTTGAACGCAGTGATGCGGTTTAGACGGGCTGAGGGCGCAGAGTCAGTGTTCTGCAGTCAAAGCGAGACTGTCAACAAATCCACTCAGCACCCTCATGGTCACGGCTTGATATATAGCTCTTGTGCGTGTGGTCCAACAGACTGAGGGAAAAGATTGAGAGAGTAAAGTAACGTGGTGAACTGGTAAGAGTGAGGCAAGAGGTGTGGTTCTATGAAAAGGTGATGTAAATGATACGATTGATATGATTGTTACAAATGGTTTTTCTGACCGTTGTTGTAACTTCTCTATCCATAGTTTTCAGTCACGTGACTGTCGCGGAGCCTTGGAGGGCAAAACCGCCATAGAACTCCATAGAACTGCAGCACAAGCCTGTCAAATTTCCATCTTAAAACAAAAATATGTGAACAAGATGCACATTTTGGCCACTTATGATCCATATACAGCACCTGCTGCAGTATTTCAATCACTGAAAACAGCGGGACGTTTTTAAAACGCTTAACGTGAAAAACACTATAGGGTGAGCTTCACCAATAAGGATTAAATTATGCAAAGTTTAAAGGATTTGTTGATATGGGTTTTATTTTAAATCGAGTTGTTGCACTTAATTTTAAACACAGATTAATTACGCAGTAAAACGTTATAGAGCTGATCAAGCTGCAGACGGAGGGTGAACTGACGACAGGCTAAAGAATCCTTAGTGCAACCCACCCTTAAAGTGCCCTAATTTGCCGTAAGTGCAAATTCAGTTTACACCTTTTTGATGATGCATACTATATACAGGCGAGTAGATGAGGCAAGAATATGAACGCAACGTGTTTTCTTTATAATGGGTTTAGATGGGGAAAACACCTAACGAGAAACCTCGTGTTGCACTAATATTCTGTGTTCATCTGCTTTCCTGTACAAAGTATGCAACATCAATAAGGTGTATATTGAATTTGGTATTTTAATATCACCGTCTTACCGCATTAATACTGACTACAAACCTGGTAAAAATGACTAGCGGGCAATGGAGAAGAGCCTTGTTTTGCCCTCCAGGTGGGCGTTCCTATAAGCGTGTGATGACACGTGAAAACTATGAATTGCTTTCTTTAATAAATTAATAGTTTTATTCAGCAAGGATGCATTAAATTGACCAAAAGTGACATTAAATTCATTAAAGACATAATTTAACAATTTAACACGACTTTCCAATTAATATAAAGGTTTTTTTTTTTTTCTTTCCAGAATCTAAAATGATCAGCTTCCACAAAAGTACTATGCAGCACAACATTACCCAATATTAATAACAATCAGAGATGTTTCTTGAGCAGAAAATCTGCGTATTAGTATGATTTCTGAAGGATCACATGACACTGAAGACTGTAGTAATGATGCTGAGCTTTGACCATCAGTGATAAATTACATTTTAAAATATATTAAAGTTATTTAAAATTGTAAAATATATCACAATATTACTGCTAATATTATATATTTGATTAAATAAATGCAGCCTTGATGAGCAAAAAAGACTTACAAAAAAAATCTTACACTACCATGCAAAAGTTTGTGGCCTGTATGTAATTCAATACTGAACAGCATCATTATAATACATTTTAAGTGAAATTCCAAATGTAATATTTTCCTGTTCAGAACATTTTGTGTTGTTACCAAATTAATGAGGTTACATCACTGTTAGGATGGTGCCTTAGAAGGTAGCTTACTATTTAGGCAGCAGACTACAATATTTACTAGGTTTTGAATTGGAATTGTAGTGTTTTAGTTCAACTACATATCTTTTTTTAATTTTTTTTTTTTTTGTGAAAAATGGACTGTTCTTCACGGCACATTATTGGGCTAATCTCTCGCGGCATCATAAGTGGTTGATATTGGCACTCACAATTGAAATATGTGCATATGTGCAGTCCGAGGCACCCGACACAAATCAAAACCAGAAACAATGACAAATGAGATTTAAATAGCTTGCAAAGGGCTGGACACAGACACTTGTGCAGATTTATGCGCTTGGCCTAGGGCTGTATCTACTGTGTGTGGCGAGACCTCAAAGATGTGTGTGTGTGTGTGTGTGTGTGTGTGTGTGTGTGTGTGTGTGTGTGTGTGTGTGTGTGTGTGTGTGTGTGTGTGTGTGTGTGTGTGTGTGTGTGTGTGTGTGTGTGTGTGTGTGTGTGTGTGTGTGTGTGTGTGTGTGTGTGTGTGTGTGTGTGTGTGTGTGTGTGTGTGTGTGTGTGTGTGTGTGTGTGTGTGTGTGTGTGTGTGTGTGTGTGTGTGTGAGTTTACTGATGTCCAGAGCTCAGAGGTTAGCAGGTAATGGATACTTCCAGTTCACCCAGAGAGCCTCCAGTTCTTTGAAGTGAAATACTCTGCATAGAACGCTTGTAAAAGACAGCCACTGATCTCAGTCCATGCACCAACCTGAATAATTCAGGGATTTCCTGTTTTTGCAAATGGCATGTACACAGATGTTACAGTTTATAGATCAGATTACATGCTCATGTTACTTTGGTTTTAAATTATGATTCTCTTATCCACCTTGTAATATCACATATTTTAGCCATTGCCGCTTGTGAGATGATGTACAGTACCTGTCAAAAGTTTGGAAACATTAAAAAAAGTATGTTTTTGAAAGAAGTCTCTTATGCTCACCAAAGATGCATTTATTTCATCCACAATACAACAAAAACAGTAATATTACAACATATTATTACAAATTTAAAATGTATTATTATTATTAATTATTATCAATCTTAAAAACATTTTTGTGGAAATGATGATACTTTGATATTTTCTTATATTTGATAGATTCTTTGATGAATATAAAGTTCAATGGACAGCATTTATTAAATTTTACTAAAGCTTTTATTAAATATAAATCTTTTTTAACATTACTATTGTCTTCTCTGTCACAATTTTCTCTTTTTTTTTATCTTAATCTTACCACAAATGGTTGAATGGTATCAATGTTTCCAAAAAAATGTTAAGCTGCAAAAAAATGTTTTTTAACATTGATAATAATAAGAAATGTTTCTTAAGCATTAAATCAGCATATTCGAATAATTTCTGAAGGATCATGTGACACTGAAGACTGATGCTGAAAGTTCAGATTTGTCATCACAGGAATACATTACATTTTTTAATTTATTAAAATAGAAAACAATTATTTAAAATTGTAATAATATTTCACAATTCTACTGTTTTTAGTATATTTTTTATCAAATAAATGCATCCTTGGTGAGCACAAGAGACTACTTTCAAAAACAAATACAATTGTAATGTTTTCACATTTTTGACGGTACTGTAATTGCTATCAGGTGACCGTAACATCCGTAAACAATTGCTTGAAGGAATAGTTCAAAACAAATTTACTCACCGTCATATTGTTAAGCTTTAATGTAGTTCATTTCTATACAACTATCATTCATATGCCCCTCATGCCAGAATCCATTATCACTGAAGCATATTTTGATGGGCTGTGATAGATTGCCACATTTTGGGATTGGATCAGCATGACAGAGAGAGAGAGCAAATAACATTTATTTTCAGTTATGGGTTTCTTTTCTTTAAAACTAACTGCAAGTTTTAGGTCTTTTGAGCTCCTTTTCTAATCCTGAAATGAAGGAAACAGCAAGACCCTGAATGATCTGTGCTTTGTTTAATTCTCCTTTGTTCAGATTGCTTTGTTGCCAAGCAACTCAGAGGTCAATAAGCAGATGACCAATGAAAAGATGATGATGACACACTCGTTTTTACCTGGACCTTCAGGGCCAGCTGGGCCTGCAGGTGAGCTTTGTTAACCTCTTAAATGTCACCGTCGCACTAGGGAGACGCTTGCTGTTTTTTTTTTTATTGCCCTTTTTACCTATCACATATTTTAGTAATCATCATAAATTAGATATCATTCAAAGGCTTAAACACCACTTTCAAAACCGTTTTGAAATTGGACATTGCGTTAGCATGAAAACGCTACTTGAATCTCTTTTGGTGGGCTCGTCCCCCTAGTGGGCGGTGTCATGTTTCATATTACAAATTTAATTGTATCTATTTTATAATCAACTTTTTTCTAATCTTGACAAAATGCATATCATTGGAAAGGCCTGAAACTCAAGGTTCTATATTTGGCGACTGTTTTGTGAAAGAAGTAATATTGTGACAGAAATGTATTATTTTGTTAAAGGAGAATGCATTTTTAAAAAATCTATGGAATGAGGATGTCACCCGGTGGCTATTTTTAGTATAGCGCCTAAACACAATCTCATAACAACTTACTTTTTTTTATATCAACTTCAGATTTGAAACACAACTTGGTTAGACGTTTGGCTTTGACTTCATCGCAATTTTAGAGTAAAACTTATTTTATAAAATATTTTGTATAACGTAAAATAAATAATACAGTACATTTGCTTTACAGTAAATGTAAACTTCTATAACTTTTTACTCTTTAATTTTTAATTATCTGCTGAGTTGCTTTTTTAAAAGAGTCTGTATTCCAAAGCATTCATGAATTACGACCATTTCAGTTTGTAAATTGCTCAAAATGGGGGGTTACAGTTATTTGGTGTTTCTCCATTAATATCATCTTTCTTTTTCTAAAGCCTTTCTTCTTTAAACCTGTCACTTTCATGTTTCTCTCAGGGAGCCCAGGACTCAAAGGTTCCCCTGGCCCCCCAGGACAGATGGGGCCACCAGGTATGCCTGGTCCCAGAGGCGACATGGGGCCCATTGGGCCCTCACCGGACCTGTCTCATATTAAACAGGGACGACGTGGCCCAATGGTACGTATCAATCCTCATAAGTAACCTGCTTATGTTCACACTGTATTTATAAGTTGATGTGCTGCTGAAGCCAGCGAATTTGTGCGCAGGAGATAAGAAGGATGTAGACGAGGATGGGGAGAAAAAGAGAGAAGTGTTTCTCGTACACTTTTTCCTCAAGTTTTGCTTGTATAGATCTGTGGAGTGACTCCCATCAGTACAGAATTGTGACGAATGTTGATCTAGAGCAGGGATCCTGGAGAGCCACTGCCCTGCAGAGTTTAGCTCCAACCCTGAAAAAAACCCTCACCTGTCTGTAACTTTAGTAATCCTGAAGACCTTGATTAGCTTGTTCAGGTGTTTTTTGAGTAGGGTTGGATCTAAACTCTGCAGGGCAGTGGCTCTCCAGGATCAGCATTCCCTACTCCTGATCTAGAGGGACGTAAAAGTGGCATTAATTCCGATATGACTGTTCAGACTGAGGTCGCACTGCAAAACATCAGACCTTTATCTGGTTTAGGATAACATATGGAAGTGGCTCAAATCAGAATCGAAAAGATCAGATTCCATGCGGTTTGTGCTGTTCACTGTGATCGATTTGAGTCGCTTATGAGCGAAAATTTGGGCCGCTTTTGCCTACAGTGACTGAACGTAGCCCTATAAAGCTCACTTACCATGTTTTATCAGCTGTAATCAGTATCCTAAAGTGTCTCATTTGAAGACTAATGTGCGCTAGTTCATTTTACTGCATCTACATTAATCATAATAATTAGTGTAGTATTGCACTACTCCATTTAATCTTGATATTTCTTAAAGATGTCTTTTTGGCTTAGGACACAGGGCAATGGTGTTGTTTTCCATTACTGTTTGTCTCTGCCTCACCATTAAGCTCTATGAAGATAATTCACTTTGGCGCAGCATCTATGTTGTGACATCCGGGTGGCCTGTGGTTTACATTCAAACATAAGTCTAGCTGGGTGTCCACATTTATTATGACTAGCTAAATGATGTACTAAAGCAGGTTGAGGGATTTTAATCAGGGGTGCTCGATCCTTCTCCTGGAAATATACTTTCCTACTGAGGTTTAGTTCTATCCCTCCTATAACACACAGACCTGCCGTTGTTAAATGAACCCTTGAGACCTTGAGGAAAGCCCTGTTCTCACCTGAAGGATCTAAATGACATGAAGGTAAACAATATTTGCTAAATATTACTTTTCCCTTGCAACAGTCGTCTCAAGGGTACCAAGACTTTTTTTACAAAGCTGCTGTTGAAAGGATAGGTTTCGTGAAAATTGCTGCATATACCCACCTAAAAAAGGATGTTTAATAACATATGTTGTGCTTTGGATGCTGGTGTCCACAAGAGGGTTCTTAGTTTGCTTAACCAGCCAGACTTTGGTAAATTATTTTGTGTGTGGATGTGAGTTGATGGTCTAGGTGGTGGACCAGCATAAAATAAGTTAGTATTAAGCTACAATATAATAATAATAATAATAATAATAATAATAATAATAATAAAGTGTAGTAGTAGTAGTAGTAGTAGTAGTAGAAGTAGTAGTAATAATTAAAATTATATATAAATTATTATTATATACAAATGTAATATAATCAGTGTTGTTTTAGAATTATTTATATACTATTATAGTATTACATTTTTTAAATTAGCTTTTATATTTCATTGTTAGTTTAATCAACTTATTTATTTTAGTTTAATTTATTTTAGTTATTTATTTTTTGTATTTACGTTTTTATATATTGATTTTTTTATTTATTTTATATTTCAGTTTTATTTCAATTTTAAAAAGTTTTGAATAGTTATATAATATAAATGAGCAATACCACACAAGTAGCTGTGCATAGTATGGCTGTATATCAGCGCGGCTGTGATTCAGCCGTAGGCACGAGGCGCTTTATTGAAGCTTATTGTATTATGTATTTATGAACCATTGATTCTTAATACTGTGTGGCTTTCCTGGATGATCCAAGGCTGTTTTGTGATGGTTGTTCTTGAGTCCCTTATTTGTCTTGAGCAGTTAAACTGTCCAATGTTCTTCAGAAAAATCCTCCAGTGTCTTTTGCATATTTGAACCCTTTCCAGCAGTGACTGTATGATTTTGAGATCCATCTTTTCACTCTGAGGACAATTGAGGGACTCAAAACAACTATTAAAAAAGGTTGAAACATTCACTGATGCTCCAGAAGGAAACACGATGCATTTAGAGCCGGGGGGTGAAAACTTTTTGAATTTGAAGATCAAGGTAAATTGTACTTAATTAAGTCTTCCAGGAAACATGTAAGTATATTCTGTTGCTTCTGAAGGGCAGTATTAAATGAATAAAAATAATATATATATATATATATATATATATATATATATATATATATATATATATATATATATATATATATATATATATATATATATATATATATATATATATATATATATATATATATATATATATATATATATATATATATATATATATATATATATATATATATATAAACAAAATAAGAACAATTTGGACATCTTCATTCTGTTCAAAAGTTTTCACCCCGGACTCCTAAAGCATTGTTTCCTTCTGGAGCATATCTAGACTATATGTAAAAAAAAAAATTTCATGTCAAATATTTTATTCAGTACTAAATAAAAAATAACACATTTTGTATGATCTCTTTTATTTTGTTAAAAATTATTCACATTTTCACAGATTCTGCAAGTGGTTCACATACTTTTTCTTGCAACTCTATATAAAATAAAATTTATTGAACAACAATATTTAAATTAACAACAATAGCCATTATAAAAGACAATAGGAAATAAACACAAGTAAACAATTCAGATAAATGTACAAAAGCAGCACTCTAGTACAGGATTTAAGTTAAAATAGCCTAAATATAAAGTTATGAAACTTAATTTTCCCCTTAACCCAAAGATTGCCTGTTTGATATACCCCAAATGAATTATATCTCACGTTTAACCACTATTTACATAAGAGTCAGTGGCAAATTCCTGGAGCTCGCATATGCAAAAGTGTCTAAACAAATTGTAAAATAGGCGCTATGTTTATATATGATAATATGAGTCACATATTTAAGATCTAAATAACTACATTCTCGCCTAAAAAACGTTGTTGTTCGTGACACAACAACAGTAGTGTTTAAAAAAAAAAAAAGGTGGATTTGCCAAGGAAAGGAATTCATAAAGATGCTTTGTTGTGTTTGAAATCATGTGACGCCTGCTGGAAATCTGGACTTGGTGCGATCAGGCATTTGAACATAACCTCTGCTGGAAGTTAGGCCTCCAGGACTAGGATTGAGCACCCCTGGTGTAAAGATTATAAACATCACATTATACTTGCATTCTTAAGATGCTGAGTAACTTAATTGTTAGTTGTATTTGATCCTAATTTCACTTTTAGCATTTGCAGATTTATTGAGCCAAGCTTCATTTTAGACACAGCATGATGGTGTAATAGCTCGCTGACCTGTGGTTGCTGTCGACGGTGACACGCTTTACACTTCCTGTTACAGACTGTTAACCCTCATTACTCTTTCACACATTCTTCCCCGGACTGACGGACATAATGAATCATCATCTCACGCAGACACGCACACACACTCAAATTACAAGCGCTGTGAATCACGGCAGACTTTCTAATGTTAACCTTTTCAGCCGAAATCATCACTTTGTGGCATGTGTGTATCTAGCCTCTGGAGACAATGTTCTCAAAGTTCATGACCGTGAATATTTGTAGATCTACTGAGCAATTAGGTATGTCGTTGACATGGAAATGTCACTGAATGTTTTCTTTATACACTTAAGACGCATTTGTAGTTGAAATATTTTACTCTAAGGTCATGAACGCTGAGTAAATCTGTAATGTCTGGTCTCATTTGGGACGTAATCAGTTTGGAGCTCTTGTAGCCATGGAATTCTTTGTTTTTTGGATGCAGTTCCACTTTGTGTTTGCTTTTACGGCAGGCTCTTAATAGTTTCAACAGCTTTGTAAGACTGAAACTGGATCAGCAGGTGCAGGATCTGTTTTGTTTGCACTAAAATCATAAAGGCTTTGGACTGTATGGGGTGTTGGATTTTGGGCCGATGAGATTGCTACAAAATATCCTGCTTCTCACTGTTGAATCTGCTTGAGACAAATCTAGATTTACATGGAAGAGATTGTGTGTGACTTTATCACACTATTACACTGCAAGTCCTGCAGGCCAGATCCAGTATTTTGACACATACCTGTTTTTATGTCCTGACCGTTTACATTCACTGAAGGCATTATCGACCGTGTTTACATTTAATACCGCGCCAAGACATGAAGTACCATTTTAATCCCTGTGCCATATGAAACTGACCCCGGCAAAAAAAGTATATACACAGTCCCAATTTCAAAACATTGCTTGCAGTAACATGCCATGATTCATACAAAAGAGTAGAAATGAACAACATTGTATATTCTTTAAAGAAATGTGAGTGGTTATGACCATGCATACAGATGTCACCATGACTCACATGGTTGCCTGTGTGTTTCTATGCAGAGTCTGCTTTATTGAACATATTTTTATGTTAGATGTTTAATATACAGTTTGTTTTTGTTGTTCACATGTATATATAAATTATACATGTATTTTTCTTCAATTGTTTTAATATTACTTTTTAATAATTTTATTAATACACACACACACACACACACACACATACACATACATATATATATATATATATATATATATATATATATATATATATATATATATATATATATATATATATATATATATATATATATATATATATATATATATATATATATATATATATATATATATATATACACTCACCTAAAGGATTATTAGGAACACCTGTTCAATTTCTCATTAATGCAATTATCTAATCAACCAATCACATGGCAGTTGCTTCAATGCATTTAGGGGTGTGGTCCTGGTCAAGACAATCTCCTGAACTCCAAACTGAATGTCAGAATGGGAAAGAAAGGTGTTTTAAGCAATTTTGATCATGGCATGGTTGTTGGTGCCAGACGGGCCGGTCTGAGTATTTCACAATCTGCTCAGTTACTGGGATTTTCACGCACAACCATTTCTAGGGTTTACAAAGAATGGTGTGAAAAGGGAAAAACATCCAGTATGCGGCAGTCCTGTGGGCGAAAATGCCTTGTTGATGCTAGAGGTCAGAGGAGAATGGGCCGACTGATTCAAGCTGATGTCCATCCCTTTATGACCACCATGTACCCATCCTCTGATGGCTACTTCCTGCAGGATAATGCACCATGTCACAAAGCTTGAATCATTTCAAATTGGTTTCTTGAACATGACAATGAGTTCACTTTACTAAAATGGCCCCCACAGTCACCAGATCTCAACCCAATAGAGCATCTTTGGGGTGTGGTGGAACGGGAGCGTCGTGCCCTGGATGTGCATCCCACAAATCTCCATCAACTGCAAGATGCTATCCTATCAGTATGACAATATTCAGCACCTTGTTGAATCAATGCCACGTAGAATTATATATATATATATATATTAAAAATAAAATATATATATTAAAAATAAATATAAGAACTGTATTTTTAATAAATACATAAATATTTAATTTTATTTACCTTAATTTAAATAAATTAAAACCAGATCCATACTTTTTTCAAAGTGTCGCTTTGACATTGCTAACCTAAACCAGTGTCTCTACTTTATTTAAATTAAACATCAAATATTAAAATATTTTGCAATGCATAGCATTAATATAATAATTAAAATTTTATGTGAAAATAATTGAATAATAATACATGTATTTTTATTCAGGTATTTAATATTTAATATTATTATTTTAATAAATACATTTTATATAATGCATAATATTACTTTTGTGTATAATGTATATTATACAATATAATGTTATATAAATGCAACCCGTGCTGGCAAAATGAGTTGCAATGAGCAACGTTTTCTGAAGGTTCCAAAACAAAATCACCTAGCAGCCATACCATAAAATCCCTGATAATAACACCAAATTTGGCACATATCAAGTAAAAACCAAATATATATGGGAAAATATATATATATTCAACTTTTAATCCACAATTGATTAATTAACATTAATGAAACAGCCTACACTCTAAAAAATGCTGGGTTAAAAACAACCCAAGTTGGGTTGAAAATGGACTAACCCAGCAATTGGGTTGTTTTAAGCAAACATTTAACCCAACCGCTGGGTTAAAACAACCCAATTGCTGGGTTAGTCCATTTTCAACCCAACTTGGGTTGTTTTTAACCCAGCATTTTTTAGAGTGTATATATTAAGACCTACTGTAACGCACGGATGTTTTATAATGTTACACATCAGATGTTTTTCCACAACAGTTAACCAAACATTCACATAAGACAAAAAAAAAGATAATGTGAATACTCGCCAAGGCAGATATTTTGAATTACTGTAATTCTGTGTATGTGTGTATATCGGGATCGCGCGCTGTCTGAGGCGTCTTTGTGCACACGTGTCGGATCTGTCAGTCAGCGCGAGTAAGATTGTAAGTACGTTTTTCTTGGACAAAGGAAAGGTACTGCTCCCAGAAAACGTACAAATAAAGATACTTTTAGATTTTTAACTGCTATTTGGGGCATTGGGATGGCTGGAAGAGGGCTTAATGAACTTTGAACCCTAACATCGAAAATTTTCTAAGTGTTTTGCCTGTAGCTCGAAATTATCCCATGCGCATTCCGACTCCTTTTGCCAGCACGGGTCACAAATGTATGAATAATTTAATTATTTTTTTATTTAAATAAAGTAGAGATGTAGCTTTAAGTTTACAAATGTCTAGCTCAATAAAGCAGCAGATTTTCAGCTCTCCAGATCATGCTATCATGCTTAGCTGGGTCACCTCCGCCTGGGCTAACGTTTGAACACGTGTCCCCTAAACCCCCTGACCTTCAGCTGGCCGACCTCTGACTCTCTGAAGGGGGGCGTCTTTGCAGGTGGGGTGGAAACTAGGACGGGTAACAGGAATCACTTTCATCCTTTTTTTAAATGCCTTTTATTTGTTCTTGTCTGTCCTCCTTTATCATATTTTTTCCCCCATCCTTTTAGATGGTTGGTTGATATATTTCTGGCCAAAAACGCTGGTTGTGTGCCAAGCCTTTCGTAGTTTCGTAGTACATTTTTCAATATGCCAAAACACAACATACATCCTACCTCTGGATGTTGACAAATGATAATGGCAATAACAGAGAAAAGGCTGACTGCGTTACTGCACATGAGTTGCTTTCTTTGGCCCATGTGCTTCTCGAGGCTGACTGTTAACCCGTCCGATAGAGTCGACCTTTTGCTTTTAATGCATTGGACCGCATCACTGAAGCACGAGTCGTCAATGAAGAAAAATACTGCTGAAGTTGTGTCATAATTTATGAATCCTGGATGTAGAAACATGAGCCCTTCAATGCTCTGGAGTCGTAGCTCGTAACAGGAATTTATTTTGAGTGTTTAAAGTTTCTTTTTTTTAATTTGATGAATGAGAAGTAATACAGTTTGGAACAGTGTACTTAGAAAACGCTGTTTAAGGAGCTGCCGCCAGTTGCGTCGGTGGGATCGTGTTGTGTGTTGCATGTGCAAAAAATACAAGTCCGAGACGCTACATGTGTAGTCATGGGACTCCCCTGTCTGTCACAACCTCTCCATCCCTGAACGCATGTATTCTGTGTCTTTACTAAAGGACTGTTGACGTTGCCGCTGGCCTAGAACCAGCTCTCTCTAATCACCCGCATAAAGACACAGAATCCAGTTCGGTATTTTTAGATCAATGAATCATGTTTTCCATTCTGGTAAAAATGTGTCTCAGATCTGCCCTAGAGATCTGGACAAGCATGATTTGATGTGTGAAAATATTTGAGAGTTGAATGAACAGGACCATCAAATCTATAATTTGGTGAATCTAAACATGTATTTCTTGGTTTGCAGAGAGTCCTTACTTTGGCCTTTAGCTGTCATATGGGTTTGTTGAGATACAAAGCTATCTTATGAAGACTTGAACCTTTTAACTTTTTTATGAAGACTGAAATTTTAAACATGAACACTCGATTGTTGGTTTGTTTGTTTTTATTAAAGGACAGTTCTAATAGAATTTATTCTAATAGTAGTATTTTTACAGCATGGTAAAGACTATTAACAAAAACATGCCATTTAATGTTAATCAAACAACAAAAGAACGCGAGCTAATCATTCTCTGCTCTTCTTTAGTAACTTGAAGAATCAATGTATATGTAATTTATACGGTGAAGACTGTGCAGAGTTTTATTTTACATTTAATTACTTTATTCAATTTCTGTATAGGCTATAGGCTGAATTGTTTATTTCATTTGTATATTTTTTTCTATTGTATTTTTTTATTGTTTGCCATTTTATTTTTTATGGTATTACTGACTGTTTCAACTCACTGTTGTGGGTTGACAGTAAACCTATCTGAAAGAACAGATTAAAGGGTTAGGGGTTATTTTGAGGTTTTTATAAACGAATTGACAGGTGCCCCCTTACAAAGTTTTGCTTGGGGCCCTCAGAAGTCTACACGGTGCTACTTTTCCATTGTTTTTCTATGTGAACGCGCTAGATCAGGGGTCAGCAAGTAAGTTTGGCATCAGGCCAAAAAACTATTTTGCCACCAAATGGCAGCCCAAAACATAGTCAAAGGATAATTTAAGAAATTAATTGATGAAAAATGCATTTCCATATTGTGAATAATAAATGTGTATCACTTTCTTTAATTAGCTTGTTACACAATGGAGCCTAGCTTATTGTAATAATTATTTGACGTAGCCTACTTTTACACTAAGACGTGATCGTGAGTAACTTGCTGTCATGACAGATTTTTTACAGAACCAGCCACTATCAAAATGGCGCGGGCCAGATATTATTGCTGGTGGGCCAGTTTTGGCCGTCTGTTGCCGACTACTGCACTATGGATGTGTTTTACCGCTGCGATCACATTTCACGCATGCCTAGGGATGGGTACCGAAACCCAGTATTAAATGAGCCCCTAGCTCTGAAGCTATCAGTTCTGCTGTCGGTACTGGAGAAATGGAGAAAATACACTTACTATTTATTATTGATATATAGACGTTATTCTGCAAATTCTATATCTGCCAGCCTTTTCTATATGAGATAATATTAAAATATTTTTCTGTGATGCATTTTTGCTATTCGCAATTCGAGAGAGCGAGAAAGAGAGATCTACAGCGAGTAACGTTACAACAGGACAATCCCCGTTTAATGAGTGACAATGGCCAAGAGAACAAAACAAAAGTTTAGTCTGGTTACACTTTACGGCTGTGATATAATTTTTTTTTTTTTTTTTTTTTTTCGAGGATTACTTCCAAGGATTATAAAAAGATGATATGAGGTAAAACTATTATAAGCCGTGTTCTGTCGAGCGCAACTTCCTTCCCTTCACAGCAGCCTTTTCTCCCTAAACTTAACGTCAGAATCAGTGTTTGTTGTAAAAGGCAGTGTATACTTAAATGCAGAATGTGTTTGGTGATAAAAAGAGCTATTAAATGCACAATAATCCACGGAAGAGACGCTGTTTCCCACTTCAAGGCGGCTTGTGTGTGTGCACGCACGAGCTGTGTGCGCGTCTATCAAATACACAACAAATAAAATATGTCAAAATGACCGGATTGGAGAGTAGTCACTTAAACACAGTTTATGTCTTAAGTGGGCGTAAATAGTTTGGAGAAATGGGAGAGTATGATATTATTAGATCTGCATTCGGTCTTAAAGGGGTAGCGTCTAATAAACCTGCTGACGATTGAGCCATTAATGTGAATCAAACATGGGGCAAAGAGAAAATATGCACAGCTCTTGAATTAATAACTTTAGCTTTAATAAGCATTAATCTATCAATTATACAATGAAAACTATGGAGCGTTAGTACAGCGTCCCTGAAGGCCAAACAAAGGTGATTTGACTCCGGGATGAAAATAACAGCATCTGAACGACATGGCGACAAACGCAACCGAACCGAACCGAACGCAACACTTCCTCTTCTCCACGAGGGAGCAACAAGACCACGCCCCCTTTTTCGCGTATTCTTGTGGGCGGAGGTTAGTCAACAAACTGTTCTACTGACGTAATTAAAGCAGGATGTACCAGGATGTATTCCAAACCGGCCGTTTGCTGTAGGCTTTGAAAGGGAACTTCTGTTAAATAAAATATCTCGCTTGGCATTGAACTTTGAGCTTTATAATTTTACAGGTATTATTTATGCTCTAACAGCAACATTACACACTAACTTAAGTTTGAAAAATGGGATCACGAAGAACAGGACCTTAAAAGGTTCTGGCCACTTTATGGCAAAAAAAAAAAAAAACACTATAACCAGTAGGTGGTGGCATAGGAGCACTTATTTGACTTATTAGACAGTTCCAAAAATAAAATAAAAAAGTAGGAAGTCACAAAGTCTCATGAAAAACTAAAACTTTTCTTCAAATTGTGACTGGATTACACAGAAAACAAGTAAAGAGTGTTCCTTTTAGTTCAGTATGATACTATAGAAGAACAATAGTACATTTAATAAGAGTGGAATATTACAATTTTCCTTATAAAAAAGGTTTGTACACATTACTGTTGTAAATAAAAGTAAAACAAATTTCTGCATAACAATTCAAGCTCAGTGCTTCACTGTTAAATTTTCCAATAAACAAACATGTACTATTATTAGTAACTGCACTTATTAACAAAACAATGGAAAACAATAGTCATTTTATGATTAAATTAACCTTATGATAAATTTTCCTCCAGCACCTGATTTGGTGGCGCTGGAGGAAAATGTATCACTGTCACTGCTCTCAAATGTTAGTCTGGAGCCCTGTATTATCAAAGTATTTATTTGTAATACAGTGGACATTAGTAGATTTGGTTAGCATGTTGATTTACGGTGTGCGCCCCTAAATTTTCTGGTAGTGCCCCTAAAATTTTCAGTTGGGGCCACTGTGCTCCTAGTGGAAAAAGTTTGTCTGGAGCCCTGAGAGGCCAATCAGCTTGTGCCATGCGGTAATGATGTGATTGCTTGCAGATAATATGCAAGTAAAGGACAGATATTTCAATCATGACAACTTTGCCATGTTAATATATTTGGTCATGCCAGACTATATCTGCTACTCCCTTATACATTCAAAAATTCAAACTATATGCTGTTTGAAAAAATATATTTTTATAGAAATGTGTGGTTGTGTGTTTAATCAAAATGTTTTTTGTGTATGTGTGTAGGGTCCTCCCGGGGCTCCAGGGAGAGATGGCATGAAGGTACGGTATGTTTTCTATCTATCTTTATCTCTGTCCACCACTTTTCAAAGCCATAACCAAGGGCTATTTTTCATGTGCGGAATGCAAATATTTGGAAAAACAGGATAAATATGCTTAAGATCAATGGTGACCAATCACTAATGAAATAAACTCTTGGGTCGATAACAAAAGACCAAAATGTTCAAAAATGACATCATAGATGGCGTGACGAATTAGATATTTCAGAATGTCAAAACACGGTTATTACGGTCTTGAAATGGCAAATATGATTAGTCAAAATATTGAGTATAATTACACTGAGGGATTTCACAATACTCCACAGATAATCATGGTATATAAAAGCTTTTCTATCTTATTTATATAATCATATTTATCATATTGTGTACTATTATATAGCTGTCAAAGTTATAACCACAGATATATTAAAGGTTCATGCCAGCACATCTAAATCAAGTGTAGTACAATACTGCCATTTACTCTCAAATCTGACCGTTACATATGATCTGCTAGCTCATGGTCTGCAAACAATATTAAAAACAAGCACAATTGTTAAATCAGTTTTGCCAACTATTATATCAAATTATGGAACTAAATTACAAGGTGGTTCATGTTACAGTATAATTGAGGTAGGTCATTTAAAGCCATCAATGCTTGGATGGAGACAAATAGACAAACTCTGCATTACAATACACTGAAAATAACTCCAAATTAAATCAGAAACGGTTTAATTCTCTACAGGTACATAAATACATGAGCAAATGCTTGTTCAAAACATTGCAAGTACACTTCCGTTGTACATATGTAATGTGCATTTTTGCGTTACTGTGAAAAAGTTGCCTTCAAATGTCTGTGCCATTTAAACCGGATGCTATTATTCAGGTAGCTAGCTATAAATATGTCGACAGTTTAAGTAACTTTAACCAGATTGATTGTCCCGCCATGACTGTAATTGATCTACAAGAGAAAAATCTGATTTTAGAAGTAAACACTGCACTGCCTTTAAGGTAACACTGGTTCTGCACAATGTCCCATTCGCATTATGAATTGCAGGGTTTTTTATGTTTTTGAAAGAAGATTCTTTAACCCCTTAAAGGATTAGTTCACTTTCAAATAAACTTTTGCTTATAATTTACTCACCCCCTTGTCATCCAAGATATCCGTGTCTTTCTGTCTTCAGTCGAAAAGAAATGAAGATTTTTGATGAAAAGATTTCAGGATATTTCTCCATAAAAGGGAAGTCAATAGACCCCATACGGTTCAAGGTCCAAATGAGAGGTTCAGTACAGCTTCAAAAGGGCTTTAAACCACATCAACCGGTACCAGACGATCAATAAGGGTCTTATCTAGTGAAACGATCGGTCATTTTTTTAAAAATAAATAAAGTAAAACTATAAAACTTAAACTTTATTTATTTAAAAAAAAAATGGCCGATCGTTTCACTAGATAATACCCTTATTGATCGTATTGTACTCTAAATATTTGTACTCTAAAATGACTATAAAATCAAAGCCATGTGTCTCTAACTAAGTTGTGTTCCAAATTTGAAGTTGATATCACAAAAATTGAAGTCGCCATGAGATTTTGTTTAAGCGTAATACCAAAAATAGCCACCGGGTGACACACAATTCGTTTTTTTGACACATTCTCCTGAAATAAATGTCCAAAATGAATATGGAAAATATGGAACCACAAAATATGGAATCTTGAGACTCAGACCTTTCCGATGATATGTGTTTTGTCAAGATTAGAAAAGGTTTTGATTATAAAACAGATCAAATAAATGTTGTAATAAGAAACATGACAACGCACTAGGGGTGGAGGAGGCTGCTAAAATAATTTAAAGTACTATTTCTATGATAATGCAATGTCCAATTTCAAGTTTTCACAGCATGAAATTTGAGTTTGTAAGCTTTCGAATGAGACCTAATTTGATGATTTAGTATCTTGATGATTACTAAAATATGTGATATGAATAAAGGCGATAAAAAAGAGCGGGGTTAAGGCTGGATTCCTAGTAAAAATATAGTAAAAACAGTAATATTGTTTTTCATTATTAAAATTTAAATGTTTCAATGTGGCTTAATATTTTTGGTGGAAACTGTAATACACCACTATTCAAAAGTGTGGGTAAGTAATATTACAAAAATTCAGCAAAGATGCATTAAATTGATCAAAAGTGACAGTACAGACATTTACAATGTTACAAAATATTTCTATTTTAAGTAAATGTTTTGCATCCAAAACATTTTTTCACAAAATATTAAGCAGCACAACATTGATAATAATAAAAACAAGTTTCTTAAGCAGCAAATCAGCATTTATTATAACATATGATATAAACATAAATAATAGTATTTCACAATATACTGTGAGCATAAGAGACTTCTTTCAAAAAGGAGAATTATTCCAAACTTTTGACCGGTAGTTTATATGTAATGTTTCAGGCCTTAGGTGAACTGCTATATAAGCATGCTTTTCCATTTTGTTTGTTTTCGAACATGTGTCTGCGCGGAGAGGTTCAAGGTTGATCAACGTATAGCGTGTGTGTCTAGTGTGTTTTTCTGGTTTTGTATTCACAAATCAAAAACATCTGGGCCGCTTACTACCTCTACGTGAACCTTGACCCTACATAATCCCCACAGAGGGGTCAATATCTTACAACGTCTGTCTGTGTGGTACCTACTGCCATACCTCGCCCCAAATGAGCTATAGACCAACGTCTAATGGTGCGCAGAAACTGTGCTAAGATAACATTTATATACACTCTGATGTTGAATACGTTTGGTTTTATGTACCAGCTAAATTGCATTGTGTAGTGATTCATTTGCTGGCGTTTGAGACGTTTGATTTTGACTAGCGATGGCTTGTTTTCTCACGTGTGATCGTGTTACTGAGAGATAGCGAGCAATAACTGTCCCGTTGGACTTCTCATGGCTTCTTTACTGTAATCCTGCTAACCCAAATATTTGTTTGGTTTCTCCAGGGAGAGAGAGGGGTTCCAGGCCCTTCCGGACCTCCAGTAAGAACTTCTTATCATGGCACTTTCTCTCATGGTTCTTATGTCTGAAATATATTTGTCTGTGTTAGCCTCTCTCACTCTTACCTTTGATCACTTTTCATCTGTCTATCTGTCTGTCTGTCTCTCTCTCTTTCAAAGTACTAAAGCAGACATCCTAGTGTGATTATCCTCAAATCAGGTCCAGAACATTCGTTTTTTCTTGAAAAAAGACCAAAACAAATCTACCTCTTGCAAACTGTGTCATGCCCTCACTAATAGAAATGCATAGTAATAGTAAAAATATTTTGCTATTCTAAAATAATGCTTGCAAAATCACTGTAATAGGAATTATTATACATTCTACATGTATTAATAATTTACTGTCTATCTATCTATCTATCTATCTATCTATCTATCTATCTATCTATCTATCTATCTATCTATCTATCTATCTATCTATCTATCTATCTATCTATCTATCTATCTATCTATCTATCTATCTATCTATCTATCTATCTATCTATCTATCTATTGTTTGTTCTGTCATTCTTTCTTTCTGTCTGTCTGTCTATCTGTCTGTCTGTCTGTCTGTCTGTCTATCTATCTATCGTTTGTTCTGTCTGTCTGTCTGTCTGTCTGTCTGTCTGTCTGTCTGTCTGTCTATCTATCTATCTATCTATCTATCTATCTATCGTTTGTTCTGTCTGTCTGTCTGTCTGTCTGTCTGTCTGTCTGTCTGTCTGTCTGTCTATCTATCTATCTATCTGTCTGTCTGTCTGTCTGTCTGTCTGTCTGTCTGTCTGTCTGTCTGTCTGTCTATCTATCTATCGTTTGTTCTGTCATTCTGTCTGTCTGTCTGTCTGTCTGTCTGTCTATCTATCTATCTATCTATCTATCTATCTATCTATCTATCTATCTATCTATCTATCTATCTATCTATCTATCTATCTATCTATCTATCTATCTATCGTTTGTTCTATCTATCTATCTATCTATCTATCTATCTATCTATCTATCTATCTATCTATCTATCTATCTATCTATCTATCTATCTATCTATCTATCTATCTATCTATCTATCTATCTATCTATCTATCTATCTATCTATCTATCTATCTATCTATCTATCTATCTATCTATCTATCTATCTGTATTTCTATATATCTATCGTTATCTATCTATCGTTTGTTCTGTCGTTATATTTATCTGTCATTTGTTCTGTCATTATTTCTATCTATCGTTTCTGTCGTTCTATCTATCTGTTGTTTGTTCTGTTGTTCTATCTATCTATCTATCGGTTGTTGGATCGTTTTAGCTGTTGTTTGTTCTGTTGTTATATCTGTCTATTGTTTGTTCCTTCGTTCTATCTATCTGTTGTTTCTGTCGTTCTAGCTATCAATCGTTTGTTCTGTCTATCTATCTATCTATCTATCTATCTATCTATCTATCTATCTATCTATCTATCTATCTATCTATCTATCTATCTATCTATCTATCTATCTATCTATCTATCTATCTATCTATCTATCTATCTATCTATCTATCTATCGTTTGTACTGTATTTCTATCTATCGTTTGTTCTGTATTTCTATCTATCGTTTGTTCTTTATTTCTATCTATCCATCATTTGTTTTGTCGTTATATCTATCTATTGTTTGTGCTGTCATTATTTCTATCTATCATTTCTGTCATTGCATCTATTGTTTGTTCTGTCATTCTATCTATCTATCTTTTTTTCTCTATTTCTATCTATCATTTGTTCTGTCATTATATCTCTCTAGAACCCTAGAAACATGCAGCCTATATTGATGGAAGTGTAGACAATTGCAATTTGCTATGGTGCAACATAGGACACTTCCGGAGTGCGCAATGTTTAAAGAAGAATAGAAAATGAAAAGTTTCTATAAATCATCTTCAAATTAATTTTCATTCTTATAATCTGAATCCTGTGTTTTGAAGTGCCCAAGCTCCACAGGAAGGGAGGAACAAATCAATAATTTATATATACAGAAAGACAGACAGTGTGTTGAAAATGTGACTCATCTGTATTTTACATGAGTGCGTTATGCCCATTTCTATTAATCCTCTTAATCCAGCGACGTGGAATTTCATGTGATGAAAATGTGTGTGTTTTGCGTTTTCAGGGCCCGCCAGGATCCTTTGACTTCCTGTTACTCATGATGGCTGACATTCGTAACGACATCGCAGAGTTGCAGAACAAAGTGTTCAGCAGACCGCTGCACTCCTCAGGAGAGGACTTCCCATCTGCCCCAGACAATTGGAGGGATACCCAGGAAAGTCTGGACTTTGGCTCCGGAGAAGACTACAAACCCCAGAGCCCCCCGAAGAGCACCAGAAAGAGGAAATTGCCCCGGACCTTAAACAATCCTGATTGGCCCATTTGAGACTGCCCTGAACAGAACCAGAACTGAAAGAAAGAACTGATTCAAGAGAGAATGAGTAGTGTAAATATCACAGAATGACTGCTATTTAACTGTATACTCGCTGAGAAAAGGCTGAATGTATTTCATCGTATGAAATCTCTATTTTTATAACATAAAGGATGTGCATTTTTGTAATTTGGGCATTTTGAACGTGTCATTTGTCTACCAAATAACGAATTGGTGACACAACCAAGGTTCTTATTTTCCGGGGTCGGATTCACTTAACATTAAGAATAAAATTCTCCTTATCTGCTAATTTCCTAAATAATAATAATAATAATAATAATAATAATAATAATAATAATAATAAAAAGATAAGAAAAATTTGTAGTTACAAAAATATTTATCTAAAAAAAATATTTTTTCTTAAGATTGTTTCAAGATAACACTCAAAAAAGATTAAAATTGACAAATATTTATATATATATATATATATATATATATATATATATATATATATATATATATATATATATATATATATATATATATATATATATATATATATATATATATAATATATAATATATAATATATATATATATAAATATCGTTTTAAGTTATTTCAAACTTAAATCTGAAAAGGTATGATGTTTAATTTATTGGATTGTTTCAAAAGCATTGTAAAACTATAAAACATGCAATACACAACTGTTCAAAAGTTTAGGGCCAGTAAGTTTTGGGCCAATATTATTTGAAAGAAATTAATACTTTTATTCAGCAAAGACACATTCAAATGGTCAAAAGTGATCGTAAAAAAATAAATGCTATATTTTTCTATTCTTTATAGAATCCTGAAATATATTACTGTTTCCAAAAATATTGCTGTTTTCAAAATTAATAATACTAATCAGCATATTAGAATGATTTCTGAAGGATCATGTGACACTGAAGACTGGAGTAATGATGCTGAGAATCCAGCTTTGATCACAGGACTAAATTACATTTTAATATTGAAAAGAGTTATTTTAAATTGCAATACTATTTCACAATATTACTGTCTTTGCTGATATCTTAATCAAATAAATCCAGCCTTGGTGAGCATTCTTTCAAAAACATAAAAAAAATCTTACTGAGCCCAAACTTTTGAATGGTAGTGTATATAATACAAAATACATATACTATAATTATGTTTACTTGACCAAATTTGCGTGTGTATGCACGCATCATTAACCCTTGTTATCATCATAATAGCAGCACCACACACATTGTGGAAATTTGTTTAGCTTCTATGAAAATGGGCAATGAAAACAAACTCTGTCTACACACACTACAAACTGAGTCCAATTTAGATGTTTCTTTGAGTTTACTCTTATTAGTCACACTTGAAATCCAGGCCAACAAATCAGCATTATGAAAACAGACGCTTATTTCACACACATTATTCAGCAATAATGGAGGCCAATCAGTGCGAGTTTCATTTTGAGATTTTGCAGTGGGGCCAACAGCTCTGTTTTTCTCTGTCATCCTCACCTTTAAAACACTTTGCCGTCTTTCTCAACTCTCTCCTTGTATTTCCCCTTACAGTTCATGAAGCGGATCACAGCTATGGAACGCCATTGTCGTTTGACCTTCATGTACACTCATTTATCTCTAAGGAAAACAAGATCATGGCTGGCTGCTTCTGCATCTTCTGTAGGTTCTGTTTTCCATAGGTGTTGACATGACTAAGGAACTCTGGGACAGGCTGTCTGTAAACACTCTGAGGGCCTTATAAAACTGGAACACGAGGTAAAATAAAAGTGGTCCTTATACCGATCCCTGTGGAATACCAGTGAGTAGTTGGTGCCTGTCAACTTGACCTTCCGTTTCCAGTCTGACAAATTAATCGGAGGTAATATCTGCCATGATCTCTTTTTTGACTTCTAAGTTAAGGCATTTTAATACAAAATTAAAGGTGCTGTATGTAAGTTTATGACTGTATTAAAAGATAAAAATACCAAAATATGTTTGCAGGTAGTTCACATACTTGTTTCTCAGAAAAACAATGCTAAAGCCAGTTATTCTACTTTGAAATGTGCGCTCCATGTCGGAATGTCTGTTTTAGTTTTGGTCTGTGCTGCGCCGTCGCTCCCACCATGAGCATCACGCGCTGCGCGTAGGGCACCAAGTGCTGAGGGGGCACCACAAGAAGACCCATTATCCTCCAAACTGGCAACCCGCATGAGCTTCGAGTCTGAGGAGGAGGGGGCGGGGCAAACCATATTTTGAATTTGGACTGCAGTACCCAATTCAACCACTAGCTGTCAAACTTACATAAAGCACCTTTAAATGACATTATAAATTATTATAGTATAATTAATTATACTTATTGTTCTCATTACATTACCTTTCAAAAGTTTGGAGTCACAAAAAAGTATCTTATGCTCACCAATTTTACATTTGTTTGATCATAAATACAGGAAGAAAAAAAACATTTAAAATAACTGTTTTCTGTTTTTTGTTTTTTTATGTACTTTATCCCTGTGATGGCACAACCCTTCAGACATTTTTATATGTTGATTTGCTGCTCAAAAAACATGTATTGTTATTATCGATTGAAAACAATGCGGTTAAGTGGATGTAGAAGGTCAAGCCAAGCACAATGCACTGTGGGATACATTATTCAATGCAGTGTGCTCTGTTGCATACTGTACATTTTGGTTGGATGCTATTTCAAAGATTATCCCTGTCTCTAAATGTCAAATCTGTGTCCTATAGTTTGAGGTAGCAGTACTAATTCAGTGGTCAATTCTGCCATTTGAAGCTTGTAAAATCGTTTCTAAACATGCTTGACTGATCTCTTACCCACATTCCCACAGTCGGGCACCCGTCTGATTCTAACACTTTTTCCTCTCCACATTTCATGGTTAAATTGTTCTGATCCCGGTGAGAGCTGCTTAGTAATGGCCCGTGAAGGGAAGCTGTCTGAAGTAACCAGCCAACAACTGCGGCCGGTTCACCCTGTAGGCCAGTTATACAGACTTCATCAAAACATCGTTTCCAATAAGAAAAGAACAACTTAGGCTGTGAGTACTATGTGAAGGAAAAGACAATATTTTGATTTGACCAAGTGAAAAGATTATTATGAAAGTTTGGAGATGGCTAGTTTAAGTTTGCATTACCTTTTATTAAAGAATGACGTATCACAAGAATTAGATGTGTGTTTTTATGGTACTCGATCTCCTTTGCAAATTGTGAATAAAAAAAATAGCTCCACATTACAGTTTAATTGCAAGGGGAAAAAAGTTGAGAAATTCACATCAGCAAAACCCCAAGTGTCAGTTTAAATAATCCACACCGGATTATATAAACACTGGAAAAGTGTTAATTTCCATTTCATCTTATAGTATATTTACAGTTTTCATAATTTATGATGTATGTATGTAACATGAGGACCTTTTATTCCTTTGAGACATTTTACACACATTTATTTGAAATATTTTAATTATATATATATATATGTGTGTGTGTGTGTATATATGTATATGTATATATGTAGGCCTATACACTCTCATCAGTCATCAATGTATAAATTCTCAGCCTGGAAGTTTATTTTATTATTTTCCACTAGATGGCAGCAGTGGTGCTGAATGCTATGAGGTGGGTGTTTTCCACAAGATGGCAGCAACAACACACAAACTCCAGACTTTGTCCCGTCGTGTGGTAAAGCAAATAGCAACCCTTTAAATGAATATTGGTGAAAAGTTATTATACTAATTTGTTGTGACACACTTCATAAGCGTGAACAGGTCACTGAATGCCATTATTCTTCGTGTCTTAATTTCCCGCGCCCTAATGAGATAATCAGATGGAGCGCGTGGTAATCACAAAATGCCTTTTGTAAACTCTTCACTCAATCAATTAAATCTAATAAATGTCCTGACATTTTTGTATTGTAAATAGACAATAGCGACAGCTTAATTTAACGTTTATTTCCTTTCATGCCACTTTTCCAAACATAGGCTATTCAGTCAGCCTGATCTTTATTTTCCTTGATTTGCTTAGGCTTAGACCTACAAAAAATAAGCCACAGGCAAGAAGCAACTGCTGAAGAACTATAAAATAAACAAAATAACTGCTGTTATTTTGATATTTTAGAGCTGGTGGTTACTTTGGATGGAGATGTAGGCCTAGCTGACATGAACTCCCCCTTTCCATCTTAACCTGTTCACAATTGTTATTTGGCACAACGAAGTTCATTCATGACTGTGTTGGCATGCTTTCCGAGGTGGCACAATCCCCAAAAATCAATCATGTTCAGATCTGGTCCCAATTATCTCTTCTCAAAAGCCTGACACCCTTTCCATGTCTCTCTTTTGAAAGGCTTTGCGCCCCAGTTCCCCAGGCTGTAATTAAAGTCCATCCCTGTTTAGATCAGTTTCCACTGAAGTAAATATCCCAGTAATGCAGGTTTAAAAATGCTGAACTATAAGGTGGTTTGCTGGTCCTAGCTGGTTTAAGCTGGTGGTCTCCCAGCCTGAATGAGCTGGTATTTACTATTTATCTACAAGGCCTACTGTTCAAAAAGTTTGGGTTCAGTCATTTTATTTTTCTGACTAAATTAATCTTTTTATTCAGCAAGGATGCATTAAATTGATCAATGTGACAGTAAAGACTTTTACATTGGTAGAAATTATTAATATTTCAAATATAAAAGTTATTTTATATTTATCAAAGAATCCTGGAAGAAAATGTAGCCTATCACAATTTACACTAAAATATTAGGCAGCACAACTATTTTAAACAGTGAAGACTGGGGTAATGATGCTGAAAATTCAGCTTTGCCGTCACAGAAATAAAATGTACTCAAATAGAAAACAGCTATTTAAAATTGTAATAATCGTTTCATAATACGTTTTATCAAATAAATACAGCCTAGATGAACATAAGTTCAACTTCCCGTGTGACAACTAACCCCAATCTCCCTTAAAAATACAATTTTATTACCATCTAATAATATAATTGAAACATGGCAGTGGATCTTTTTCCATTTTAAACAAAAAATCCCAGTTTAAAGGGATAGTTTACACAAAAAGTAACCTTTAATTACCCATGAGCTGTTGAATTTCATAACACAGAGAGAGAGAAAGAGAGACGTTTTCCAATTAAAGTATACATTTTTTGAGTTCTGCAGAGGACAGTAAGTCATACAGGTTTATGACGTGAGAAATGTAATTTTTGGGTGGACTGTCCCTGTACGAATTGGAAATGTTGTGTTTATAAAGTTATTAATGAAAGTTTATCTCTTGCCCAAAAAGTACATTTTGAGCCAGTGACATTTAACACACCAGCATTGTTAAGCAAAAAAAGAAGAGCTGCGTGAAGCAAACACAGTCTTAAGATTAGAGAAAGAGGGGCTGGGGCGGGGAGGAGGTGAACAGGACATTATTCTGGCAGAAATATTCCCCGAAATCCCATCTGGAAGTAATTAATGGACAGTGTACAAGAGCCAGTCTTAAAAGATTTCAAATATTCGCTGAAGTGCCCCCTTGTTCCTAATTATATCTCACTGGCTGCCTTCCTCATTATTTAGAACTGCCCACTATGAAGGAAAAAACACAAGTGAAAGTGAATGCGGCCCCTCCCCGGGGCCCCCCGCCCGGGCCCCGTTCAAACAGCATCAAGCTAATGCTTAATGGCAGATCCTGAATGAGTCACTGTGCTAGAATAAAAGTCATTAATGAGGTAATTTTATTAACGGCGCTTGCTTGCCTGGCCTCGGTTTGGAAGAACGGGAGGGGAAAACTTCAGCACCGACGACGGAGGAAATTAGGGTTTCACTCCTCACTAATTAATGCCTTTAAGAGATTAAATGCAAGCACCAAATTAACTGCCCCAAAAAACCTTCATTGAGGGGAAGAAATACATTGTTGCCCTCCCATGTAATTACAGGACAGTGCAAATTCAATTTTAATGAGGCGAAAGCCACTCCTTCAGCTCATTTTTTTCCCCCTCTTCTTTCTACCCCCTCTTCACTCGACAGAAAGAAAGAGAGTGCTAGTGAAAGCTTGCTCTTGTTGAGGCCTAAGTTAAAGGAAGCACCGGGAGGACAAAGGCCGATTGTGTGCAAGCCGAACGCTTTAGAAGCCGTAAACAGGTATAGGGTCTGAATAGCCCTCCTTCTGAGACTCCTGGGAGGCCTGGCTTCCCATCTCGACAACACTGGGCTCTCACAGAGGTAGAGGAGGAGAAACAAGGTGAGGAGGGTACGTTGGGTAAGGAGCCTGTGCTGGGCCGCTCTCGGCGAGTTATCTTTATACAGGTTTTGTCTCTTCTAATTGGAGCTGATGGGTGACTAATTGGTAGCTTTTTTGCAAAGCGCACTACTTAAACCACAGCGGGCCGAGGGAGACTGCATGAGCGGAGTTAATGAGAGGTTTTACACAAATAAAGGTCTTAAACTAGGCCCTCCATCTCTGCGAGGGGGGCCGCAGAGGAAAGTTGAGGATATCCTTTTGTCGTAAATTTCTCTTCTTCTTCTTTTTTTTTTCTTCTTCTTCCGTGCAGGTATCTGAAAAGGGGGGACATTCAAAGGTGGAGGAGATGGCGAGCACTTGTGAGGATAAAGGAATCCATTCGATATTGTTTGGAACCTTTCGTTTTCGTGTGTCGGTAAATAAGAGCGGGGCACGGCCTCTCCGGTGAATGCTCTTTAGTTTGGACAGATAATGAGAGAGCACTCCACACACACACACACACACACACAGACACACACGGCCGTGTTGAGCCACTTTAAGGTAATGTTTGAGTGCTCAAAACACCACACACAAAGGGCACTATTGCTTTATGTAGACACACACTCTCAAACACACTCGCACATAAAATAGGTGCCACAAGACATCGAAGAAGTATAACACTTCATTTTATTGGTACATATTTTGGAATACTTAAAAAATTTATATATTTTATGTTTATTGTGTACGTACCCTATATATTCACATACATACATAAATACATACATATATGTGTGTGTGTGCTGACTACTGACTAATTTTTAATTATAAATATATATCTATTTTTAAAAAAAAGGTTGTATATTTATATATATATATATATATATATATATACATACATTATAAAACATTAAATATTATATAGTAAATATATTTATATATAATAATATAAAATATACTATAGTAAAATGATATTATACATTAAATATAATATTATTGCCATACATATAACAATTGTAGATCAATGTCTTAATTTAATTGCCACTTATTTTAGTTTTGTTTTTTATTTATTTGTTTGTTTTATTTATATTGAATTTTTCATCCGATTTTATATATATAGTAAATATTATATAAAATATTATAGGCCTATATAATATTATATACAATATTTATATAAAATTATATAAAATTATATGAGACCATAAAATATACTATTTATTGTTATATATAGTATATATGAGAATTGAGAATATATATACATATACAAAATTAACATCCAAAATAAAAGTTTGTGTTTACATAATATATGTGTGTGTACTGTGCATAATTATGATGTATATTTAAATACACACACACATGCATGTATATATTTAAGAAAAATATTAGATTTTTATCAACAAAAAAAAATTATATATAAATATATATATATATATATACAGTATATACATCCAAATATTTCTTAAATATATACATTTATGTGTGTGTATTTATATATACATAATAATTATACACAGTACACACACATATATTATGTAAACACAAATCACGTTACAGTTTTCACTAAATACATTAAATGTGTATTATTTTATTTTTATCAGATATATATACACAGTAATATTATACCATACAATATACAATTTATTGTTTATATATATGACAATAGTATATAATACTTCAAAAACATAATCCACAGAGATTTCACAAACTGTACAAAACTATTTATTTTATTAAATGTTCATTCACCAGGTTAACACACTCAAATAAGTCACCAGCAAACGTCCCTGATATCAGTCTATTCATTACTTGATCTACACCATAAGCTTGACGCCCAAAAGAGGTCAAATCTTTATGCCGGGTCTATACGGTAATGAATAGGCCATCTAGGGCTGAAGTGGTCACCATAGTGATTTAAACTCCCTGCAGGTGAAAGATAATAACATGCTACATGCTGCTTTTCTTCCATGCGGCTGTTATTTACTTAGGTTTTGTTGTGGAAATACGTGTTGTTTTTTGTGTGTTTGCATTAGTTTGTGAATTCAATGCGAAAAACACACTGAATACAGAAAAGGGAACCCAGCTGAGAGGTGAGAAGCCATGCTCAGCTGCGCTGTGTCCCTTATGACCTGAAAAGACCTATTTATACTGCACAAAGAATGCATACAATGAGCCCTATTAGGAGACACTCTCTGCCATAATTCA